>NC_137852.1:22620000-23168463 GCF_948465745.1 Chenopodium album | reverse complement strand
AGGACAATGACCAAGGCGGTGAGGAGGCCGCCTCAGCTTCTATTTCTTTGTCAGGGGAGGAGACGAGAAGGGTTGTTGACGTCTCTTCCTCTGAAAGCAGTGACGATCTTCCCCCGTTTGAGGATAGTGAGGAAGAAGAGAGGAAGACGTGGAAGGAGAAAGATGATCCCTTTAGAATCCACGTCTCCTCAAAAGACATTGACCTGATGGAGAAGAATCTTCCAAATTTCCTGAAAGCCCACCCAATGGGAGACGGGTGGAGTATAAGGGTGCCTCCCCCAGACGGCACCATTTCTTGGGAGGACACTGAACGCAACGCAAACGGCTACTTCGGCTGTTACGAGGCGGCGTTCAGGGCAGGTCTTCGCTTCCCCCTTCACCAGGCGGTGAAGGCAATTTTGAGAGGCTACGGCCTCGGAGTCTGGCAACTTTCCCCCAATTCTTGGGCAAACATTCTGGGGTACGTTGCCGCCTGTGAATTCCAAGGGGTTAACCCCGGCTGGGAAGCATTTGCCAAGATGCACTATCTCAGCCGCAACCCAGGCGGGTTCAGAGCGTGGTATACTCTGACCACACTCCCCCAATACATGATGACCTTGGATAAGGTTTCCAAATTCGACGGCTGGAAACACAGGTTCTACCTGTGCACGGCTCCCACCAGACGGGAGAACTACGAGCTCCGTCTGTACAATAAAAAGCCTGACCTTATGGGTCGGAAGTGCTGTCTTCCTCGAATTCCGGATGAGGACTTCGACAAAATAATTGAGGCTGATCTCTTCGGCCTCTTAGACGCAACCCTGTCAACCGGGGAAGTAATAAAGGTTCCAAAGAACTGGATCCCTAAGAGCGCCTGGTTCAGGGACGAGTGCTTCCTAGCCGCCTGCGGGCTAGGGCACATGTTTGATAGAAGTATGCGCCTGAATCATTTCCGTCTGGGGTACTTTTGTGTCGGAAATGAATTTCTTGTTAATGTCTGGGGTACAATCAGCATCAGATTGGGTTACTAAAGCAGCGCCTATCTGGTTCCGACCGTCTGAGGATGACGTTTGCTGAGAGTGTGATTCAAAGGGATTCATACCTGCAGAGCCGGCCAGGCGGGAGCCGCTGGCAGCCGTTGAAAGCCTCCCGGTTGCAGGAAGAGGATGGGCCAAATCTAGGCCAAGAGAGCCTGACACCTGCTCATTCCTCCCTCCTATTCTCATTTGCCTCCCAGGCGGGGCAGTAGGAGTAGCAGAGGAGGCGGCCTTCTTAGAGGACTTGCTGGGGTTAGAGACGGGGGTCTCCTCCCTAGCCCGTTTGAGATTCCTCTCAAACGTCTTGTCCACCTTGCCTCCCTGAAAAAATGACAACTTAATGTCAGCAGACGAAGTGAGGAAACTTTGAAAGTTAACTCAAAAAGCAGGTCAGGCGTTTACCTTGGCCCTGAGCTCACGCGCCTGGGCTTCCGCCAAATCTCGGCGGATCTGGGCAGAGGACCGTCTGGGTGTCTTCTCTTCGGGCAACATGTTTAATGCTTCACCTGCAAGGTCAGACGGAAAACAGTTAGAACATTAACACGAAATTCATTTCCGACACAAAGTACCCCAGACGGAAATGATTCAGGCGCATACTTCTATCAAACATGTGCCCTAGCCCGCAGGCGGCTAGGAAGCACTCGTCCCTGAACCAGGCGCTCTTAGGGATCCAGTTCTTTGGAACCTTTATTACTTCCCCGGTTGACAGGGTTGCGTCTGAGAGGCCGAAGAGATCAGCCTCAATTATTTTGTCGAAGTCCTCATCCGGAATTCGAGGAAGACAGCACTTCCGACCCATAAGGTCAGGCTTTTTATTGTACAGACGGAGCTCGTAGTTCTCCCGTCTGGTGGGAGCCGTGCACAGGTAGAACCTGTGTTTCCAGCCGTCGAATTTGGAAACCTTATCCAAGGTCATCATGTATTGGGGGAGTGTGGTCAGAGTATACCACGCTCTGAACCCGCCTGGGTTGCGGCTGAGATAGTGCATCTTGGTAAATGCTTCCCAGCCGGGGTGAACCCCTTGGAATTCACAGGCGGCAACGTACCCCAGAATGTTTGCCCAAGAATTGGGGGAAAGTTGCCAGACTCCGAGGCCGTAGCCTCTCAAAATTGCCTTCACCGCCTGGTGAAGGGGGAAGCGAAGACCTGCCCTGAACGCCGCCTCGTAACAGCCGAAGTAGCCGTTTGCGTTGCGTTCAGTGTCCTCCCAAGAAATGGTGCCGTCTGGGGGAGGCACCCTTATACTCCACCCATCTCCCATTGGGTGGGCTTTCAGGAAATTTGGAAGATTCTTCTCCATCAGGTCAATGTCTTTTGAGGAGACGTGGATTCTAAAGGGATCATCTTTCTCCTTCCACGTCTTCCTCTCTTCTTCCTCACTATCCTCAAACGGGGGAAGATCGTCACTGCTTTCAGAGGAAGAGACGTCAACAACCCTTCTCGTCTCCTCCCCTGACAAAGAAATAGAAGCTGAGGCGGCCTCCTCACCGCCTTGGTCATTGTCCTCTTCCCCGCTTTGGTCACATTCCTCCAAAAAGGAATCAGGAGGAGTTGGGGGGCCACGCGGAGGGGACCTTTCTGGAGCCGTCTGGTGTCCAGAGCCAGACGTCTCCCCCTCAGACGTTTGGTCGCCTGAGTCATCGCTTCTGTAATTTGGATCTCGTGCCGTCTGCTTAATCCGAGCCATTGTGTCCTGCACAGACGCGCAGATGGTCGGAATCCAAGCATGAGGGTGGTCCCAACACCCAGAGACGGCACTACCAGTCCTAGACTCAGCCGTCCCTGGTGAACGGCTGGATTCTACCCTAGGTTGTGCCGTGTGTGTTGGTGATGAATCCATTTATTGCAAGGAATATATACAAACGGAAAAATGAAAAAAGAGCTGAAAGAGTCAGAGACGGTACCTTTAGATTTGATATCTGAAGGTAGACGGTTCCGCCTGTGTTGGTGCGGCTGAGTTTCTTCGAATTTGCGCCTGACTCAGACGGATGATTTCTGTTCTCTCTTTCAAGATTCTAAGTTTACTCTGAAATTTTTGTGAAGTGTGGCAAGAATCTGAGGGTAAACGGCTATATATAGAGGGTAAAAGGAGGGGCAACTCCGTAATTTACCCAGAAGTTAAACAGTAAATTTTGGCGGTAAAATTACCACCATTCAGCGAGTCACAGATGCCACGCGGCGTGCCACGTCACATCTGTGAGGGGCAAATGTTTAGGGTAATTTTACCCCGCCAAGTGGCCCAATCAGAGGGCGACACGTGTCAACCCTAGGATGGTCCAAAGTGGACCTATCCCTGCCCGACACGTGTCATCCCAGATATTTGGGGAAAATGTCGGCCTTCAGGCCCAAATCCCGAGAAAGCCGTAAAACGGCGCAGCCCACCAATGATTAGGGTTCGATACCCTAATCAGAGGCACAATTCCCAAGGACCCTATAAATAGGGAGATTCCCCTCTTTTGGAGGGCAGGTCCTTTTGGATACAAGGTTCATTCATTCACTAAAAACTGTCCCTTTGATAGAGACAACCGAGCTTGGAATCCAAGCAGATCCCCACCTTAATTTCCGCACCTTTTACTCTCCTACCTGCAGGGCAGTAGCTTCAGCGGCTGTGCGCCAAACCTTAGTTTTTCTGCGGCAGTATGCCAAACACTTTGTTTCTCCGGCCTGCGTGCCGAGTATATTTGTATTTTTACCGGCTGAGGAGCCGGGTCCTGCAAACAATATTTTGATAACAATTGATCCATCCAGCCGTTTGGTTGGACGGAAATCTTTTATGGATGCACCGACTGAGTCGGCTTTATTACTTTGCGCTTGTGTTTGAGCTTTCAAATTTTTGCATTTCAAATTTCTCCGCCTAACTTATCAAAAGTATGCGGCTGCAATTTTCTCCGCCTAACTTATCAAAAGTATGCGGCTGGTCTTGCCCCTGGACGGCTGTGTGGTTGGTTTCAAGTGAAGCTGATTGATTGACTTGGGAACGTCTGATGCTGCAAAGAGCATGATACGTTCTGGGGTACTTTCCCCACAGACGGCGCCAAATGTTTTGGGGTTTTTTGTCCCTCGGGAGAGTTACAACTCGAAGACTGGTCCTGCAATTTCCCCGACTGGGTGGCCAACGTGGTCCTTGTTAAGAAACCGAATGGGACCTGGCGCATGTGTGTTGATTACACAAACCTCAACAAGGCGTGTCCAAAGGACAGTTACCCGCTTCCAAAGATCGACAGTCTGGTCGACTCTACAGCCGGTCACGCCTTGATGAGCTTCATGGATGCCTACTCCGGCTTCCATCAGATACCCCTCTGGAAAAAAGATCAAGAGAAGACGGCCTTCGTCACTGATTTGGGGTTATTCTGTTATACTGTGATGCCGTTTGGCTTGATGAATGCGCCTGCCACCTTCCAACGGATGATTAATACGGTCTTCATCAATCAACTTGGGAGGAATGTGGAGGCGTACATTGATGACATGATAGTCAAATCCAAGCAACAGGCGGATCACCTTGCTGATCTCCGAGAAACATTCACCACCCTCAGGCGGCATAAGGTCATGTTAAACCCCAAGAAATGCGTCTTTGGTGTTGAGTCTGGGAAGTTTCTCGGATTCCTGATTGATCAAAGGGGAATAGAGGCTAACCCCGAAAAGATACAGGCGGTGATTGACATGAAGTCACCCCGTTCTGTCAAGGAAGTCCAGAGGCTGACTGGTTGCCTGGCCGCCTTGGGGAGGTTCCTCAGCCGGTCAGGTGACAAATGCCTTTACTTCTTCCAAGCAATCTGGAAGAAGACCAGGTTTGAATGGGGAGACGATGCTGAGACGGCATTCCAGAAGCTAAAAGAGCATCTGCACTCTCTGCCTAGGTTGGTCAGTCCTCTACCTAGGGAGGCGTTGTATATGTATTTGGCCGTCTCAGATCATGCTCTCAGTGCCGTTCTCCTTGCTGAGCGAGACGGCGTCCAGCTCCCGGTTTACTTCATTAGCCATGTTCTTAAAAATGCTGAACTCCGGTACCCCATGTTTGAGAAATTTGGCCTTGCTCTGTACATGGCATTCAAAAAATTGAAGCCTTACTTTCTGGCTCATCCGGTGGTGATTTACACCGACCAGCCACTCAAGCGGCCAATGTCTACCTTGGACTCATCCGGCAGAATGTTGAAATAGGCTATTGAAATGCAAAGTCTTGAAATCACTTACGAACCAAGAAAGGCAGTGAAAGGTCAGGCGTTTGCCGACTTCATTGTGGAAATGACCCGTCCGGTGGCTCCGGATAATCTTGATCTGATTTGGAAAGTGTATGTAGACGGGAGTTCTACGAAGAACGGCTGTGGTGCAGGCGTAATTTATGAGTCTCCTGAAGGGGACAGATATGAGTATGCACTACGGTTCAATTTTCAGGCCTCAAACAATGAGGCGGAATACGAAGCCCTGCTAGCCGGAATCCGTATGTGTAAGGCGGCAGGGGCAACAAAAATTGACGCCTACTCAGATTCGCAGTTGGTCGTTAGCCAATATCAGGGAACATATGAGGCAACTCACCCGGCTATGATCAAATATCTTCAGGCGGTCAAAGAAGAGGCTGAGTCACTTGAGGAGTTCCGGCTGAATCAAGTGCCCAGGTCTGATAATAACCAGGCGGATGCGCTATCAAAGCTTGCATCTTCCGCCTGCCATGATACGCCTTGGTCAGTCTTCTGGGAAGTACTTGAAAAAAGAAGCATCTTTGAAGATCCCATTGGAGTCCTAGACCGAAGCTCCACCTGGATGGATGGCATCCGGGCGTACCTCTCAGACGGCACGCTCCCTGATTCGCCACAGGAGGCAGCCGTTCTGAAAAAGCGAGCCGCAAGCTTTGAGTTGAGAAATGGAGAACTCTTCAAGGCGGGGTTTCTTAAGCCTCTATTGAAGTGTGTAACCCCAGAGAAGGGAAAGGAAGTTCTCGAAGACTTGCACTCGGGGTTCTGCGCCTCCCACATAGGCGGCAGATCCCTAGCCGTCAGAGCCAGACGGCAATATTTTTGGCCTACGCTAGAGGCAAACGCCAAGGAATTGGTGAGAAAATGTGACAAGTGCCAGAAATTTGGCAAACTTATTCACCGTCCGGCTACTGATCTGACGGCCATCCACAGCCCAATCCCGTTTGCAAAATGGGGCATGGACATTTTAGGCCCTTACACGCCTGCACCAGGCGGTAAGCGTTATATCTTGGTGGCTGTGGATTACTTTACCAAGTGGGTAGAGGCTGAGGCGGTAAAGAATATCAAGACATCAGACGTCATTTCCTTCATCTGGAAGAATGTCATCACCCGGTATGGGGTACCTATGTCCATGGTGTTTGATAATGGCCCTCAGTTTGAGACGCCTCAGCTAAAAACTTGGTTGGGAGATCAAGGGATCTCAACCTGTTTCGCATCAGTCGGCCGTCCCCAAGCAAACGGCCAAGTTGAAGCTTTCAACAAGCTGATCTCAGACGGCATAAAGAAGAAAATTGAAAGAGCCGGTGGCTTATGGGCTGAGGAGTTAATCCATGTCCTATGGGCCATCCGGACAACAGCAAAGGGGTCAACCGGAGAAACCCCATTTCTCATGGTTTACGGTGCTGAAGCCGTCTTGCCCATTGAACACTATGAGCAGACTCTCAGAGTCATGTTATATGACGAAGAGGCAAACTGGGAGGCAATGCGCCTGGCATTGGATTCACTTCCAGAACGCAGGGGCAATGCCGCCTTGCGTCATGAGATTTACCGTCTGAGAATGACAAGAGCCTACAACAAAAGAGTACACAGGCGTCCCTTGAAAGTGGACGACCTAGTGTTACGGAAAATGGAGGCAACCGGTAGGGCCAATGAGCTTGGAAAGCTAACTCCAAATTGGGAAGGCCCCTACCGGATTTATGAAGAAGTAAGAGACGGCACCTACCGCCTGGAAACTCCAGACGGCAGGCGCCTGCCTAGAACTTGGAATGTAGATAATTTGAAAAAATACTACTTCTGAGATTTTGTAAATTTTGTAAACAAGAAGTACATTAATGAGAAGTTGCTTTTTGTTATCATATTTGGTTTCCCGTCTGAACCCAGACGGGTCACTTGTTTGTTTTTCTGAGTTTGACACTTGGAAATTGAATTAACGTCTGATTGACGAAGAGGCCAACGGCCAGATAAGTAAGCTAAGCACAAAAGCGCTTAGTGGCTATACAGCCGGTCTATAACAAGACCAGAGGCCAATGGCCGGATGGCTACTTCGACATAAATTCGCCTGTCCCAGCATGGACAAAGGCGTCCGGCGACACCCCTCCGGGTGCAATCGTCGCAGAGAGAAGCCAACCTGCTTACTCTACGTACTAATGCAGACGGCCACAATTGGACGGCTGAATTAGCCGTCCATAGCCGTCTGACCAGAGCAATCTAAGGAACGACCAAGTTTCGACAACCGGATGTCCAATGGACATCAGCCGGTGATCGACTGAAGTTCCTACTTAGATTACTTTCGAAAATTATACAAGTCCTCCCAATGGGGCAAAAGGACATTGAACGTATAATTGGATTGCAAGCACCCCAGGCGGCAATTGCCTTCCTGCTCCATGAAGGACAGGCGGCATTTGCCTTCCTGCTCCATGAAGGGTCAGGCGGCCATTTGCCTTCCTGCTCCATGAAGGGCAGGCGGCATTTGTCTTCCTGCTCCATGAAGGGTCAGGCGGCCTTTTTGTCTCCTGGCCCCAGGCGGCTTTTGCCTTCCTGCTCTATCAATGCAGACGGCCACAATTGGACGGCTGAATCAGCCATCTATAGCCGTCTGACCTGAATTGTCTAAGGAAAGAGCAAGTTCCGGAACTCGGATGTCTAAGGACATCAGGCGGGGACCGGCTGCATTTCTTACTTAGCGTTTTTATTTTTAAATTGTACACATCCTCATTTGGGGCAAAAGAGTTGTGCAATGGCTATTTAAATTCTGCTCAGACGGGCAACACCGTCTAGCTGGAAGCTGAAACGCCTGTTAATGAACGGCTGTGTACTTGGTTTGGGGCAATCACTACTGTGGTTGATTGACTTACAAACGTATCATGCTCTTTGCAGCATCAGACGTTCCCAAGTCAATCAATCAGCTTCACTTGAAACCAACCACACAGCCGTCCAGGGGCAAGACCAGCCGCATACTTTTGATAAGTTAGGCGGAGAAAATTGCAGGGCCGAATGAACCTGGCGTCTAGCAGCTTTTTGACTTCGGCAGCTGCCGCCTGACTTCTTTCCTCGCCATGGTTTCTTTTCTTTTGCCGGATGGGCTTTTTTTGGGATCCACGGCGAGTTTGTGGACAACGAGATCCGGGCTGACGCCTGGCATCTCTTCCACTTCAAAGGCAAAGATGTCTTTGAATTCTTTCAGCAGAAGGTGCAAGCCTGCACCCAGAGCAGCATTAGCAGCCGTCCCAACCTTTACCGTCCGCTCTGGACGGCTGTCGTCCAGAACGAGATCAATGTGTTCTCCAGCCGGTTGGGGACGGAGCTCGTCTGACCGTTCACCGGCCAGTGATTGCTATTTTTTCTCTTTTTTCACCTCCACCAGCAGAGGCGCTTTTCTCTTCTTACCAACGGCTGGTGGGGTAGGGTTGGCATCCTTGCCTGCGTCAAGGTCTATTGGTTCCTTCCCTTGGCCGTCTGAGGCCACAGTATCTTTAACGGCTGAGAGGTAACACTCCCGAGCCGTCTTCTGATCCCCGTTCAGGGAACCAACAGAGCCATCATCCCGCTCATACTTGACAAGCATGAGAGACGGGATGATCACCGCCTTGGTTTCGTTGAGGGTTGGCCTACCAAGGATGATATTGTAGGCGGTCAACTCCTCCACGACCAAGAACCTGACGACAACATGCCGTCCCTGGCCTTTTTCTCCCAGCCGGATGGGCAAATCAATTCTGCCGGCTGGGTAGACCATCCCACCCCCAAAACCAACCAAGGGGTGGGTGACCGGATGCATGCTGCTGGAGTTGTACTTCAGCTTCTGCAAACACCGGAGGCTGATGATGTCCGACGAGCTGCCGGTGTCAATAAGGATCCGCCCAACCAGCTGGTTGGCAACCTTACATTCAATGACGACCGGGTCGTCATGCGGACGGCGGACGCTGCCCCTGTCCTTCTCAGTTATGAGGACGTCTGGGAAGGTGGAGGAGGCAGACGCCTGCTCATCATCATCCTTGTCCATCTTTCGAAGATGGCTCTTGGTGCCCCGGATGGTAGGGCCACCACATGAAAATCCGCCTGCTATAGTGTAGACCGGATCCTTATCTGTATCCGAACTACTAGCCGGCTGGGTAGCCTTGGAGGACTGACCCTTGCTCTTCTTCTTTGCCCCGGCTGGGGACTTAGAGATGAAGGACTTTAGAAGCCCTTTGTCAGCCAGACGGTCCAACGTCCGCTGCAAACTGAAGCAGTCGTTGGTGTCATGGCCAACCTCCTCATGGAACTGGCAATATTTATTTTTGTTCCGTGACTGGACGGAACTCTTCATTGGATTCGGCTTCTCAATGGACAGCCGGTCCTTTACCTCCATGAGGATGGAGTTGTAGTCTTTGTTAAACTCGTACTTGGGGACGTACGGTTTAAACTCTTTCTTCTTCTTCTGGGACGGCTGCTCAGAATCGCTGACCGCCCAGACTTCTTTTCTTTTTCCGCTCTTTTCTTTTTTATTACCCGGCTGAGCTGGCCGGCTGTCTCTCTGTTTGTCAGACTTCTTGGAGTCTGACTGGCTACCAGGCGTGCAGAGGTCAGTAGCCTGTATATAGCTTTCCGCCTCCCTCAGGGCCGCCTGCAGCGTAAATGCCCCTTTTCTGACAAGGTCGAACTTAAAAGCCGACCCGTCTCTCAGACCTTTGAAAAAGTCTGTGAATGCTACCTCGTCAGACACCCCCTGGATCTGTATTCTAACCTGGTTGAACCGCCTGACATAGGCGCGTAGCCCTTCTCTCTCACCCTGCCTAACGGTGCTCAAATCAAGGCTCGTTTTCTTGGCAGGGATGTTCATTGAGAAGTTGGTAGAAAACAAGAAGGCTAGCCTGTTGAAGCTATCAATAGAACCGGCTGGCAAGTTGCCAAACCACTGCTGGGCAATGCCCTTTAGTGTAGCCGGGAAACAACGACACCAGGTGGCATCGTCCCACCCCTGTAAGCACATGAGGTTGGTATATGCCATCAGGTGGTCTTCTGGGTTGGTGGTACCATCATAGGTGCCCACCAACACATTCTTAACCTTGGTCGGCTGAGCCGCCTCGGTTATATTGGCTGCAAAGGCAGACGGTTGTTCGCCTAGCCTCATTAGCCGAAGCTGCCAGTCCAGAGGCTGGGCAGGAATATATGCCGCCTGACCTCCAAAAGGACCCTATTGCCCATACTGCGCCTGAGGTGCGTATGGCATGGACCCTATCATCAGCTGAGGTTCGGTGTTGACGGTTTTACCGCCTGTCCGACTCTCATGCAAGGACATAGAGTTCCTTGCAGAAGCTTGCTTGAAGCTGTCTGGAAAGCTCGAGGTAGAAGCTGACTCAGACTGCTGCTGCCTCCTTCGATTGATGACTTGTCGTGCATCGAAGGTAAACGCATTTTGTGCCTCCGGCTGGGGTCGCCGGGGCATCAGAATCTTAGACCAGTCAAGTGTTGCAGCTGCCTTCTCCTTTGGATGAGGAGTTGGCTGCCTGTCCTTGACCGGCTTCTTCTTCTTCCCAGAATTGGGAGTCTTTTTAGCCGGCTGACTCTTGCTAGAGCCTGCCTTGTTTTTGTTGATCATTGCCTTGATTTCACCTTTGAAAGAGGTCATGAATCTCATGAGCTCATCTCGGGTGACTGGGGCTTGACCTTTGGCCTTCTGGGTTTCCCCTTCTGGCCTTCCAGGTGGGCGCCTGCTTGGGCCCGCCTGGTCTTCATTTCGCTCCAGTTGATCCCTGGAACGAATAGATTTAGAGATGAGAGAACCATCCCTAGAGATGTAAGTCTCAACATCATTGTCTTCTTCCTCATCCTCCTCCTCAGTGAATACCTCTGGTTGAGGCTGAGGTGGAGGCTGGGGGATTTCGAACCCGACCGGCTGAATAATCGGTTGCAAGTCATCCAAGTTACCCGCCTGGGTACCCGGACGTAGAGAGGTAGAATTGAGAATCGGTACAGAGTTTTGAACCATCTTGAGGTACTCTCCCCACAGACGGCGCCAAATGTTTTGGGGTTTTTTGTCCCTCGGGAGAGTTACAACTCGAAGACTGGTCCTGCTTGCTCTGTACCTGCAAAATCAACGGAGACACCAGTTGGGTGGTGCTCCGCCTCCAACGCTCAAGTTAGTAACTTGAAGGAGAGTAAAAGGTGCGGAAATTAAGGTGGGAATCTGCTTGGATTCCAAGCTCGGTTGTCTCTATCAAAGGGACAGTTTGTAATGAATGAATGATCCTTGTATCAAAAAGGACCTTGCCCTCCAAAAGAGGGGAATCTCCCTATTTATAGGGTCCTTGGGAATTGTGCCTCTGATTAGGGTATCGAACCCTAATCATTGGTGGGCTGCGCCGTTTTACGGCTTTCTCGGGATTTGGGCCTGAAGGCCGACATTCTCCCCAAATATCTGGGATGACACGTGTCGGGCAGGGATAGGTCCACTTTGGACCATCCTGGGGTTGACATGTGTCGCCCTCTGATTGGGCCACTTGGCGGGGTAAAATTACCCTAAACACATACAATCAAAGCTTTTTGAATCAAATGAAAGTCAATTGCAGTCCAATATGCTAATTGAGTCAAATGAAAGTCAAACACATTCAACAAAGCTAATTGAGTCAAACGAAAGTCAAACACATTCAAACAAAGCTTTTTGAATCAAATGAAAGTAAAATGCATTCAACAAAGCTAATTGAGTCAAATGAAAGTCAAACACTTTCAACAAAGCTAATTCAGTCAAATGAAAGTCAAACACATTCAAACAAAGCTTTTTGATTCAAATGAAAGTCAAATGTATTCAACAAAGCTAATTGAGTCAAATGAAAGTCAAACACTTTCAACAAAGCTAATTGAGTTAAATGAAAGTCAAACACATTCAAACAAAGCTTTTTGAATCAAATGAAAGTCAAATGCATTCAACAAAGCTAATTGAGTCAAATGAAAGTCAAACACTTTCAACAAAGCATTTAGAGTCAAATGAAAGTCAAATACATTCAATCAAAGCTTTTTGAATCAAATGAAAGTCAATTGCATTCCACAATGCTAATTGAGTCAAATGAAAGTCAATCACATTCAACAAAGCTAATTGAGTCAAAAGAAAGTCAAACACATTCAAACAAAGCTTTTTGAATCAAATGAAAGTAAAATGCATTCAACAAAGCTAATTGAGTCAAATGAAAGTCAAACACTTTCAACAAAGCTAATTGAGTCAAATGAAAGTCAAACACATTCAAACAAAGCTTTATGATTCAAATGAAAGTCAAATGCATTCAACAAAGCTAATTGAGTCAAATGAAAGTCAAACACTTTCAACAAAGCTTTTAGAGTCAAACGAAAGTCAAACACATTCAAACAAAGCTTTTTGAATCAAATGAAAATCAAAAGAATTCAACAAAGCTAATTGAGTCAAATGAAAGTCAAACACTTTCATCAAAGCTTTTAGAATCAATTGAAAGTCAAATACATTCAAACAAAGCTTTTTGAATCAAATGAAAGTCAATTGCATTCCACAATGCTAATTAAGTCAAATGAAAGTCAAACACATTCAACGAAGGTAATTGAGTCAAATGAAAGTCAAACACATTCAAACAAAGCTTTTTGAATCAAATGAAAGTCAAATGCATTCAACAAAGCTAATTGAGTCAAATGAAAGTCAAACACATTCAAACAAAGCTTTTTGATTCAAATGAAAGTCAAATGCATTCAACAAAGCTAATTGAGTCAAATGAAAGTCAAACACTTTCAACAAAGCTAATTGAGTTAAATGAAAGTCAAACACATTCAAACAAAGCTTTTTGAATCAAATGAAAGTCAAATGCATTCAACAAAGGTAATTGAGTCAAATGAAAGTCAAACACTTTCAACAAAGCGTTTAGAGTCAAATGAAAGTCAAATACATTCAATCAAAGCTTTTTGAATCAAATAAAAGTCAATTGCATTCCACAATGCTAATTGAGTCAAATGAAAGTCAATCACATTCAACAAAGCTAATTGAGTCAAATGAAAGTCAAACACATTCAAACAAAGCTTTTTGATTCAAATGAAAGTCAAATGCAATCAACAAAGCTAATTGAGTCAAATGAAAGTCAAACACTTTCAACAAAGCTTTTAGAATCAAATGAAAGTCAAACACATTCAAACAAAGCTTTTTGAATCAAATGAAAATCAAATGAATTCAACAAAGCTAATTGAGTCAAATAAAAGTCAAACACTTTCAACAAAGCTTTTAGAATCAAATGAAAGTCAAACACATTCAAACAAAGCTTTTTGAATCAAATGAAAATCAAATGAATTCAACAAAGCTAATTGAGTCAAATGAAAGTCAAACACTTTCATCAAAGCTTTTAGAATCAATTGAAAGTCAAATACATTCAAACAAAGCTTTTTGAATCAAATGAAAGTCAATTGCATTCCACAATGCTAACTGAGTCAAATGAAAGTCAACCACATTCAACGAAGCTAATTGAGTCAAATGAAAGTCTATCACATTCAACAAAGCTTTTTGATTTAAATGAAAGTCAAATGCATTCAACAAAGCCAATTGAGTCAAATGAAAGTCAAATACATTCAATCAAAGCTTTTTGAATCAAATAAAAGTCAATTGCATTTCACAATGCTAATTGCGTCAAATGAAAGTCAATCACATTCAACAAAGCTAATTGAGTCAAAAGAAAGTCAAACACATTCAAACAAAGCTTTTTGAATCAAATGAAAGTAAAATGCATTCAACAAAGCTAATTGAGTCAAATGAAAGTCAAACACTTTCAACAAAGCTAATTGAGTCAAATGAAAGAAAAACACATTCACACAAAGCTTTTTGATTCAAATGAAAGTCAAATGCATTCAACAAAGCTAATTGAGTCAAATGAAAGTCAAACACTTTCAACAAAGCTTTTAGAATCAAATGAAAGTCAAACACATTCAAACAAAGCTTTTTGAATCAAATGAAAATCAAATGAATTCAACAAAGCTAATTAATTCAAATGAAAGTCAAACACTTTCATCAAAGCTTTTAGAATCAATTGAAAGTCAAATACATTCAAACAAAGCTTTTTGAATCAAATGAAAGTCAATTGCATTCCACAATGTTAATTGAGTCAAATGAAAGTCAAACACATTCAACGAAGGTAATTGAGTCAAATGAAAGTCAAACACATTCAAACAAAGCTTTTTGAATCAAATGAAAGTCAAATGCATTCAACAAAGCAAATTGAGTCAAATGAAAGTCAAACACATTCAAACATAGCTTCTTGATTCAAATGAAAGTCAAATGCATTCAACAAAGCTAATTGAGTCAAATGAAATTCAAACACTTTCAACAAAGATTTTAGAATCAAATGAAAGTAAAACACATTCATACAAAGCTTTTTGAATCAAATGAATGTCAAATGCATTCAACAAAGCTAATTAAGTCAAATGAAAGTCAAACACATTCAACAAAGCTAATTGAGTTAAAAGAAAGTCAAACACATTCAAACAAAGCTTTTTGAATCAAATGAAAGTCAAATGCATTCAACAAAGCCAATTGAGTCAAATGAAAGTCAAACACATTCAAATAAAGCTTCTTGTTTCAAATGAAAGTCAAATGCATTCAACAAAGCTAATTGAGTCAAATCAAAGTCAAACACTTTCAACAAAGCTAATTGAGTCAAATGAAAGTCAAACACATTCAAACAAAGCTTTTTGAATCAAATGAAAGTCAAATGCATTCAACAAAGCTAATTGGGTCAAATGAAAGTCAAACACCTTCAACAATGCGTTTAGAATCAAATGAAAGTCAAATACATACAATCAAAGCTTTTTGAATCAAATGAAAGTCAATTGCATTCCACAATGCTAATTGAGTAAAATGAAAGTCAAGCACATTCAACAAAGCTAATTGAGTAAAAAGAAAGTCAAACACATTCAAACAAAGCTTTTTAAATCAAATAAAAGTAAAATGCATTCAACAAAGCTAATTGAGTCAAATGAAAGTCAAACACTTTCAACAAAGCTAATTGAGTCAAATGAAAGTCAAACACATTCAAACAAAGCTTTTTGATTCAAATGAAAGTCAAATGCATTCAACAAAGCTAATTGAGTCATATGAAAGTCAAACACTTTCAACAAAGCGTTTAGAATCAAATGAAAGTCAAATACATTCAATCAAAGCTTTTTGAATCAAATGAAAGTAAATTGCATTCCACAATGCTAATTGAGTCAAATGAAAGTCAATCACATTCAACAAAACGAATTGAGTCGAAAGAAAGTCAAACACATTCAAACAAAGCTTTTTGAATCAAATGAAAGTAAAATGCATTCAACAAAGCTAATTGAGTCAAATGAAAGTCAAACACTTTCAACAAAGCTAATTGAGTTAAATGAAAGTCAAACACATTCAAACAAAGCTTTTTGAATCAAATGAAAGTCAAATGCATTCAACAAAGCTAATTGAGTCAAATGAAAGTCAAACACTTTCAACAAATCGTTTAGAATCAAATGAAAGTCAAATACATACAATCAAAGCTTTTTGAATCAAATGAAAGTCAATTGCATTCCACAATGCTAATTGAGTCAAATGAAAGTCAAACACATTCAACAAAGCTAATTGAGTCAAAAGAAAGTCAAACACATTCAACAAAGCTAATTGAGTCAAAAGAAAGTCAAACACATTCAAACAAAGCTTTTTGAATCAAATGAAAGTAAAATGCATTCAACAAAGCTAATTGAGTCAAATGAAAGTCAAACACTTTCAACAAAGCTAATTGAGTCAAATGAAAGTCAAACACATTCAAACAAAGCTTTTTGATTCAAATGAAAGTCAAATGCATTCAACAAAGCTAATTGAGTCAAATGAAAGTCAAACACTTTCAACAAAGCTAATTGAGTTAAATGAAAGTCAAACACATTCAAGCAAAGCTTTTTGAGTCAAATGAAAGTCAAATGCATTCAACAAAGCTAATTGAGTCAAATGAAAGTCAAACACTTTCAACAAAGCGTTTAGAGTCAAATGAAAGTCAAATACATTCAATCAAAGCTTTTTGAATCAAATGAAAGTCAATTGCATTCCACAATGCTAATTGAGTCAAATGAAAGTCAATCACATTCAACAAAGCTAATTGAGTCAAAAGAAAGTCAAACACATTCAAACAAAGCTTTTTGAATCAAATGAAAGTAAAATGCATTCAACAAAGCTAATTGAGTCAAATGAAAGTCAAACACTTTCAACAAAGCTAATTGAGTCAAATGAAAGTCAAACACATTCAGACAAAGCTTTTTGATTCAAATGAAAGTCAAATGCATTCAACAAAGCTAATTGAGTCAAATGAAAGTCAAACACTTTTAACAAAGCTTTTAGAATCAAATGAAAGTCAAACACATTCAAACAAAGCTTTTTGAATCAAATGAAAATCAAATGAATTCAACAAAGCTAATTGAGTCAAATGAAAGTCAAACACTTTCATCAAAGCTTTTAGAATCAATTGAAAGTCAAATACATTCAAACAAAGCTTTTTGAATCAAATGAAAGTCAATTGTGATTCAGGTAAAAATACCCAAGGCCAGTTGGCCCACTCAGAGTCCGCCACGTGTCACTGAAAGGGGCCCCACCATGGACCAATCAGGAAATGACACGTGGCAGACAGATAAAAGGATCTGGGATTGGCGGCTTTTAGGCCTGAATCCCGAGGTCTGCTAAGCTGCACGAAACCCTAGTAAGTGCACGCTTTTCGAGAAGCCTATAAGTAGGAGTTGACCTCCTCATTTATGGGTACACACACACTTTTTTACCCGTTGACGTTGACATTGACGTTTTACACTTTACACTCAGTGATTACCAATCATTGTTAGAACTGTCACCCCCAAGGGTACAGTACACTTGAGCTCGGAATCCGGGCAGATATCCTTTACGTTCCGCACCTTATTCTTCGAACTTTGACTAACTTAAGCTTCGGAGGCGGACCACCGACCATTCGGTGCTCCGTTGTTTTGCAGGTACAGGCATCCGAGTGAGCGACCAGTCTTAGTGTTGTAACTCTCCCGAGGGACTCAAAAAACCCCGAAACATTTGGCGCCGTCTGTGGGGAGAGTACCTCTAAGATGGTCACTTCGGAAACTGTACCAATTAATGTAACCAATCGGCCTCCGGAAACCAATCGGCCTCCGGAGACCAAACAGCTACCAGAGACCAATCGGTCCCTGGACGAAGTGTTGGTCCAGACGGACTATGATTCAGGTGACGACGGTGACGTTGAAACTTATACTGCTAGGGATGGGTCTCTCATCTCCAGGCGCATCCGCAGCAAAGAAAAGCAAGAACGCCCTCACTCTCAGAATGCTCCGAGCAAACCAGTCGGACATTCAAAAAAGCCGTCTGATTCTACCCGTGCGGAAGGGTCAGACCCAGTAACTAGAGATGAGCTCATGAAGCTTGTGAGCACTCTCCGTGGTGAGATAAAACAACTCACCAACAAGAAGTCGGCTAATCCTTCCAAGGAGCAGTCGGCCAAGAAGTCAGCCCAATTGGACAAGCACAAGTCGATCAGGGACCGACAGCCGACTCCTCATCCCAAGGACAAGGCTCGACCTCAGTTTGACCTTTCAAGACTCCGTTTCCCAGAAACGGTTGCAAGAAAAGCCATTCGGCATGTTCAGCCGGATGGTAACAAGAAAACATTCTCTGATGCTCGGCATTACATCGAGCAGAAAAGAAATGAGCTTTCAGAGTCGGCCTCAACATCGACTTACCACGAAAGCACTCAGCATACCTCATTGAGGTATTCACAATCTGTGCATGAGACTCCAATCAGCAGCCCTCTGGTTCAAGTTGGACCTCATGTCATTCAGCCGGCCCAGTACATGGCTCAGCCAATGTACCAATCGCCTGCTCAACCTTACATTCGGCCTGCCTTCTATGGAGGACAGGCGGCATGCGGCTATCAGCCCATGGACTGGCAGCTTAGGCCGCAGCACCTTGGAATCCAACCCACTGCTTTCTCCAAGGAAATTACCGACGCCGAACAGCCGGCCAAGGTTAAAAATGTGTTGGTAGGAGCCTATGATGGGACCACCAACCCTGAAGACCACCTGCTAGCATACACCCACCTCATGTATTTACAAGGGTTGGATGATGCCGCATGGTGTCGCTGCTTTCCAGCCACCTTGAAGGGCATAGCCCAGCAGTGGTTCGGCAACTTGCCGGCTGGTTGCGTCAATAGCTTCAAGACGCTTGCGTTCTTGTTTGCTTCCAACTTCTCCATGAATATCCCTGCCAAGAAGACAAGCCTTGATCTTGGCAATGTACAGCAGGGAGATAGGGAAGGTTTGCGTTCCTATGTCAGGCGATTCAATCTGGTACGAATCCAGATCCATGGGCTATCTGACGAGTTCGCCTTCACAGACTTTTTCAAGGGTCTGAAGGACGGTTCTACTTTCAAGTATGAACTGGTCCGAAAGCAAATTTTCACTCTGCAGGGAGCACTGCAAGAGGCGGAAGCCTATATACAGGCAACCGAACTCTGCTCCTCCACCAAGCAGTCGGACTCTAAGAAGTTCGACCGACAGCAGGAGAGTCGGCCTGCTCAGTCGGCTCCCAAGACAGAAGAGAGCAAAAAGAAAAAACAAGCCTGGGTCGTTGATAACTCTGATCAGCCGGCCAAGAAGAAAAAGAAAGAGTGGAAACCGTATGTTCCAAGGTACGAATTCCACAAAGACTGTTGTTCCGTCTTCATGGAAATAAAGGACCGGCTGACTTTTGAGAAGCCGACTCCAATGAGAGGTTCCGTTGAACATCGGAACAAAAATAAACACTGCCATTTTCATGAAGACATCAGCCATGACACCAACGACTGTTTCGCTCTCAAACGAGAACTTGACCGTCTGGCCGACAAAGGACAACTAAAGTCCTATGTGAAGTCCAAAGTGACTTCAAAGGCGAAGCAGGGGCAGTCCAAAAAGACGGCTCCCCAGCCGACTGTTAGTACCGACACCGATGAAGAGCCGGTATACACTATAGCAGGCGGATTCGCCGGGGGTGGCCCGACCATTCGGGGCACAAAGGATCATCTGAAAAAGATGATCCATTCTGTTGAAGAGGAAGAGGCGGCAGGAACATCCGCCTTCCCTGAAGTCATCATCACCGAAAAGGACAGAGGCAAAGTCCGTCGGCCGCATGATGACCCTGTGGTCATTGAATGTAAAGTGGCCAACCAACTGGTTGGTCGAATATTGATCGACACAGGCAGTTCCTCTGACCTCATCAGCCTCAAATGCTTGTCAAATCTCAAGTACAAGCCGGACAGTATGATGGAGGTTTCTCACACCCTTGTAGGGTTTGGGGGAGGACTTGTACACCCGGTCGGCCGAATAGATCTTCCCATCCGGCTGGGGCAAATAGGAAACGGTCGGCATATGACCATCCGGTTCCTCGTGGTTGAAGAGCTTTCTGCCTACAACCTCATCTTTGGTCGACCTACTCTTAACGAATGCAAGGCCGTCATCATCCCTGCTCTCATGCTTGTTAAGTATGAGAGGGATGATGGCACAGTCGGTTCCCTTAATGGGGGACCAAAAAACAGCCCGGGAATGTTATCTCTCGGACATTAAGCCCGCGGTCGCAGCAACCTTCCGGGGCAAACAAACAGTCGACCTTGATGATATCAGGGAAGACAAGGCGGCCCCACCAGCTGAGAAAAAGAGGAAAGTGGCTCAGCCGGTGGCTGTCAAAAAAGAAAGGCAATAGCAGTCACTGACTGGGGAACGGCCGGATGATCTCCGTCCCCAGCCGGCTGGTGAACACATCGACATCCCCCTGGACGACGCTCGGCCAGAGCGGACTGTTAAAGTAGGGACGATTGCTTTTGCCAAGCTAGGTAACAGTTTGCACCAACTTCTGAGAGAATTCAAAGACATCTTTGCCTTTGAAGTAGAAGAGATGCCTGGCATAAGCCCGGATCTTGCTGTTCACAAACTCGCCGTGGATCCCAAAAAGCAGCCCATTCGGCAAAAGAAAAGAAATCACGGCGAAGAAAGAAGTCAGGCGGCAGCCGCTGAAGTTCAAAAGCTGCTGAATGCTAAGTTCATTCTGCCATGCGATTTCCCTGATTGGGTAGCCAACGTTGTGTTGGTAAAAAAGCCGAATGGTACTTGGCGAATGTGTGTTGACTACACCGATCTGAATAAGGCATGTCCGAAGGATAGTTATCCATTGCCAAAAATCGACAGTCTGGTCGATTCAACAGCCGGCCATGCCCTGATGAGCTTTATGGACGCCTATTCAGGCTTCCACCAGATACCCTTGTGGAAAAAAGATCAAGAGAAGACTGCTTTTGTCACTGATCAGGGGTTGTTTTGTTATACAGTGATGCCGTTTGGTTTGAAGAATGCGCCTGCTACCTTCCAACGAATGATTAACACAGTCTTCATTCGTCAGATTGGGAGGAATGTGGAAGCATACATTGACGACATGATAGTCAAATCCAAACTTCAGGCGGATCACCTTGCTGATCTCCGAGAAACATTCGCCACACTCAGGCGGCACAAGGTCATGCTAAATCCAAAAAAGTGTGTCTTTGGTGTTGAGTCTGGGAAGTTTCTCGGATTCCTGATTGATCAAAGGGGAATAGAGGCCAACCCGAAGAAAATACAGGCGGTCATCGACATGCAGTCGCCCCGTACTGTGAAAGAGGTTCAAAAGCTTACAGGTTGTCTGGCGGCCTTGGGGAGATTCCTCAGTCGGTCAGGCGATAAGTGTCTCTACTTTTTCCAAGCAATCAGGAAGAAGACTAACTTTGAATGGGGTGATGAGGCAGAGGCGGCCTTCCAAAAGTTAAAAACTCACCTACACTCTTTGCCGAGGCTTGTTAGCCCTTTGCCCAAAGAGACGCTCTTCTTGTATCTGGCCGTCTCCGATCATGCCCTCAGCGCTGTTCTCTTAGCTGAAAGAGACGGCACTCAGCTCCCGGTCTATTTCATCAGTCATGTTCTCAAGAACGCTGAGCTTCGGTATCCCATGGTTGAAAAGTGTGGTCTTGCTCTCTACATGGCCATCAAAAAGTTGAAACCTTACTTCTTGGCACATGCGGTAGTGGTCTATACTGACCAACCGATCAAGCGGCCTCTGACAACCTTGGAGTCTTCTGGCCGAATGCTCAAATGGGCAATTGAAATGCAAGGACTGGAAATCACTTACGAACCCAGAAAAGCAATAAAGGGGCAAGCATTCGCCGATTTTATTGTAGAAATGACAAGGCCGGTTGCTCCGGATGATACTAGTCAGGTTTGGAAAGTGTATGTGGACGGGAGCTCCACTATGAACGGCTGTGGTGCAGGGATTATCTGTCAGTCTCCTGAAGGGGACAAATATGAATATGTACTACGCTTCAAGTTCCAGGTCTCTAATAATGAGGCCGAATATGAAGCCCTGCTTGCTGGCATTCGGTACTGTAAGGCAGCAGGGGCAAAGAAGGTTGACGCCTGCTCAGACTCTCAACTGGTCGTACTCCAAGTCAATGGAACGTACGAGGCCACACATCCGGCCATGATAAAATACCTGCAGGCGGTCAAGACTGAAGTTGGGACACTTGAAGAGTTTACTCTAAGTCAGGTGCCCAGGTCTTCCAATAATCAGGCGGATGCTCTGTCCAAACTGGCATCATCCGCCTCCTGTGAAACACCTCGGTCAGTCTTCTGGGAAGTCATGGAAAAGAGGAGTATCTCTGAAGAAGACCCCATTGGAGTTCTTGATCGAAGCTCAACCTGGATGGACAGCATCCGGACTTACTTTACAGACGGTACGCTTCCTGATTCACCACAGGAGGCGGCTGTTTTGAAAAAACGAGCGGCTAACTTCGAGTTACGACAAGGAGAACTCTTCAGGGCTGGTTTTCTAAAGCCTCTGTTGAAGTGTGTTACCCCTGAGAAGGGTAAGGAAGTCCTCGAAGAGTTGCATGCAGGATTCTGCGCCTCTCATATAGGGGCAAGATCCCTTGCAGCCAAAGCTAGGCGGCTTTACTTCTGGCCTACACTGGAGTCGGATGCAATGGAATTGGTGAAAAAATGCGACAAGTGTCAGAAATTTGGCAAGCTCATTCATCGTCCGGCTACAGACCTGTCGGCCATCCACAGCCCAATACCCTTTGCCAAATGGGGCATGGACATTCTTGGGCCCTATACAGCCGCACCAGGCGGCAGGCGCTACATATTGGTGACTGTTGACTACTTTACTAAATGGGTAGAGGCGGAGGCAGTCAAAAACATTAAGACTAAAGATGTCATTTCCTTCATTTGGAAAAACATAATCACTCGGTTTGGGGTGCCCATGTCCATGGTGTTTGACAATGGTCCTCAATTCGAAACGCCTCAGCTCAAGATTTGGCTGAGAGACCAAGGGATCTCCAGTTTCTTCGCATCGGTCGGCCGGCCCCAAGCAAACGGCCAGGTTGAGGCTTTTAACAAGTTAATCTCAGATGGGATTAAAAAGAAAATTGAGCGAGCTGGTGGCCTTTGGGCGGATGAGTTACCACACGTCCTCTGGTCCATCAGGACGACTGCTAAAGGGGCAACTGGAGAAACCCCATTTCTTATGGTATATGGTGCAGAAGCTGTTTTGCCTATTGAGCACTATGAGCCGACTCTTCGAATCATGTTGTATGACGAGAAGGTGAACTGGGAGGCCATGCGCCTAGCATTGGACTCACTACCAGAGCGCAGGGGCAATGCTGCCCTGCGCCATGAGATATACCGTCTGAGAATGACTCGGGCTTACAACAAAAGAGTACACAAGCGTCCTCTCAAAGTGGGGGACTTTGTGCTACGAAAAATGGAAGCAGTCGGTAGGGCGAATGAGCAGGGAAAGCTAACCCCAAATTGGGAAGGCCCCTACCGAATCTATGAAGAAATAAGAGACGACACCTACCGCCTGGAAGAACCAGACGGCAGGCGGCTGCCCAGAACTTGGAATGTAGACAACTTGAAAAAGTACTACTTCTAAGTACGAGTGTAAATACTCCATATTTTGTTATCTATAAATTATTAATGAGAAGATACTTCCCTTTTTCAAATTTATTATTTTCATCACCGCCTGTACCGGTTACAGACGGCCATATATTTGTAAGGCGACTGTCTCAACAGCAAACGTCCCAGCCAATTGAAGGATCCGATTGTTTTTAACAGTCGTTCCTACGAAAAACTTTGTTAAGTTTATACTTGATAAAGAATGAGGCCTAAGGCCAGATAAAAAGAGACCGAATGGTCACAGTCTGCTCCAACATGAGTCAGATAACCGGCGACGTCCATTCGGGCGAATTCGTCGAGGAGAGCATCTCCCATTTGGGTGGCACATTGCTCTACTAAAACATCAAACAGCCCTACCGGATGCTGAGGCAGCACTCGCAGTTGTTTGACTTAATCTAAACATGAAATCTAAAAAGCATAAGTTTTCCAACTGTTCTAGTACGAATGGAAAACAGCTACTGTTTCGTGATTAGAGGCTATCGAGGCCAATGGCCGGATAATGAACTAAGTTTGAAAACTTAGTAGATAAACTAACGTCCAAGTGACGTGAGGCCAATGGCCGGATATTATTACCGAAAGGTCACAGTCTGCTCCAACATGAGTATGGCCGTCTGCTCCAACATGAGTCAGATAACCGGCGACGTCCATTTGGGCGAATTCGTCGAGGAGAGCATCTCCCATTTGGGTGGTACATTGCTCTACGAATATATCAAGCGGCCCAACCGAATGCTATGATAGCACTCGCAGTCGTTTGTTTTAATCGAAAGTGGAATCTAAAAGGCCAAAATTTTCTATCTGTTCAAACACAGTTCAGAAATGGTCACTGTTTCGTAAGTAGAGGCTAACTGAGGCATCAAGCCGGATGCGCCTGTTTTAGCTCAAGGGTAAAACAGGCGGAACGATTTAATAAAATCCGTTAAGCTAATTACTTGGCAATTATTTGAGGCTATTAGCCGGATGCCGCCTGATCCTACCCTATGGGGCAAGACAGGCGGATGAATTGTTTTAAACGATAAAAAGTTAAGTCCCAAGACTTACCACTTTAATCTCAATGAGGCCAATGGCCGGATGCGCCTGCTTTTGCCTATGGGGCAGAACAGGCGGGGATTTTTCTTTAGCAAATCAGCTAAGTTGGAAATTTGAGTTCTGTTCAGCCAAATGGCCGAATGAACACTTACTCTTGCTCAACTCTGGATGGACGTCTGCCGCGTGGTTTGGGGCAATCACCATAGTGATTGATTGACTTAGAAACCATAAATACTCTTCTAAGTATCAATAATTTCCAAGTCAATCAATCTCATAAACCGAAACCACTCGACATCCGTCCAGGGGCAATAACATTTGCATGGTATACAGGTTATAATACTTGGTAAAAAAAAAAACATGCAAAAATTTCAAGATTTGACAAAAGGCAGAATATGAAAAAACATCAGCCAAATGGCCGAATGATTCAAATTAAAGTGACCAAAAATTGTCAAATTACCCGACCCCTCGGTCGGTAAAAATACAGAAATACTCGGCACGCAGCCCGGAAAAGCAAGTACTTGGCCATTCGGCCGCAGAAACAACAATAAAAAGCTTAAGTGATCAGGGGAGAGCCTCTTTGTTGGCAGCCGGACTGTTGCCCTTCGGCTGCTCTTCAGCATTTTTCTCTCGCTCCTCCCCCTGATCTTCCTCTTCCTCCCCAGAGGACGACTCCTCAGAAGAGTCGGACCCAGAGCCTTCAGCAGCCTCGGCCTCAGCATCAGCCTTGGAAGCTTCTTCCATCTCCTCAAGGAGGCGATCGTCAAAAGCTTTGCTAAGCTCCTCAAACTTGGACTTCCAAACCTGATAGTCCGAGTCTGGCTGAACAGCCGCCCAAGTATCCCACATGACGATCTCATTATCCCTGATCATTTGCTTGACCAGTTCAGATCGTTCTTGCTCGGCAAGGGACTCATACTTGGCCTTCAGCTGATGCTCCTGATTTGAGAGGCGCTGTTTCAGGCGGGTCACCATCTGCTTGGCTCTCTCGGCCTCGTCCTTGGCCTCCTGGAGAGGCTCGAAGGACTCCTTGAGAGACTTAATCTCCTTCCTAAGGTTGGAGATCTGAAGCTTGGCCGAGTCCAGGTCCTTCTTCACCTGCAGGTTGGCCTCCGACTGCGAATACATCATATCAAGCGTCAGTAATTCATTCTGAGCAATATCAAATTGAGCTCTATCCAAGGCGGACTCAGCCTGAGCCTTAGCAGCTTTTACCTCTTTGGACTTCTCCTTGAGGGGTCGTCCGAGTCCTTGGACGCGCAGCATGGTCTGCAAAAATGAAGCCGAATGGTTGAGAACCAGACGGATTTGAGAAAGAGCCGAATGAAAAAGAGATTCAACACTAAGTCTATACCTCACAAAGGTTCCCTAGAATACCATCAAGGTCTAGGGTGCCGACTCCTCTGACGGATGCTTTATCATCCGGATCAATCGCCCTCAGCATGGACTTGGCCATTTGAACTACAGTCGGCCTCTGCACAGGAACTGCAAGAGGAAAAAGTTAGAAAAAGTGCTATGATAAACTTGCAGAAAAGAAAGGGAGGACGAATGGTCTTTACCGTCGCCCTCATCCAAATCCTCTTCCCCCAGAAACCTCTTCTGACCAGAAGAAGAGGCGGGCCTTTTCCCCAGAAGCCTCCCCTTATCAGAAGAGGGGGGTTTGTCCCCCAAAAACCTCGCCTCACCAGCAGGGGCGTCTGTGGGCCTCTTGCGCTTATGAGCGACATGCTTCCGGCCAACCGTGCCGGATGCGCTCACATCACCCGCCCTAGTCTTTTGGAGCTTAGGGTCGGATGGTTTGGACGGGGATTTAGAGGAGGTACCCTGTATCATTGAAGACAAAACAAGGTCAGAAAACATTCGGCACAAACTCGGCATTAATCAGATGGGTGCTGAGTATGCAAATCTCACCCCTGGGGTACCGGCTGGTTGCTGCCCTTCCACCCTTGCAGTGGTGGCATCCGCCCTGTTAAGGGCATTTGATCTGTATCTGGCAGCAGATACATCCGGCTTCCTGGAGGCCGAGAGTTTCTCCATTGCTTTGTCTGCAAAAAAGAATCAAGTGTTAGAAACATGTAACAAGTGAAGACAAGAAAAACATGGCATACTAAACAGACGGCCGACTACCTCTCGGCATCTCAGTACTTAGCCCACAAGCGGCCAAGAATGTCCCTTCCTCAAACCATTTGTACAAAGGGAGATAGCTTTGGGGAGTGACTATTTTGTCCCCCACATCATTCGTCTTCACAGATACGGTAAACAAGCCCGCATCCATGATCTCCTCCTTTGCTCGTCTAGGAAGAGCTGGCAATGCACTCCTGCCTGCTAGGAGAGGTGGATCCTTGTTCCACCTGTTATACTTTTGGTTCAGGCGGCAGTCGGCAGCTTTGACTATAAAGAACTTAGTTCTCCAGTCTTTCCACTTGTTCTCTTTGCCGACAGCCATCATGTACCCCTTGCAAGTAGTCAAGGTGTACCAGCCCTCGCCACCCCTAGCAGGCGCCCTGCTAAGATAATGCATGTGGGCGAATGCTTCAAAGCTCGCCTCCACTTCCAGCAACTCACACGCGACAACGTACCCCAGAATATTGATCCATGAATTAGGTACGAGTTGCCAGATACCAAGTTGGTATCCATCTAAGATCCTCTCCACGACCGGATGGAGAGGGAAGCGCAAGCCAGCCTGAAAGGCCGCCTCATAACAACCGAATGCTCGGTCTAGGTAGCTGGCCATGCTCGGCCAAGTAATAGTGTCGTCCTTATTTGGGACGCACAACGTAAAGCCATGGCCCAGCACAACCTTGCGCCTAAAACTTGCAAGGCCGTTTTCCATGGTGTTCCGCCTGCTCAGCGGAACATGATGATAATAGGGGGCTTTCTCCAAGCGCCTGGAAGCGCTCGGCTCGGCCCAAGATTCCCCCTTCTCAGCTGCCAGGGATTCCCTGGCATCATTTTATTTTGACCTTGCCTCCCCTGAAGAGGCAGGAGCATTATCTGAAGAAGATGACGAGGCCGACCCGTCATCAGAGTTGTCATCGGAGCTAAGGGACTGCCAGATAGGGCCGGCAGGGTCCTCCCTTAGACTCTCTTCCGGCGCCTGTCCAGAAGGCCCGGCTGCATAGGTTTCATCCGCCTCCTCCAGTATCCTATCACTAGGAGTACCGCTTGAAGTGGACGAATGGTAATAGGTGGGGGTAGGAGGAAGATAAGAAGGGCTATCAGGGTGTTCTAAAACCT
This sequence comes from Chenopodium album, assembly GCF_948465745.1. Taxonomy (NCBI): domain Eukaryota; kingdom Viridiplantae; phylum Streptophyta; class Magnoliopsida; order Caryophyllales; family Amaranthaceae; genus Chenopodium; species Chenopodium album. The sequence goes on along the minus strand of NC_137852.1, from coordinate 23,141,024 downwards.
CACTTCGAGGCACCCTCATTGAGCCGTCAGAGTAAAGAGTTGAACCATCCGACGGGAAAAAAGATCTGTCGGAGTCGGATAATCTTGCTGTTCTTTTTGTTCTGGCCATTGTGTCCTGCACAGACACGAAACCAGTCAGATTCGGAGAAGTTCGCAAAGTACAGTCGCTGGCCAAGCAATCGGCACTACAAGTTCTAGATTCAGCCGTCCCCGGTGACCGGCTGATCACTATCCTATACTGTGCCGCATGCGATTGGGAAACCATTTTTTCGACAACAAAGAAAAAATGAAAAATAAAAGAAGAAACAGGCGTTACCTTTAGAAGAAGGGTAAAAGAGACGCTTGGTCGACTGAAGAACGGTCGGACAAGTAGGCCGAGTGTCGGATGCTTGAAAGATGAATACTTGGGGAATTTTGAGATTCTTAAAGTCAAAAGTCAGAGATTCTCCAAAGATTCGCAACGGTGTAACAAATCCAGGGGGGTGAAAACTTTCTATTTATAGAGGGTTAAAAACCCTAAAACTTTCCCCCTCAGTAATTTTTTGAATCCGACCAGCCGGATGCCGACACCTGTCACAGGCAGCACGTGGCAAAGCGCGTGATACCTGTGAGGGGCAAATGATTCAGGTAAAAATACCCAAGGCCAGTTGGCCCACTCAGAGTCCGCCACGTGTCACTGAAAGGGGCGCCACCATGGACCAATCAGGAAATGACACGTGGCAGACAGATAAAAGGATCTGGGATTGGCGGCTTTTAGGCCCGAATCCCGAGGTCTGCTAAGCCGCACGAAACCCTAGTAAGTGCACGCTTTTCGAGAAGCCTATAAGTAGGAGTTGACCTCCTCATTTATGGGTACACACACACACTTTTTTAACAGTTGACGTTGACATTGACGTTTTACACTTTACACTCAGTGATTACCAATCATTGTTAGAACTGTCACCCCCAAGGGTACAGTACACTTGAGCTCGGAATCCGGGCAGATATCCTTTACGTTCCGCACCTTATTCTTCGAACTTTGACTTACTTAAGCTTCGGAGGCGGACCACCGACCATTCGGTGCTCCGTTGTTTTGCAGGTACAGGCATCCGAGTGAGCGACCAGTCTTAGTGTTGTAACTCTCCCGAGGGACTCAAAAAACCCCGAAACAAATTGCATTCCACAATGCTAATTGAGTCAAATGAAAGTCAAACACATTCAACGAAGGTAATTGAGTCAAATGAAAGTCAAACACATTCAAACAAAGCTTTTTGAATCAAATGAAAGTCAAATGCATTCAACAAAGCCAATTGAGTCAAATGAAAGTCAAACACATTCAAACATAGCTTCTTGATTCAAATGAAAGTCAAATGCATTCAACAAAGCTAATTGAGTCAAATGAAAGTTAAACACTTTCAACAAAGATTTTAGAATCAAATGAAAGTAAAACACATTCATACAAATCTTTTTGAATCAAATGAATGTAAAATGCATTCAACAAAGCTAATTAAGTCAAATGAAAGTCAAACACATTCAACAAAGCTAATTGAGTTAAAAGAAAGTCAAACACATTCAAACAAAGCTTTTTGAATCAAATGAAAGTCAAATGCATTCAACAAAGCCAATTGTGTCAAATGAAAGTCAAACACATTCAAATAAAGCTTCTTGATTCAAATGAAAGTCAAATGCATTCAACAAAGCTAATTGAGTCAAATAAAAGTCAAACACTTTCAACAAAGCTAATTGAGTCAAATGAAAGTCAAATGTATTGCACAATGCTAATTGAGTCAAATGAAAGCCAAACACATTCAACAAAGCTAATTGAGTCAAAATAAAGTCAAACACATTCAAACAAAGCTTTTTGAATCAAATGAAAGTAAAATGCATTCCACAAAGCTAATTGAGTCAAATGAAAGTCAAACACTTTCAACAAAGCTAATTGAGTCAAATGAAAGTCAAACACATTCAAACAAAGCTTTTTGATTCAAATGAAAATCAAATGCATTCAACAAAGCTAATTGAGTCAAATGAAAGTCAAACACTTTCAACAAAGCGTTTAGAATCAAATGAAAGTCAAACACATTCAAACAAAGCTTTTTGATTCAAATGAAATTTAAATGCATTCAACAAAGCTAAATGAGTCAAATGAAAGTCAAACACTTTCAACAAAGCTTTTAGAATAAAATGAAAGTCAAACACATTCAAACAAAGCTTTTTGAATCAAATGAATATCAAATGAATTCAACAAAGCTAATTGAGTCAAATGAAAGTCAAACACTTTCATCAAAGCTTTTAGAATCAATTGAAAGTCAAATACATTCAAACAAAGCTTTTTGAATCAAATGAAAGTCAATTGCATTCCACAATGCTAATTGAGTCAAATGAAAGTCAAACACATTCAACGAAGGTAATTGAGTCAAATGAAAGTCAAACACATTCAAACAAAGCTTTTTTAATCAAATGAAAGTCAAATGCATTCAACAAAGGCAATTGAGTCAAATGAAAGTCAAACACATTCAAACATAGCTTCTTGATTCAAATGAAAGTCAAATGCATTCAACAAACCTAATTGAGTCAAATGAAAGTCAAACACTTTCAACAAAGATTTTAGAATCAAATGAAAGTAAAACACATTCATACAAATCTTTATGAATCAAATGAATGTCAAAAGCATTTAACAAAGCTAATTAAGTCAAATGAAAGTCAAACACATTCAACAAAGCTAATTGAGTTAAAAGAAAGTGAAACACATTCAAACAAAGCTTTTTGAATCAAATGAAAGTCAAATGCATTCAACAAAGCCAATTGAGTCAAATGAAAGTCAAACACATTCAAATAAAGCTTCTTGATTCAAATGAAAGTCAAATGCATTCAACAAAGCTAATTGAGTCAAATTAAAGTCAAATACTTTCAACAAAGCTAATTGAGTCAAATGAAAGTCAAACACATTCAAACAAAGCTTTTTGAATCAAATGAAAGTCAAATGCATTCAACAAAGTTAATTGAGTCAAATGAAAGTCAAACACTTTCAACAATGCGTTTAGAATCAAATGAAAGTCAAATACATACAATCAAAGGTTTTTGAATCAAATGAAAGTCAATTGCATTCCACAATGCTAATTGAGTCAAATGAAAGTCAAACACATTAAACAAAGCTAATTGAGTCAAAAGAAAGTCAAACACATTCAAGCAAAACTTTTTGAATCAAATGAAAGTCAAATGCATTCAACAAAGCTAATTGAGTCAAATGAAAGTCAAACACTTTCAAGAAAGCGTTTAGAATCAAATGAAAGTCAAACACATTCAAACAAAGCTTTTTGATTCAAATGAAAGTCAAATGCATTCAACAAAGCTAATTGAGTCAAATGAAAGTCAAATGCATTCAACAAAGCTAATTGAGTCAAATGAAAGTCAAACACTTTCAACAAAGCGTTTAGAATCAAATGAAAGTCAAATACATTCAATCAAAGCTTTTTGAATCAAATGAAAGTCAATTGCATTCCACAATGCTAATTGAGTCAAATGAAAGTCAAACACATTCAACAAAGCTAATTGAGTCAAAACAAAGTCAAACACATTCAAACAAAGCCTTTTGAATCAAATGAAAGTAAAATTTATTCAACAAAGCTAATTGAGTCATATGAAAGTCAAACACTTTCAACAAAGCTAATTGTGTCAAATGAAAGTCAAACACATTCAAACAAAGCTTTTTCATTCAAATGAAAGTCAAATGCATTCAACAAAGCTAATTGAGTCAAATCAAAGTCAAACACTTTCAATAAAGCGATTAGAATAAAATGAAAGTCAAATACATTCAATCAAAGCTTTTTGAATCAAATTAAAGTCAATTGCATTCCACAATGCTAATTGAGTCAAATGAAAGTCAAACACATTAAACAAAGCTGATTGAGTCAAAATAAAGTAAAACACATTCAAACAAAGCTTTTTGAATCAAATGAAAGTAAAATGCATTCAACAAAGCTAAATGAGTCAAATGAAAGTCAAACACTTTCAACAAAGCTAATTGAGTCAAATGAAAGTCAAACACAATCAAACAAAGCTTTTTGATTCAAATGAAAGTCAAATGCATTCAACAAAGCTAATTGAGTCAAATGAAAGTCAAACACTTTCAACAAAGATTTTAGAATCAAATGAAAGTAAAACACATTCAAACAAAGATTTTTGAATCAAATGAATGTCAAATGTATTCAACAAAGCTACATAAGTCAAATGAAAGTCGAACACATTCAACAAAGCTAATTGAGTTAAAAGAAAGTTAACACATTCAAACAAAGCTTTTTGAATCAAATGAAAGTCAAATGCATTCAACAAAGCCAATTGAGTCAAATGAAAGTCAAACACATTCAAATAAAGCTTCTTGATTCCAATGAAAGTCAAATGCATTCAACAAAGCTAATTGAGTCAAATGAAAGTCAAACACTTTCAACAAAGCTAATTGAGTCAAATGAAAGTCAAACACTTTCAACAAAGCTAATTGAGTCAAATGAAAGTCAAACACATTCAAACAAAGCTTTTTGAATCAAATGAAAGTCAAATGCATTCAACAAAGCTAATTGAGTCAAATGAAAGTCAAACACTTTCAACAAAGCGTTTAGAATCAAATGAAAGTCAAATACATTCAATCAAAGCTTTTTGAATCAAATGAAAGGCAATTGCATTCCACAATGCTAATTGAGTCAAATGAAAATCAAACACATTTAACAAAGCTAATTGAGTCAAAATAAAGTCAAACACATTCAAACAAAGCTTTTTGAGTCAAATGAAAGTAAAATGCATTCAACAAAGCTAATTGAGTCAAATGAAAGTCAAACACTTTCGACAAAGCTAATTGAGTCAAATGAAAGTCAAACACATTCAAACAAAGCTTTTTGATTCAAATGAAAGTCAAATGCATTCAAGAAAGCTAATTGAGTCAAAAAAAAGTCAAACACTTTCAACAAAGCTTTTAAAATCAAATGAAAGTCAAACACATTCTAATAAAGCTTTTTGAATCAAATGAAAATCAAATGAATTCAACAAAGCTAATTGAGTCAAATGAAAGTCAAACACTTTCATCAAAGCTTTTAGAATCAAATGAAAGTCGAATACATTCAAACAAAGCTTTTTGAATCAAATGAAAGTCAATTGCATTCCACAATGCTAATTGAGTCAAATGAAAGTCAAACACATTCAACAAAGCTAATTGAGTCAAATGAAAGTCAAACACATTCAAACAAAGCCTTTTGAATCAAATGAAAGTAAAATTTATTCAACAAAGCTAATTGAGTCATATGAAAGTCAAACACTTTCAACAAAGCTAATTGTGTCAAATGAAAGTCAAACACATTCAAACAAAGCTTTTTCATTCAAATGAAAGTCAAATGCATTCAACAAAGCTAATTGAGTCAAATCAAAGTCAAACACTTTCAATAAAGCGATTAGAATAAAATGAAAGTCAAATACATTCAATCAAAGCTTTTTGAATCAAATTAAAGTCAATTGCATTCCACAATGCTAATTGAGTCAAATGAAAGTCAAACACATTAAACAAAGCTAATTGAGTCAAAATAAAGTAAAACACATTCAAACAAAGCTTTTTGAATCAAATGAAAGTAAAATGCATTCAACAAAGCTAAATGAGTCAAATGAAAGTCAAACACTTTCAACAAAGCTAATTGAGTCAAATGAAAGTCAAACACAATCAAACAAAGCTTTTTGATTCAAATGAAAGTCAAATGCATTCAACAAAGCTAATTGAGTCAAATGAAAGTCAAACACTTTCAACAAAGATTTTAGAATCAAATGAAAGTAAAACACATTCAAACAAAGATTTTTGAATCAAATGAATGTCAAATGTATTCAACAAAGCTACATAAGTCAAATGAAAGTCGAACACATTCAACAAAGCTAATTGAGTTAAAAGAAAGTTAACACATTCAAACAAAGCTTTTTGAATCAAATGAAAGTCAAATGCATTCAACAAAGCCAATTGAGTCAAATGAAAGTCAAACACATTCAAATAAAGCTTCTTGATTCCAATGAAAGTCAAATGCATTCAACAAAGCTAATTGAGTCAAATGAAAGTCAAACACTTTCAACAAAGCTAATTGAGTCAAATGAAAGTCAAACACTTTCAACAAAGCTAATTGAGTCAAATGAAAGTCAAACACATTCAAACAAAGCTTTTTGAATCAAATGAAAGTCAAATGCATTCAACAAAGCTAATTGAGTCAAATGAAAGTCAAACACTTTCAACAAAGCGTTTAGAATCAAATGAAAGTCAAATACATTCAATCAAAGCTTTTTGAATCAAATGAAAGGCAATTGCATTCCACAATGCTAATTGAGTCAAATGAAAATCAAACACATTTAACAAAGCTAATTGAGTCAAAATAAAGTCAAACACATTCAAACAAAGCTTTTTGAGTCAAATGAAAGTAAAATGCATTCAACAAAGCTAATTGAGTCAAATGAAAGTCAAACACTTTCGACAAAGCTAATTGAGTCAAATGAAAGTCAAACACATTCAAACAAAGCTTTTTGATTCAAATGAAAGTCAAATGCATTCAAGAAAGCTAATTGAGTCAAAAAAAAGTCAAACACTTTCAACAAAGCTTTTAAAATCAAATGAAAGTCAAACACATTCTAATAAAGCTTTTTGAATCAAATGAAAATCAAATGAATTCAACAAAGCTAATTGAGTCAAATGAAAGTCAAACACTTTCATCAAAGCTTTTAGAATCAAATGAAAGTCGAATACATTCAAACAAAGCTTTTTGAATCAAATGAAAGTCAATTGCATTCCACAATGCTAATTGAGTCAAATGAAAGTCAAACACATTCAACAAAGCTAATTGAGTCAAATGAAAGTCAAACACATTCAAACAAAGCCTTTTGAATCAAATGAAAGTAAAATTTATTCAACAAAGCTAATTGAGTCATATGAAAGTCAAACACTTTCAACAAAGCTAATTGTGTCAAATGAAAGTCAAACACATTCAAACAAAGCTTTTTCATTCAAATGAAAGTCAAATGCATTCAACAAAGCTAATTGAGTCAAATCAAAGTCAAACACTTTCAATAAAGCGATTAGAATAAAATGAAAGTCAAATACATTCAATCAAAGCTTTTTGAATCAAATTAAAGTCAATTGCATTCCACAATGCTAATTGAGTCAAATGAAAGTCAAACACATTAAACAAAGCTAATTGAGTCAAAATAAAGTAAAACACATTCAAACAAAGCTTTTTGAATCAAATGAAAGTAAAATGCATTCAACAAAGCTAAATGAGTCAAATGAAAGTCAAACACTTTCAACAAAGCTAATTGAGTCAAATGAAAGTCAAACACAATCAAACAAAGCTTTTTGATTCAAATGAAAGTCAAATGCATTCAACAAAGCTAATTGAGTCAAATGAAAGTCAAACACTTTCAACAAAGATTTTAGAATCAAATGAAAGTAAAACACATTCAAACAAAGATTTTTGAATCAAATGAATGTCAAATGTATTCAACAAAGCTACATAAGTCAAATGAAAGTCGAACACATTCAACAAAGCTAATTGAGTTAAAAGAAAGTTAACACATTCAAACAAAGCTTTTTGAATCAAATGAAAGTCAAATGCATTCAACAAAGCCAATTGAGTCAAATGAAAGTCAAACACATTCAAATAAAGCTTCTTGATTCCAATGAAAGTCAAATGCATTCAACAAAGCTAATTGAGTCAAATGAAAGTCAAACACTTTCAACAAAGCTAATTGAGTCAAATGAAAGTCAAACACTTTCATCAAAGCTAATTGAGTCAAATGAAAGTCAAACACATTCAAACAAAGCTTTTTGAATCAAATGAAAGTCAAATGCATTCAACAAAGCTAATTGAGTCAAATGAAAGTCAAACACTTTCAACAAAGCGTTTAGAATCAAATGAAAGTCAAATACATTCAATCAAAGCTTTTTGAATCAAATGAAAGGCAATTGCATTCCACAATGCTAATTGAGTCAAATGAAAATCAAACACATTTAACAAAGCTAATTGAGTCAAAATAAAGTCAAACACATTCAAACAAAGCTTTTTGAGTCAAATGAAAGTAAAATGCATTCAACAAAGCTAATTGAGTCAAATGAAAGTCAAACACTTTCGACAAAGCTAATTGAGTCAAATGAAAGTCAAACACATTCAAACAAAGCTTTTTGATTCAAATGAAAGTCAAATGCATTCAAGAAAGCTAATTGAGTCAAAAAAAAGTCAAACACTTTCAACAAAGCTTTTAAAATCAAATGAAAGTCAAACACATTCTAATAAAGCTTTTTGAATCAAATGAAAATCAAATGAATTCAACAAAGCTAATTGAGTCAAATGAAAGTCAAACACTTTCATCAAAGCTTTTAGAATCAAATGAAAGTCGAATACATTCAAACAAAGCTTTTTGAATCAAATGAAAGTCAATTGCATTCCACAATGCTAATTGAGTCAAATGAAAGTCAAACACATTCAACAAAGCTAATTGAGTCAAATGAAAGTCAAACACATTCAAACAAAGCCTTTTGAATCAAATGAAAGTAAAATTTATTCAACAAAGCTAATTGAGTCATATGAAAGTCAAACACTTTCAACAAAGCTAATTGTGTCAAATGAAAGTCAAACACATTCAAACAAAGCTTTTTCATTCAAATGAAAGTCAAATGCATTCAACAAAGCTAATTGAGTCAAATCAAAGTCAAACACTTTCAATAAAGCGATTAGAATAAAATGAAAGTCAAATACATTCAATCAAAGCTTTTTGAATCAAATTAAAGTCAATTGCATTCCACAATGCTAATTGAGTCAAATGAAAGTCAAACACATTAAACAAAGCTAATTGAGTCAAAATAAAGTAAAACACATTCAAACAAAGCTTTTTGAATCAAATGAAAGTAAAATGCATTCAACAAAGCTAAATGAGTCAAATGAAAGTCAAACACTTTCAACAAAGCTAATTGAGTCAAATGAAAGTCAAACACAATCAAACAAAGCTTTTTGATTCAAATGAAAGTCAAATGCATTCAACAAAGCTAATTGAGTCAAATGAAAGTCAAACACTTTCAACAAAGATTTTAGAATCAAATGAAAGTAAAACACATTCAAACAAAGATTTTTGAATCAAATGAATGTCAAATGTATTCAACAAAGCTACATAAGTCAAATGAAAGTCGAACACATTCAACAAAGCTAATTGAGTTAAAAGAAAGTTAACACATTCAAACAAAGCTTTTTGAATCAAATGAAAGTCAAATGCATTCAACAAAGCCAATTGAGTCAAATGAAAGTCAAACACATTCAAATAAAGCTTCTTGATTCCAATGAAAGTCAAATGCATTCAACAAAGCTAATTGAGTCAAATGAAAGTCAAACACTTTCAACAAAGCTAATTGAGTCAAATGAAAGTCAAACACTTTCAACAAAGCTAATTGAGTAAAATGAAAGTCAAACACATTCAAACAAAGCTTTTTGAATCAAATGAAAGTCAAATGCATTCAACAAAGCTAATTGAGTCAAATGAAAGTCAAACACTTTCAACAAAGCGTTTAGAATCAAATGAAAGTCAAATACATTCAATCAAAGCTTTTTGAATCAAATGAAAGGCAATTGCATTCCACAATGCTAATTGAGTCAAATGAAAATCAAACACATTTAACAAAGCTAATTGAGTCAAAATAAAGTCAAACACATTCAAACAAAGCTTTTTGAGTCAAATGAAAGTAAAATGCATTCAACAAAGCTAATTGAGTCAAATGAAAGTCAAACACTTTCGACAAAGCTAATTGAGTCAAATGAAAGTCAAACACATTCAAACAAAGCTTTTTGATTCAAATGAAAGTCAAATGCATTCAAGAAAGCTAATTGAGTCAAATAAAAGTCAAACACTTTCAACAAAGCTTTTAAAATCAAATGAAAGTCAAACACATTCTAATAAAGCTTTTTGAATCAAATGAAAATCAAATGAATTCAACAAAGCTAATTGAGTCAAATGAAAGTCAAACACTTTCATCAAAGCTTTTAGAATCAAATGAAAGTCGAATACGTTCAAACAAAGCTTTTTGAATCATATGAAAGTCAATTGCATTCCACAATTCTAATTGAGTCAAATGAAAGTCAAACACATTCAACGAAGCTAATTGAGTCAAATGAAAGTCAAACACATTCAAACAAAGCCTTTTGAATCAAATGAAAGTAAAATTTATTCAACAAAGCTAATTGAGTCATATGAAAGTCAAACACTTTCAACAAAGCTAATTGTGTCAAATGAAAGTCAAACACATTCAAACAAAGCTTTTTCATTCAAATGAAAGTCAAATGCATTCAACAAAGCTAATTGAGTCAAATCAAAGTCAAACACTTTCAATAAAGCGATTAGAATAAAATGAAAGTCAAATACATTCAATCAAAGCTTTTTGAATCAAATTAAAGTCAATTGCATTCCACAATGCTAATTGAGTCAAATGAAAGTCAAACACATTAAACAAAGCTAATTGAGTCAAAATAAAGTAAAACACATTCAAACAAAGCTTTTTGAATCAAATGAAAGTAAAATGCATTCAACAAAGCTAAATGAGTCAAATGAAAGTCAAACACTTTCCACAAAGCTAATTGAGTCAAATGAAAGTCAAACACAATCAAACAAAGCTTTTTGATTCAAATGAAAGTCAAATGCATTCAACAAAGCTAATTGAGTCAAATGAAAGTCAAACACTTTCATTAAAGATTTTAGAATCAAATGAAAGTAAAACACATCCAAACAAAGATTTTTGAATCAAATGAATGTCAAATGTATTCAACAAAGCTACATAAGTCAAATGAAAGTCGAACACATTCAACAAAGCTAATTGAGTTAAAAGAAAGTTAACACATTCAAACAAAGCTTTTTGAATCAAATGAAAGTCAAATGCATTCAACAAAGCCAATTGAGTCAAATGAAAGTCAAACACATTCAAATAAAGCTTCTTGATTCCAATGAAAGTCAAATGCATTCAACAAAGCTAATTGAGTCAAATGAAAGTCAAACACTTTCAACAAAGATAATTGAGTCAAATGAAAGTCAAACACTTTCAACAAAGCTAATTGAGTCAAATGAAAGTCAAACACATTCAAACAAAGCTTTTTGAATCAAATGAAAGTCAAATGCATTCAACAAAGCTAATTGAGTCAAATGAAAGTCAAACACTTTCAACAAAGCGTTTAGAATCAAATGAAAGTCAAATACATTCAATCAAAGCTTTTTGAATCAAATGAAAGGCAATTGCATTCCACAATGCTAATTGAGTCAAATGAAAATCAAACACATTTAACAAAGCTAATTGAGTCAAAATAAAGTCAAACACATTCAAACAAAGCTTTTTAAGTCAAATGAAAGTAAAATGCATTCAACAAAGCTAATTGAGTCAAATGAAAGTCAAACTCTTTCAACAAAGCTAATTGAGTCAAATGAAAGTCAAACACATTCAAACAAAGCTTTTTGATTCAAATGAAAGTCAAATGCATTCAAGAAAGCTAATTGAGTCAAATAAAAGTCAAACACTTTCAACAAAGCTTTTAAAATCAAATGAAAGTCAAACACATTCTAATAAAGCTTTTTGAATCAAATGAAAATCAAATGAATTCAACAAAGCTAATTGAGTCAAATGAAAGTCAAACACTTTCATCAAAGCTTTTAGAATCAAATGAAAGTCGAATACATTCAAACAAAGCTTTTTGAATCAAATGAAAGTCAATTGCATTCCACAATGCTAATTGAGTCAAATGAAAGTCAAACACATTCAACGAAGCTAATTGAGTCAAATGAAAGTCAAACACATTCAAACAAAGCTTTTTGAATCAAATGAAAGTCAAATGCATTCAACGAAGCCAATAGAGTCAAATGAAAGTCAAACATATTCAAACATAGCTTCTTGATTCAAATGAAAGTCAAATGCATTCAACAAAGCTAATTGAGTCAAATGAAAGTCAAACACTTTCAACAAAGCTTTTAGAATCAAATGAAAGTAAAACACATTCAAACAAAGCTTTTTGAATCAAATGAATGTCAAATGCATTCAACAAAGATAATTGAGTCAAATGAAAGTCAAACACATTCAACAAATCTTATTGAGTTAAAAGAAAGTCAAACACATTCAAACAAAGCTTTTTGAATCAAATGAAAGTCAAATGCATTCAACAAAGCCAATTGAGTCAAATGAAAGTCAAACACATTCAAATAAAGCTTCTTGATTCAAATGAAAGTCAAATGCATTCAACAAAGCTAATTGAGTCAAATGAAAGTTAAGCACTTTCAACAAAGCGTTTTGAATCAAATGAAAGTAAAATACATTCAATGAAAGCTTTTTGAATCAAATGAAAGTCAATTGCATTCCACAATGCTAGTTAATTCAAATGAAAGTCAAACACATTCAACAAAGCTAATATAGTCAAAAGAAATTCAAACACATTCACGCAAAGCTTTTTGAATCAAATGAAAGTCAAATGCATTCAACAAAGCTAATTGAGTCAAATGAAAGTCAAACACTTTCAACAAAGCTAATTGAGTCAAATGAAAGTCAAACACATTCAAACAAAGCTTTTTGATTCAAATGAAAGTTAAATGCATTCAACAAAGCTAATTGAGTCAAATGAAAGCCAAACACATTCAACAAAGCTAATTGAGTCAAAATAAAGTCAAACACATTCAAACAAAGCTTTTTGAATCAAATGAAAGTAAAATGCATTCCACAAAGCTAATTGAGTCAAATGAAAGTCAAACACATTCAAACAAAGCTTTTTGATTCAAATGAAAGTCAAATGCATTCAACAAAGCTAATTGAGTCAAATGAAAGTCAAACACTTTCAACAAAGATTTTAGAATCAAATGAAAGTAAAACACATTCAAACAAAGATTTTTGAATCAAATGAATGTCAAATGTATTCAACAAAGCTACATAAGTCAAATGAAAGTCGAACACATTCAACAAAGCTAATTGAGTTAATAGAAAGTTAACACATTCAAACAAAGCTTTTTGAATCAAATGAAAGTCAAATGCATTCAACAAAGCCAATTGAGTCAAATGAAAGTCAAACACATTCAAATAAAGCTTCTTGATTCAAATGAAAATCAAATGCATTCAACAAAGCTAATTGAGTCAAATGAAAGTCAAACACTTTCAACAAAGCTAATTGAGTCAAATGAAAGTGTAACACTTTCAACAAAGCTAATTGAGTCAAATGAAAGTCAAACACATTCAAACAAAGCTTTTTGAATCAAATGAAAGTCAAATGCATTCAACAAAGCTAATTGAGTCAAATGAAAGTCAAACACTTTCAACAAAGCGTTTAGAATCAAATGAAAGTCAAATACATTCAATCAAAGCTTTTTGAATCAAATGAAAGGCAATTGCATTCCACAATGCTAATTGAGTCAAATGAAAATCAAACACATTTAACAAAGCTAATTGAGTCAAAATAAAGTCAAACACATTCAAACAAAGCTTTTTGAGTCAAATGAAAGTAAAATGCATTCAACAAAGCTAATTGAGTCAAATGAAAGTCAAACACTTTCAACAAAGCTAATTGAGTCAAATGAAAGTCAATCACATTCAAACATAGCTTTTTGATTTAAATGAAAGTCAAATGCATTCAAGAAAGCTAATTGAGTCAAATCAAAGTCAAACACTTTCAATAAAGCGATTAGAATAAAATGAAAGTCAAATACATTCAATCAAAGCTTTTTGAATCAAATTAAAGTCAATTGCATTCCACAATGCTAATTGAGTCAAATGAAAGTCAAACACATTAAACAAAGCTAATTGAGTCAAAATAAAGTAAAACACATTCAAACAAAGCTTTTTGAATCAAATGAAAGTAAAATGCATTCAACAAAGCTAAATGAGTCAAATGAAAGTCAAACACTTTCAACAAAGCTAATTGAGTCAAATGAAAGTCAAACACAATCAAACAAAGCTTTTTGATTCAAATGAAAGTCAAATGCATTCAACAAAGCTAATTGAGTCAAATGAAAGTCAAACACTTTCAACAAAGATTTTAGAATCAAATGAAAGTAAAACACATTCAAACAAAGATTTTTGAATCAAATGAATGTCAAATGTATTCAACAAAGCTACATAAGTCAAATGAAAGTCGAACACATTCAACAAAGCTAATTGATTTAAAAGAAAGTTAACACATTCAAACAAAGCTTTTTGAATCAAATGAAAGTCAAATGCATTCAACAAAGCCAATTGAGTCAAATGAAAGTCAAACACATTCAAATAAAGCTTCTTGATTCCAATGAAAGTCAAATGCATTCAACAAAGCTAATTGAGTCAAATGAAAGTCAAACACTTTCAACAAAGCTAATTGAGTCAAATGAAAGTCAAACACTTTCAACAAAGCTAATTGAGTAAAATGAAAGTCAAACACATTCAAACAAAGCTTTTTGAATCAAATGAAAGTCAAATGCATTCAACAAAGCTAATTGAGTCAAATGAAAGTCAAACACTTTCAACAAAGCGTTTAGAATCAAATGAAAGTCAAATACATTCAATCAAAGCTTTTTGAATCAAATGAAAGGCAATTGCATTCCACAATGCTAATTGAGTCAAATGAAAATCAAACACATTTAACAAAGCTAATTGAGTCAAAATAAAGTCAAACACATTCAAACAAAGCTTTTTGAGTCAAATGAAAGTAAAATGCATTCAACAAAGCTAATTGAGTCAAATGAAAGTCAAACACTTTCGACAAAGCTAATTGAGTCAAATGAAAGTCAAACACATTCAAACAAAGCTTTTTGATTCAAATGAAAGTCAAATGCATTCAAGAAAGCTAATTGAGTCAAATAAAAGTCAAACACTTTCAACAAAGCTTTTAAAATCAAATGAAAGTCAAACACATTCTAATAAAGCTTTTTGAATCAAATGAAAATCAAATGAATTCAACAAAGCTAATTGAGTCAAATGAAAGTCAAACACTTTCATCAAAGCTTTTAGAATCAAATGAAAGTCGAATACGTTCAAACAAAGCTTTTTGAATCATATGAAAGTCAATTGCATTCCACAATTCTAATTGAGTCAAATGAAAGTCAAACACATTCAACGAAGCTAATTGAGTCAAATGAAAGTCAAACACATTCAAACAAAGCCTTTTGAATCAAATGAAAGTAAAATTTATTCAACAAAGCTAATTGAGTCATATGAAAGTCAAACACTTTCAACAAAGCTAATTGTGTCAAATGAAAGTCAAACACATTCAAACAAAGCTTTTTCATTCAAATGAAAGTCAAATGCATTCAACAAAGCTAATTGAGTCAAATCAAAGTCAAACACTTTCAATAAAGCGATTAGAATAAAATGAAAGTCAAATACATTCAATCAAAGCTTTTTGAATCAAATTAAAGTCAATTGCATTCCACAATGCTAATTGAGTCAAATGAAAGTCAAACACATTAAACAAAGCTAATTGAGTCAAAATAAAGTAAAACACATTCAAACAAAGCTTTTTGAATCAAATGAAAGTAAAATGCATTCAACAAAGCTAAATGAGTCAAATGAAAGTCAAACACTTTCCACAAAGCTAATTGAGTCAAATGAAAGTCAAACACAATCAAACAAAGCTTTTTGATTCAAATGAAAGTCAAATGCATTCAACAAAGCTAATTGAGTCAAATGAAAGTCAAACACTTTCATTAAAGATTTTAGAATCAAATGAAAGTAAAACACATTCAAACAAAGATTTTTGAATCAAATGAATGTCAAATGTATTCAACAAAGCTACATAAGTCAAATGAAAGTCGAACACATTCAACAAAGCTAATTGAGTTAAAAGAAAGTTAACACATTCAAACAAAGCTTTTTGAATCAAATGAAAGTCAAATGCATTCAACAAAGCCAATTGAGTCAAATGAAAGTCAAACACATTCAAATAAAGCTTCTTGATTCCAATGAAAGTCAAATGCATTCAACAAAGCTAATTGAGTCAAATGAAAGTCAAACACTTTCAACAAAGCTAATTGAGTCAAATGAAAGTCAAACACTTTCAACAAAGCTAATTGAGTCAAATGAAAGTCAAACACATTCAAACAAAGCTTTTTGAATCAAATGAAAGTCAAATGCATTCAACAAAGCTAATTGAGTCAAATGAAAGTCAAACACTTTCAACAAAGCGTTTAGAATCAAATGAAAGTCAAATACATTCAATCAAAGCTTTTTGAATCAAATGAAAGGCAATTGCATTCCACAATGCTAATTGAGTCAAATGAAAATCAAACACATTTAACAAAGCTAATTGAGTCAAAATAAAGTCAAACACATTCAAACAAAGCTTTTTAAGTCAAATGAAAGTAAAATGCATTCAACAAAGCTAATTGAGTCAAATGAAAGTCAAACACTTTCAACAAAGCTAATTGAGTCAAATGAAAGTCAAACACATTCAAACAAAGCTTTTTGATTCAAATGAAAGTCAAATGCATTCAAGAAAGCTAATTGAGTCAAATAAAAGTCAAACACTTTCAACAAAGCTTTTAAAATCAAATGAAAGTCAAACACATTCTAATAAAGCTTTTTGAATCAAATGAAAATCAAATGAATTCAACAAAGCTAATTGAGTCAAATGAAAGTCAAACACTTTCATCAAAGCTTTTAGAATCAAATGAAAGTCGAATACATTCAAACAAAGCTTTTTGAATCAAATGAAAGTCAATTGCATTCCACAATGCTAATTGAGTCAAATGAAAGTCAAACACATTCAACGAAGCTAATTGAGTCAAATGAAAGTCAAACACATTCAAACAAAGCTTTTCGAATCAAATGAAAGTCAAATGCATTCAACGAAGCCAATAGAGTCAAATGAAAGTCAAACATATTCAAACATAGCTTCTTGATTCAAATGAAAGTCAAATGCATTCAACAAAGCTAATTGAGTCAAATGAAAGTCAAACACTTTCAACAAAGCTTTTAGAATCAAATGAAAGTAAAACACATTCAAACAAAGCTTTTTGAATCAAATGAATGTCAAATGCATTCAACAAAGATAATTGAGTCAAATGAAAGTCAAACACATTCAACAAATCTTATTGAGTTAAAAGAAAGTCAAACACATTCAAACAAAGCTTTTTGAATCAAATGAAAGTCAAATGCATTCAACAAAGCCAATTGAGTCAAATGAAAGTCAAACACATTCAAATAAAGCTTCTTGATTCAAATGAAAGTCAAATGCATTCAACAAAGCTAATTGAGTCAAATGAAAGTTAAGCACTTTCAACAAAGCGTTTTGAATCAAATGAAAGTAAAATACATTCAATGAAAGCTTTTTGAATCAAATGAAAGTCAATTGCATTCCACAATGCTAGTTAATTCAAATGAAAGTCAAACACATTCAACAAAGCTAATATAGTCAAAAGAAATTCAAACACATTCACGCAAAGCTTTTTGAATCAAATGAAAGTCAAATGCATTCAACAAAGCTAATTGAGTCAAATGAAAGTCAAACACTTTCAACAAAGCTAATTGAGTCAAATGAAAGTCAAACACATTCAAACAAAGCTTTTTGATTCAAATGAAAGTTAAATGCATTCAACAAAGCTAATTGAGTCAAATGAAAGCCAAACACATTCAACAAAGCTAATTGAGTCAAAATAAAGTCAAACACATTCAAACAAAGCTTTTTGAATCAAATGAAAGTAAAATGCATTCCACAAAGCTAATTGAGTCAAATGAAAGTCAAACACATTCAAACAAAGCTTTTTGATTCAAATGAAAGTCAAATGCATTCAACAAAGCTAATTGAGTCAAATGAAAGTCAAACACTTTCAACAAAGATTTTAGAATCAAATGAAAGTAAAACACATTCAAACAAAGATTTTTGAATCAAATGAATGTCAAATGTATTCAACAAAGCTACATAAGTCAAATGAAAGTCGAACACATTCAACAAAGCTAATTGAGTTAATAGAAAGTTAACACATTCAAACAAAGCTTTTTGAATCAAATGAAAGTCAAATGCATTCAACAAAGCCAATTGAGTCAAATGAAAGTCAAACACATTCAAATAAAGCTTCTTGATTCAAATGAAAGTCAAATGCATTCAACAAAGCTAATTGAGTCAAATGAAAGTCAAACACTTTCAACAAAGCTAATTGAGTCAAATGAAAGTGTAACACTTTCAACAAAGCTAATTGAGTCAAATGAAAGTCAAACACATTCAAACAAAGCTTTTTGAATCAAATGAAAGTCAAATGCATTCAACAAAGCTAATTGAGTCAAATGAAAGTCAAACACTTTCAACAAAGCGTTTAGAATCAAATGAAAGTCAAATACATTCAATCAAAGCTTTTTGAATCAAATGAAAGGCAATTGCATTCCACAATGCTAATTGAGTCAAATGAAAATCAAACACATTTAACAAAGCTAATTGAGTCAAAATAAAGTCAAACACATTCAAACAAAGCTTTTTGAGTCAAATGAAAGTAAAATGCATTCAACAAAGCTAATTGAGTCAAATGAAAGTCAAACACTTTCAACAAAGCTAATTGAGTCAAATGAAAGTCAATCACATTCAAACATAGCTTTTTGATTTAAATGAAAGTCAAATGCATTCAAGAAAGCTAATTGAGTCAAATAAAAGTCAAACACTTTCAACAAAGCTTTTAAAATCAAATGAAAGTCAAACACATTCTAATAAAGCTTTTTGAATCAAATGAAAATCAAATGAATTCAACAAAGCTAATTGAGTCAAATGAAAGTCAAACACTTTCATCAAAGCTTTTAGAATCAAATGAAAGTCGAATACATTCAAACAAAGCTTTTTGAATCAAATGAAAGTCAATTGCATTCCACAATGCTAATTGAGTCAAATGAAAGTCAAACACATTCAACGAAGCTAATTGAGTCAAATGAAAGTCAAAGACATTAAACAACGCTTTTTGAATCAAATGAAAGTCAAATGCATTCAACAAAGACAATAGAGTCAAATGAAAGCCAAACACATTCAAACATAGCTTCTTGATTCAAATGAAAGTCAAATGCATTCAACAAAGCTAATTGAGTCAAATGAAAGTCAAACACTTTCAACAAAGCTTTTAGAATCAAATGAAAGTAAAACACATTCAAACAAAGCTTTTTGAATCAAATGAATGTCAAATGCATTCAACAAAGATAATTGAGTCAAATGAAAGTCTAACACATTCAACAAAGCTAATTGAGTTAAAAGAAAGTCAAACACATTCAAACAAAGTTTTTTGAATCAAATGAAAGTCAAATGCATTCAACAAAGCCAATTGAGTCAAATGAAAGTCAAACACATTCAAATAAAGCTTCTTGATACAAATGAAAGTCAAATGCATTCAACAAAGCTAATTGAGTCAAATGAAAGTTAAACACTTTCAACAAAGCGTTTTGAATCAAATGAAAGTAAAATACATTCAATCAAAGCTTTTTGAATCAAATGAAAGTAAATTGCATTCCACAATGCTAATTAAGTCAAATGAAAGTCAAACACATTCAACAAAGCTAATTGAGTCAAAAGAAAGTCAAACACATTCACGCAAAGCTTTTTGAATCAAATAAAAGTCAAATGCATTCAACAAAGCTAATTGAGTCAAATGAAAGTCAAACACTTTCAACAAAGCTAATTGAGTCAAATGAAAGTCAAACACATTCAAACAAAGCTTTTTGATTCAAATGAAAGTTAAATGCATTCAACAAAGCTAATTGAGTCAAATGAAAGTCAAACACTTTCAACAAAGCTTTTAAAATCAAATGAAAGTCAAATACATTCAAACAAAGCTTTATGAATCAAACGAAAATCAAATGAATTCAACAAAGCTATTTGCGTCAAATGAAAGTCAAACACTTTCATCAAAGCTATTAGAATAAAATGAAAGTCAAATACATTCAATCAAAGCTTTTTAAATCAAATCGAAGTCAATTGCATTCCACAATGCTAATTGAGTCAAATGAAAGTCAAACACATTCAACGAAACTAATTGAGTCAAATGAAAGTCAAACACATTCCAACAAAGCTTTATGAATAAAATGAAAGTCAAATGCATTCAACAAAGCCAATTGAGTCAAATGAAAGTCAAACACATTCAAATAAAGCTTCTTGATTAAAATGAAAGTTAAATGCATTCAACAAAGCTAATTGTATCAAATGAACGTCAAACACTTTCAACAAAGCTTTTGGAATCAAATGAAAGTCAAACACATTCAAACAAAGCTTTTTGAATCAAATGAAAGTCAAATGCATTCAACAAAGCTAATTGTGTCAAATGAGTCTAACACTTTCAACAAAGCGTTTTGAATCAAATGAAAGTCAAATACATTCAATCAAAGCTTTTTGAATCAAATGAAAGTCAATTGCATTCCATAATAATAATTGAGTCAAATGAAAGTCAAACACATTCAAACAAAGGTTTTTGAATCAAATGAAAGTCAAATGCATTCAACAAAGCTAATTGAGTCAAATGAAAGTCAAACACTTTCAACAAAGAGTTTAGAATCAAATGAAAGTCAAATACATTCAATCAAAGCTTTTTTAATCAAATGAAAGGCAATTGCATTCCACAATGCTAATTGAGTCAAATGAAAATCAAACACATTTAACAAAGCTAATTGAGTCAAAATAAAGTCAAACACATTCAAACAAAGCATTTTGAGTCAAATGAAAGTAAAATGCATTCAACAAAGCTAATTGAGTCAAATGAAAGTCAAACACTTTCAACAAAGCTAAATGAGTCAAATGAAAGTCAAACACATTCAAACAAAGCTTTTTGATTCAAATGAAAGTCAAATGCATTCAAGAAAGCTAATTGAGTCAAATAAAAGTCAAACACTTTCAACAAAGCTTTTAAAATCAAATGAAAGTCAAACACATTCTAATAAAGCTTTTTGAATCAAATGAAAATCCAATGAATTCAACAAAGCTAATTGAGTCAAATGAAAGTCAAACACTTTCATCAAAGCTTTTAGAATCAAATGAAAGTCGAATACATTCAAACAAAGCTTTTTGAATCAAATGAAAGTCAATTGCATTCCACAATGCTAATTGAGTCAAATGAAAGTCAAACACATTCAACGAAGCTAATTGAGTCAAATGAAAGTCAAACACATTCAAACAAAGCTTTTTGAATCAAATGAAAGTCAAATGCATTCAACAAAGCCAATAGAGTCAAATGAAAGTCAAACACTTTCAACAATGATTTTAGAATCAAATGAAAGTAAAACACATTCAAACAAAGATTTTTGAATCAAATGAATGTCAAATGTATTCAACAAAGCTACATAAGTCAAATGAAAGTCGAACACATTCAACAAAGCTAATTGAGTTAAAAGAAAGTTAACACATTCAAACAAAGCTTTTTGAATCAAATGAAAGTCAAATGCATTCAACAAAGCCAATTGAGTCAAATGAAAGTCAAACACATTCAAATAAAGCTTCTTGATTCAAATGAAAGTCAAATGCATTCAACAAAGCTAATTGAGTCAAATGAAAGTCAAACACTTTCAACAAAGCTAATTGAGTCAAATGAAAGTCAAACACTTTCAACAAAGCTAATTGAGTCAAATGAAAGTCTAACGCATTCAAACAAAGCTTTTTGAATCAAATGAAAGTCAAATGCATTCAACAAAGCTAATTGAGTCAAATGAAAGTCAAACACTTTCAACAAAGCGTTTAGAATCAAATGAAAGTCAAATACATTTAATCAAAGCTTTTTGAATCAAATGAAAGGCAATTGCATTCCACAATGCTAATTGAGTCAAATGAAAATCAAACACATTTAACAAAGCTAATTGAGTCAAAATAAAGTCAAACACATTCAAACAAAGCTTTTTGAGTCAAATGAAAGTAAAATGCATTCAACAAAGCTAATTGAGTCAAATGAAAGTCAAACACTTTCAACAAAGCTAATTGAGTCAAATGAAAGTCAAACACATTCAAACAAAGCTTTTTGATTCAAATGAAAGTCAAATGCATTCAAGAAAGCTAATTAAGTCAAATAAAAGTCAAACACTTTCAACAAAGCTTTTAAAATCAAATGAAAGTCAAACACATTCTAATAAAGCTTTTTGAATCAAATGAAAATCAAATGAATTCAACAAAGCTAATTGAGTCAAATGAAAGTCAAACACTTTCATCAAAGCTTTTAGAATCAAATGAAAGTCGAATACATTCAAACAAAGCTTTTTGAATCAAATGAAAGTCAATTGCATTCCACAATGCTAATTGAGTCAAATGAAAGTCAAACACATTCAACGAAGCTAATTGAGTCAAATGAAAGTCAAACACATTCAAACAAAGCTTTTTGAATCAAATGAAAGTCAAATGCATTCAACAAAGCCAATAGAGTCAAATGAAAGTCAAACACATTCAAACATAGCTTCTTGATTCAAATGAAAGTCAAATGCACTCAACAAAGCTAATTGAGTCAAATGAAAGTCAAACACTTTCAACAAAGCTTTTAGAATCAAATGAAAGTAAAACACATTCAAACAAAGCTTTTTGAATCAAATGAATGTCAAATGCATTCAACAAAGATAATTGAGTCAAATGAAAGTCAAACACATTCAACAAAGCTAATTGAGTTAAAAGAAAGTCAAACACATTCAAACAAAGCTTTTTGAATCAAATGAAAGTCAAATGCATTCAACAAAGCCGATTGTGTCAAATGAAAGTCAAACACATTCAAATAAAGCTTCTTGATACAAATGAAAGTCAAATGCATTCGACAAAGCTAATTGAGTCAAATGAAAGTTAAACACTTTCAACAAAGCGTTTGGAATCAAATGAAAGTAAAATACATTCAATCAAAGCTTTTTGAATCAAATGAAAGTAAATTGCATTCCACAATGCTAATTAAGTCAAATGAAAGTCAAACACATTCAACAAAGCTAATTGAGTCAAAAGAAAGTCAAACACATTCACGCAAAGCTTTTTGAATCAAATGAAAGTCAAATGCATTCAACAAAGCTAATTGAGTCAAATGAAAGTCAAACACTTTCAACAAAGCTAATTGAGTCAAATGAAAGTCAAACACATTCAAACAAAGCTTTTTGATTCAAATGAAAGTTAAATGCATTCAACAAAGCTAATTGAGTCAAATGAAAGTCAAACACTTTCAACAAAGCTTTTAAAATCAAATGAAAGTCAAATACATTCAAACAAAGCTTTATGAATCAAACGAAAATCAAATGAATTCAACAAAGCTATTTGCGTCAAATGAAAGTCAAACACTTTCATCAAAGCTTTTAGAATAAAATGAAAGTCAAATACATTCAATCAAAGCTTTTTAAATCAAATCGAAGTCAATTGCATTCCACAATGCTAATTGAGTCAAATGAAAGTCAAACACATTCAACGAAACTAATTGAGTCAAATGAAAGTCAAACACATTCAAACAAAGCTTTATGAATCAAATGAAAGTCAAATGCATTCAACAAAGCCAATTGAGTCAAATGAAAGTCAAACACATTCAAATAAAGCTTCTTGATTAAAATGCAAGTTAAATGCATTCAACAAAGCTAATTGTATCAAATGAACGTCAAACACTTTCAACAAAGCTTTTGGAATCAAATGAAAGTCAAACACATTCAAACAAAGCTTTTTGAATCAAATGAAAGTCAAATGCATTCAACAAAGCTAATTGTGTCAAATGAGTCTAACACTTTCAACAAAGCGTTTTGAATCAAATGAAAGTAAAACACATTCAAACAAAACTTTTTGAATCAAATGAAAGTCAAAAGCATTCAACAAATCTAATTGAGTCAAATGACAGTCCAACACTTTCAACAAAACGTTTAGAATCAAATGAAAGTCAAATACATTCAATCAAAGATTTTTGAATCAAATGAAAGTCAATTGCATTCCACAATGCTAATTGAGTCAAATAAAAAGTCAAATACATTCAACAAAGCTAATTGAATCAAAAGAAAGTCAAACACATTCAAACAATGCTTTTTGAATCAAATGAAAGTAAAATGCATTCAACAAAGCTAATTAAGTCAAATGAAAGTCAAAACACTTTCAACAAAGCTAATTGAGTCAAATGAAAGTCAAACACATTCAAACAAAGCTTTTTGATTCAAATGAAAGTCAAATGCATTCAACAAAGCTAATTGAGTCATATGAAAGTCAAACACTTTCAACAAAGCTTTTAGAATCAAATGAAAGTCAAACACATACAAACAAAGCTTTTAGAATCAAATGAAAATCAAATGAATTCAACAAAGCTAATTGAGTCAAATGAAAGTCAAACACTTTCAACAAAGCTTTTATCAAATGAAAGTCAAACACATTCAAACAAAGCTTTTTGAATGAAATGAAAATCAAATGAATTCTACAAAGCTAATTGAGTCCAATGAAAGTCAAACACTTTCATCAAAGCTTTTAGAATCAAATGACAGTCAAATACATTCAAACAAAGCTTTTTGAATCAAATGAAAGTCAATTGCATTCCACAATGGTAATTGAGTCAAATGAGAGTCAAACACATTCAACGAAGCTAATTGAGTCAAATGAAAGTCAAACACATTCAAACAAAGCTTTTTGAATCAAATGAAAGTCAAATGCATTCAACAAAGCCAATTGAGTCAAATGAAAGTCAAACACATTCAAATAAAGCTTCTTGATTCAAATGAAAGTCAAATGCATTCAACAAAGCTAATTGTGTCAAATGAAAGTCAAACACTTTCAACAAAGCTTTTAGAATCAAATGAAAGTCAAACACATTCAAACGAAGCTTTTTGAATCAAATGAAAGTCAAATGCATTCAACAAAGCTAATTGAGTCAAATGAAAGCTAAACACTTTCAACAAAGCGTTTTGAATCAAATTAAAGTAAATTGCATTCCACAATGCTAATTGAATCAAATGAAAGTCAAACATATTCCACAAAGCTAATTGAATAAAAGAAAGTCAAACACATTCAAACAAAGCTTTTTGAATCAAATGAAAGTAAAATGCATTTAACAAAGCTAATTGAGTCAAATGAAAGTCAAACACTTTTCAACAAAGCTAATTGAGTCAAATGAAAGTCAAACACATTTAAACAAAGCTTTTTGATTCAAATGAAAGTCAAATGCAATCAACAAAGCTAATTGAGTCAAATGAAAGTCAAACATTTTCAACAAAGCTTTTAGAATCAAATGAAAGTCAAACACATTCAAACAAAGCTTTTTGAATGAAATGAAAATCAAATGAATTCAACAAAGCTAATTGAGTCAAATGAAAGTCAAACACTTTCAACAAAGCGTTTAGAATCAAATGAAAGTCAAATACATTCAATCAAAGCTTTTTGAATCAAATGAAAGTCAATTGCATTCCACAATGCTAATTGAGTCAAATAAAAAGTCAAACACATTCAACAAAGCTAATTGAGTCAAAAGAAAGTCAAACACATTCAAACAATGATTTTTGAATCAAATGAAAGTAAAATGCATTCAACAAAGCTAATCGAGTCAAATGAAAGTCAAACACTTTCAACAAAGCTAATAGAGTCAAAAAAAAGTCAAACACATTCAAACAAAACTTTTTGATTCAAATGAAAGTCAAATGCATTCAACAAAGCTAATTGAGTCAAATGAAAGTCAAACACTTTCAACAAAGCTTTTAGAATCAAATGAAAGTCAAACACATTCAAACAAAGCTTTTTAAATCAAATGAAAATCAAATGCATTCAACAAAGCTAATTGAGTCATATGAAAGTCAAACACTTTCAACAAAGCTTTTAGAGTCAAATGAAAGTCAAACACATACAAACAAAGCTTTTAGAATCAAATGAAAATCAAATGAATTCAACAAAGCTAATTGAGTCAAATGAAAGTCAAACACTTTCAACAAAGCTTTTATCAAATGAAAGTCAAACACATTCAAACAAAGCTTTTTGAATGAAATGAAAATCAAATGAATTCTACAAAGCTAATTGAGTCAAATGAAAGTCAAACACTTTCATCAAAGCTTTTAGAATCAAATGACAGTCAAATACATTCAAACAAAGCTTTTTGAATCAAATGAAAGTCAATTGCATTCCACAATGGTAATAGAGTCAAATGAAAGTCAAACACATTCAACGAAGCTAATTGAGTCAAATGAAAGTCAAACACATTCAAACAAAGCTTTTTGAATCAAATGAAAGTCAAATGCATTCAACAAAGCCAATTGAGTCAAATGAAAGTCAAACACATTCAAATAAAGCTTCTTGATTCAAATGAAAGTCAAATGCATTCAACAAAGCTAATTGTGTCAAATGAAAGTCAAACACTTTCAACAAAGCTTTTAGAATCAAATGAAAGTCAAACACATTCAAACGAAGCTTTTTGAATCAAATGAAAGTCAAATGCATTCAACAAAGCTAATTGAGTCAAATGAAAGCTAAACACTTTCAACAAAGCGTTTTGAATCAAATTAAAGTAAATTGCATTCCACAATGCTAATTGAATCAAATGAAAGTCAAACATATTCCACAAAGCTAATTGAATAAAAGAAAGTCAAACACATTCAAACAAAGCTTTTTGAATCAAATGAAAGTAAAATGCATTTAACAAAGCTAATTGAGTCAAATGAAAGTCAAACACTTTTCAACAAAGCTAATTGAGTCAAATGAAAGTCAAACACATTTAAACGAAGCTTTTTGATTCAAATGAAAGTCAAATGCAATCAACAAAGCTAATTGAGTCAAATGAAAGTCAAACATTTTCAACAAAGCTTTTAGAATCAAATGAAAGTCAAACACATTTAAACAAAGCTTTTTGAATGAAATGAAAATCAAATGAATTCAACAAAGCTAATTGAGTCAAATGAAAGTCAAACACTTTCAACAAAGCGTTTAGAATCAAATGAAAGTCAAATACATTCAATCAAAGCTTTTTGAATCAAATGAAAGTCAATTGCATTCCACAATGCTAATTGAGTCAAATAAAAAGTCAAACACATTCAACAAAGCTAATTGAGTCAAAAGAAAGTCAAACACATTCAAACAATGCTTTTTGAATCAAATGAAAGTAAAATGCATTCAACAAAGCTAATCGAGTCAAATGAAAGTCAAACACTTTCAACAAAGCTAATTGAGTCAAAAGAAAGTCAAACACATTCAAACAAAACTTTTTGAATCAAATGAAAGTAAAATGCATTCAACAAAGCTAATTGAGTCAAATGAAAGCCAAACACTTTCAACAAAGCTAATTGAGTCAAATGAAAGTCAAACACATTCAAACAAAGCTTTTTGATTCAAATGAAAGTCAAATGCATTCAACAAAGCTAATTGAGTCAAATGAAAGTCAAACACTTTCATCAAAGCTTTTAGAATCAAATGAAAGTCAAATACATTCAAACAAAGCTTTTTGAATCAAATAAAAGTCAATTGCATTCCACAATGGTAATTGAGTCAAATGAAAGTCAAACACATTCAACGAAGCTAATTGAGTCAAATGAAAGTCAAACACATTCAAACAAAGCTTTTTGAATAAAATGAAAGTCAAATGCATTCAACAAAGCCAATTGAGTCAAATGAAGGTCGAACACATTCAAATAAAGCTTCTTGATTCCAATGAAAGTCAAATGCATTCAACAAAGCTAATTGTGTCAAATGAAAGTCAAACACTTTCAACAAAGCTTTTAGAATCAAAAGAAAGTCAAACACATTCAAATAAAGCTTTTTGAATCAAATGAAAGTCAAATGCATTCAACAAAGCTTATTGAGTCAAATGAATGCTAAACACTTTCAACAAAGTGTTTTGAATCAAATAAAAGTTAAAAACATTCAATCAAAGCTTTATGAATCAAATTAAAGTCAAGTGCATTCCACAATGCTAATTGAATTAAATGAAAGTCAAACACATTCAACAAAGCTAATTGAGTCAAAAGAAAGTCAAACACATTCAAACAAAGCTTTTTGAATCAAATGAAAGTAAAATGCATTCAACAAAGCTAATTGAGTCAAATGAAAGTCAAACACTTTCAACAAAGCTAATTGAGTCAAATGAAAGTCAAACACATTCAAACAAAGCTTTTTGATTCAAATGAAAGTCAAATGCAATCAAACACTTTTAACAAAGCTAATTGAGTCAAATGAAAGTCAAACACTTTTAACAAAGCTTTTAGAATCAAATGAAAGTCAAACACATTCAAACAAAGCTTTTTGAATCAAATGAAAATCAAATGAATTCAACAAAGCTAATTGAGTCAAATGAAAGTCTAACACTTTCATCAAAGGTTTTAGAATCAAATGAAAGTCAAATACATTCAAACAAAGGTTTTTGAATCAAATGAAAGTCAATTGCATTCCACAATGCTAATTGAGTCAAATGAAAGTCAAACACATTCAACGAAGCTAATTGAGTCAAATGAAAGTCTAACACATTCAAACAAAGCTTTTTGAATCAAATGAAAGTCAAATGTATTCAACAAAGCCAATTGAGTCAAATGAAAGTCAAATACATTCAATCAAAGCTTTTTGAATCAAATGAAAGTCAAATGCATTCAACAAAGCTAATTGAGTCAAATGAAAGTCAAACACATTCAACAAAGCTAATTGAGTTAAAAGAAAGTCAAACACATACAAACAAAGCTTTTTGAATCAAATGAAAGTCAAATGCATTCAACAAAGCTAATTGAGTCAAATGAAAGTCAAACACTTTCAACAAAGCGTTTAGAATCAAATGAAAGTCAAATACATTCAATCAAAGCTTTCTGAATAAAATGAAAGTCAATTGCATTCCACAATGCTAATTAAGTCAAATGAAAGTCAAACACATTTAACAAAGCTAATTGAGTCAAAAGAAAGTCAAACACATTCAAACAAAGCGTTTTGAATCAAATGAAAGTCAATTGCATTCAACAAAGCTAATTGAGTCAAATGCAAGTCAAACACTTTCAACAAAGCTAATTGAGTCAAATGAAAGTCGGACATTCAAACAAAGCTTTTTGATTCAAATGAAAGTCAAATGCATTCAACAAAGCTAATTGAGTCAAATGAAAGTCAAACAATTTCAACAAAGCTTTTAGGATCAAATGAAAGTCAAATACATTCAAACAAAGCTTTTAGAATCAAACGAAAATCAAATGAATTCAACGAAGCTAATTGAGTCAAATGAAAGTGAAACACTTTCATCAAAGTTTTTAGAATAAAATGAAAGTCAAATACATTCAATCAAAGCTTTTTGAATCAAATTGAAGTCAATTGCATTCCAAAATGCTAATTGAGTCAAATGAAAGTCAAACACATTCAACGAAGTAATTGAGTCAAATGAAAGTCAAACACATTCAAACAAAGCTTTTTGAATCAAATGAAAGTCAAATGCATTCAACAAAGCCAATTGAGTCAAATGAAAGTCAAACACAATCAAATAAAGCTTTTTGATTAAAATGAAAATTAAATGCATTCAACAAAGCTAATTGTGTCAAATGAACGTCAAACACTTTCAACAAAGCTTTTAGAATCAAATGATAGTCAAACACATTCAAACAAAGCTTTTTGAATCAAATGAAAGTCAAATGCATTCAACAAAGCTAATTGAGTCAAATGAAAGTCAAACACTTTCAACAAAGCGTTTAGAATTAAATAAAAGTCAAATACATTCAATCAAAGCTTTTTGAATCAAATGAAAGTCAATTGCATTCCACAATGCTAATTGAGTCAAATGAAAGTCAAATACTTTCAACAAGGTTTTTAGAATCAAATGAAAGTCTAATACATTCAAACAAAGCTTTTTGAATCAAACGAAAATCAAATGAATTCAACAAAGCTAATTGAGTCAAATGAAAGTCAAACACTTTCATCAAAGCTTTTAGAATAAAATGAAAGTCAAATACATTCAATCAAAGCTTTTTGAATCAAATCTAAGTCAATTGCATTCCACAATGCTAATTGAGTCAAATGAAAGTCAAAAACATTCAACGAAGCTAATTGAATCAAATGAAAGTCAAACACATTCAAACAAAGCTTTTTGAATCAAATGAAAGTCAAATGCATTCAACAAAGCCGATTGAGTCAAATGAAAATCAAACACATTCAAATAAAGCTTCTTGATTAAAATGAAAGTCAAATGCATTCAACAAAGCTAATTGTGTCAAATGAAAGTCAAACACTTTCAACAAAGCTTTAATAATCAAATGAAAGTCAAACACATTCAAACAAAGCTTTTTGAATCAAATGAAAGTCAAATGCATTCAACAAAGCTAATTGAGTCAAATGAAAGTCAAACACATTCAACAAAGTGTTTTGAATCAAATGAAAGTCAAATACATTCAATTAAAGCTTTTTGAATCAAATGAAAGTCAATTGCATTCCACAATGCTAATTGAGTCAAATGAAAGTCAAACACATTCAACAAAGCTAATTGAGTCAAAAGAAAGTCAAACACATTCAAACAAAGCTTTTTGAATCAAATGAAAGTAAAATGCATTCAACAAAGCTAATTGAGTTAAATGAAAGTCAAACACTTTCAACCAAGCTAATTGAGTCAAATGAAAGTCAAACACATTCAAACAAAGCTTCTTGATTCAAATGAAAGTCAAATGCATTCAACAAAGCTAATTGAGTCAAATGAAAGTCAAACACTTTCAACAAAGCTTTTAGAATCAAATGAAAGTCAAACACATTTAAACAAAGCTTTTTGAATCAAATGAAAATCAAATGAATTCAACAAAGATAATTGAGTCAAATGAAAGTCAAACACTTTCATCAAAGCTTTTAGAATCAATTGAAAGTCAAATACATTCAAACAAAGCTGTTTGAATCAAATGAAAGTCAATTGCATTCCACAATGCTAATTGAGTCAAATGAAAGTCAAACACATTCAACGAAGCTAATTGAGTCAAATGAAAGTCAAACACATTCAACGAAGCTAATTGAGTCAAATGAAAGTCAAACACATTCAAACTAAGCTTTTTGAATCAAATGAAAGTCAAATGCATTCAACAAAGACAATTGAGTCAAATGAAAGTCAAACACATTCAAACATAGCTTCTTGATTCAAATGAAAGTCAAATGCATTCAACAAAGCTAATTGAGTCAAATGAAAGTCAAACACTTTCAACAAAGATTTTAGAATCAAATGAAAGTAAAACACATTCATACAAAGCTTTTTGAATCAAATGAATGTCAAATGCATTCAACAAAGCTAATTAAGTCAAATGAAAGTGAAACACATTCAACAAAGCTAATTGAGTTAAAAGAAAGTCAAACACATTCAAACAAAGCTTTTTGAATCAAATGAAAGTCAAATGCATTCAACAAAGCCAATTGAGTCAAATGAAAGTCAAACACATTCAAATAAAGCTTCTTGATTCAAATGAAAGTCAAATGCATTCAACAAAGCTAATTGAGTCAAATGAAAGTCTAACACTTTCAACAAAGGTAATTGAGTCAAATGAAAGTCAAACACATTCAAACAAAGCTTTTTGAATCAAATGAAAGTCAAATGCATTCAACAAAGCTAATTGAGTCAAATGAAAGTCAAACACTTTCAACAAAGCGATTTGAATCAAATGAAAGTCAAATACATTCAATCAAAGCTTTTTGAATCAAAGGAAAGTCAATTGCATTCCACAATGCTAATTGAATCAAATGAAAGTTAAACACATTCAACAAAGCTAATTGAGTCAAAAGAAAGTCAAACACATTCAAACAAAGCTTTTTGAATAAAATGAAAGTAAAACGCATTCAACAAAGCTATTTGAGTCAAATGAAAGTCAAACACTTTCATCAAAGCTTTTAGAATCAAATGAAAGTCAAATACATTCAAACAAAGCATTTTGAATCAAATGAAAGTCAATAGCATTCCACAATGCTAATTGAGTCAAATGAAAGTCAAACACATTCAACGAAGCTAATTGAGTCAAATGAAAGTCTAACACATTCAAACAAAGCTTTTTGAATCAAATGAAAGTCAAATGCATTCAACAAAGCCAATTGAGTCAAATGAAAGTCAAACACATTCAAACATAGCTTCTTGATTCAAATGAAAGTCAAATGCATTCAACAAAGCTAATTGAGTCAAATGAAAGTCAAACACTTTCAACAAAGCTTTTAGAATCAAATGAAAGTAAAACACATTCAAACAAAGCTTTTTGAATCAAATGAATGTCAAATGCATTCAGCAAAGCTAATTGAGTCAAATGAAAGTCAAACACATTCAACAAAGCTAATTGAGTTAAAAGAAAGTCAAACACATTCAAACAAAGCTTTTTCAATCAAATGAAAGTCAAATGCATTCAATAAAGCCAATTGAGTCAAATGAAAGTCAAACACATTCAAATAAAGCTTCTTGAATCAAATGAAAGTCAAATGCATTCAACAAAGCTAAGTGAGTCAAATGAAAGTCATACACTTACAACAAAGCTAATTGAGTCAAATGAAAGTCAAACACATTCAAACAAAGCTTTTTGAATCAAATGAAAGTCAAATCCATTCAACAAAGCTAATTGAGTCTAATGAAAGTCACACTTTCAACAAAGCGTTTAGAATCAAATGAAAGTCAAATACATTCATGTTGGGGTTTGGTGAGTCCGACTCACCGCGAAAACAAACCTAAAACCAAGACCGCACTCGCAATAAATAAAACCATAAACATAATTAAATTAATCACAAGATTAAGATAAGCTAATTACCCTTGACGCGTGCTTCGCTCCAAATGAGCTCTTACTTGAAAGCTTCAAGTCCCGCTCGCACGGAGACCTCCAACGAAGTCCACCCGCACCAACAAAACCGACTAGGTCCAATGTCTTGGAGTTAGCAAGACCCGACCAACAAAACCCGAGTAATAATATTGAGTTCAAAGGTTTTCACTAATTGTGATGCCTTTTCCAACTCTTACTCAAGCATCTTTTCCAATGCCCATACTTGGGTATTTATAGGAAATGATGGGAGTATCATTTACTCTCCCATCAATGTGGGATAGTATGATTTTTCCATTTTATTTTAAAGCTAAAATAAAATCAATAATCAAGCTAGTAATAAATCAACAAGTGGCAAGCTCATGTGAGTGGTTAGGTGAGGACCATTTGGAGAAGGGGGGGGACCAAACTTGCTCCCCACTCCCTCTCCCATAACCGGCCAACTCACTCCCCACACACTCAAGGACCACAAGCCACATGGCACCCACCCTTGGGCACCAAGGCAGCCAAGGTGGGCTGCCATGTGCTGCTGTCCGTGGCAGCCACGCCCAGCAAGCCCAGCAAGCCCAGCACTTGCATGCGGGCTGCTGCTGCTGCTGGCCAGCACGCCCAGCATGCTTGTGCGGGCTGCTGCTGCTGGCCTTGTGCCTCGGCCAGCGCTGCTAGGCAGCAAGCAATGGCCTAGCCATGCTGCTGCTAGCTGTGGCGAGCTGGCGCGCCTAGCGTGCTAGCTCCAGCAGCTTGTTGCGGCATGGCTTGCTAGCCATTGCGCGCACAAGGCTGCGCCTAGCATGCTAGCACGCACTAGGTTGCGCCTAGCCTTGCGATGCTAGCATGAGTGCGCTAGCACGCACCAGCCAGCCTAGGCTCGGCTTGGTGCGCATGCTAGCCACCATGCTAGGCCATACGCCCTTAGCACTCGGTTTGCTAGGGCATTCCGATGCTAGGGGTATTTTGGTCTTTTGTTGATTTATTACTATTTCTCGTCTCGTCTTTCACTATTTTTCGACTCGACTTCCGACGCTCGGTTTCGACGCTCTAAGCTCGAATTTCCGACGTCTAAATAAATATTACTCGGTCGACTCATTAATTCCTTCCGAATTAATTCGTCGTTTCGGTTTGTTGAATGCTTGGGTGTGACCCGAAGGGTTCAGTCAAGATTAAGCTGTAACATTAATTATCCATTAATATAACTGATCGGAAGCGGCCTCCACCCAGGCATTCCGATCACTTGACCTTACTGAATATATTAGCTTTCTAATAATTCTGAACCCGCTAACGGAATAGTACACTTGTTCGAAGGACACCATTCCTTTCAATCTCCCACTTGTCCTTCCGGACAAGTGCTCATTTTGTGTACAGCCCTTTCCTATGTCGCTTAATGTCTCTTCATGAACTATAAGGTAAGATTTATTTTGTCATCCTTATTACGTCCAGAAGTGTTTCCCGATTCCGAGTCCGACTGTCAATAAACAGATGATTTCTAAAATCCATCCGAGCACGGCCATGCATTTTACAGTCTCGCTCTCGAGAGGCCTTGTATACAACAAAGACATCTTCCCTATTTTACTAGGGGGACATTCCCAGTCTTGTAATGTAGCTCCTCTTACTGAGAGGACCTAGCCGCCCGAGTGTTGCCGTTATAATCCCCTATTACGGCAGACGTTTGACAACATCAAAGCGAACTAGTACTCAAACAAGAGAACTCACACTACTCATGGTCGAGGAAATAGGTTCCGATAGCCATAATGAGAAGTATACTTATGACAAATTTTTAATTTCTTAAAGTATTCTCATAGGTCGATCCAGTATGGTTCTAAACCAATACATGTGCAAATGATTTACGACAATCATGTCCTCGTAGCACATGAAACGGTGCTATAAATCAGACTACACACTAATCTCAATTGGTCATTAATCGTCCATCGTTTAAATGACCTTGATTAGGGATAATTTTCGATTATAATATTCAATGTTCACTTAATAGGTGTTTCCTTACCAAGACTGGTCTTGATACCCTATTTTGAATATTCTCAGAATCAAATGGACTCATTATTTAATCCTAAACCACAATTAAATAGCATAATGGAGTAATAAAATGTTGCATGAAATTTTATATTACTCCAAAACATGAATGGTTTTCCTTAGTGTCTTACATTAACTTTTCTCAAAATTAACTAAAACACTAAACAAGGAAATCAAAGCCAGTCTCCTACATGCTTGATTCCCATTGCCTCAACGTGCTTGTTGTGCTTCACTTGAGGCAAAGGTTTAGTAAGTGGATCGGCTACATTGTCATCCGTTCCAACTTTGCAAATTCTGATTTCACCCTCTGATTTCCATTCTCGAATCATGTGAAATCGCCGCTTGACATGTTTGACCTTCTGATGTTCTCTAGGCTCTCTGGCTATTGGACCCTTTATAGAGGGCTATTGGACCCTTTATAGAGGGTACAACATCAAGTTCGCCAACGAACTTACGAATCCAAACAGCCTCCTTAGCTGCTTCAGCAGCTGCCAAATATTCGGCTTCAGTTGTAGAATCTGCAGTTGTACTCTGCTTTGCGCTCTTCCAACTAAACGCCCCTCCATTTAGACAGAACACATATCCAGATTGCGATTTGAAATCGTCTCTGCCTGTCTGGAAGCTTGCGTCGGTATAACCTTCCACAACCAAATCCTTTGTACCACCATACACCAGGAATTTATCCTTGTTCCTTTTCAGGTACTTTAGGATATTTTTGGCCGCAGTCCAATGCGCCTCTCCTGGGTCTGATTGGTAACGGCTCGTAGCACTCAAGGCACACGACACATCTGGCCTAGTACATATCATGGCATACATGATAGATCCAATAAGCGAAGCATATGGAATCTGATTCATTCTTACCCGCTCATCAGGTGTCTGTGGACACTGCTTCTTGCTTAGGGTTATGCCATGTGACATTGGCAGGTGACCTCTTTTGGCCTCCTCCATGCCAAATCGAGCAAGTACCTTATCAATATAAGTACTTTGACTCAATCCAATCATCCTTTTTGATCTATCCCTATAGATCTTGATGCCTAGTATGTACTGAGCCTCTCCCAAGTCTTTCATTGAGAAGCACTTTCCAAGCCAGGCCTTTACAGACTCTAACAACGGAATGCTGTTTCCAATGAGCAATATGTCATCGACATATAAGACTAGGAAGGCGATGTCACTCCCACTGACCTTCTTGTAAACACAAGATTCATCTGGATTCTTGATAAAACCAAACTTACTGATGGCTTCATCAAAACGCAGATTCCAACTTCTGCTTGCTTGCTTTAATCCATAAATGGACTTCTTAAGCTTATAAACTTTCCCAGCATTGATCTGGTCGACAAAACCTTCAGGCTGTGTCATATACACAGTTTCTTCCAAATAACCATTAAGGAAGGCGGTTTTGACGTCCATCTGCCATATTTCATAGTCGTAATATGCAGCAATCGCTAGGAGGATCCGAACGGATTTAAGCATTGCAACTGGTGAAAAGGTTTCATCGTAATCAATACCATGAACTTGTCTGTAACCTTTTTCCACCAATCTAGCTTTGTAAATGAATACATTTCCATCTTTGTCGGTTTTCAACTTGAAAATCCACTTACATCCGATCGGTGTATAACCTTCGGGTAAGTCAACCAAGTCCCAGACTTGATTTTCAAACATGGAGTCCATTTCAGATCTCATGGCCTCTTGCCATTTAGCAGAGTCGGTGCTTGCCATCGCTTGCTTGTAGGTTGCCGGTTCATCTCCATCCATAATCAGGATGTCCTGATTCTCGGTTAATACTAAACCAAGATATCTATCAGGTTGAGATCTCGGCCTCAGAGACCTACGTAGGGTAATGGATTGAGCATTTGCATTGTCGGTTCGACTTTGCACATTTTGATCATTTTGACCTGCGTCAACAGATGCTGTTTGAGCACTCTGACTGTCATTATGATTTTGTTGCTCATCCTCACGAACTTCGTCGAGTTCGATTTTCCTCCCACTTGTCATTTTGGAAAGGTGCTCCTTCTCCAAAAAGACACCATCGCGAGCAACAAACACTTTGTTCTCCGATTTGTTGTAGAAGTAATACCCTTTGGTTTCTTTTGGGTAGCCCACAAAGTAAACCTTGTCAGATTTGGGATGAAGTTTGTCAGAGACTAATTTCTTGACATATGCTTCGCATCCCCATATCTTTAGAAAAGATAACCTAGGAGGTTTCTTCGTCCATAATTCATATGGAGTCTTTTCTACAGCTTTTGATGGAGCACGGTTCAGTGTAAGTGCCGCAGTTAGAAGTGCGTGTCCCCAGAAAGAGATAGGAAGATCACTAAGACCCATTGTTGATCGTACCATGTCTAACAAGGTCCGATTTCTCTTTTCGGATACTCCGTTCCATTGTGGAGTTCCTGGAGGTGTCAATTCTGAAAGTATACCCTTTTCTTTCAGATGGTCATCGAATTCTTGGCTCAAGTATTCACCACCTCGATCCGATCAAAGGGCTTTGATTTTCTTGCCAAGCTGATTTTCAACTTCACTCTGAAATTCTTTGAACTTTTCAAATGATTCAGATTTGTGCGACATGAGGTAGACATAGCCATATCTACTATAGTCGTCTGTGAAAGTGATGAAATATCAATGTCCATTTCTTGTGGTTGAGCTCATTGGTCCACATACATCGGTGTGTATAAGACCCAATAAGTCACTTGCCCTTTCTCCCAACTTGGAGAATGGCTGTTTAATCATCTTGCCTAATAGACATCCTTCGCAATTCTGAAACGATTCTAAATCGAAAGAGTCAAGAACACCTTCTTGTAGAAGTTTCTTGATGCGTTTGATGTTAATGTGGCCAAGACGACAATGCCACAAGTAAGTCTGATTTGACTCCATGGTCTTAGCTCTTTTGGTATCATTATTCACATTATAAACTTGTTTGTCTGATGAAAGCACATAAAGACCATTTTCAGAATGTGCAATACCATATAAAACATTATCGAGATAAAATGAATATTCTTTGTTCTTTACTCGAAATTCAAAACCTTTGGCGTCCAACGCCGAAATTGAAATAATGTTTTTGGTAATGTTAGGAACATAATAAACATTATCGAGTTCCAAAACTAGCCCGGTGGGCAAAGACAA
Source organism: Chenopodium album (assembly GCF_948465745.1). Lineage (NCBI taxonomy): Eukaryota > Viridiplantae > Streptophyta > Magnoliopsida > Caryophyllales > Amaranthaceae > Chenopodium > Chenopodium album. The sequence continues at coordinate 23,103,289 of NC_137852.1, read as the reverse complement.
ACTGAGAGTTCCTACGGATACGGCACCAATTCTGGCTCCATTGCCGACCCGGGGTTCAATCTCTCCCTTCTCTAGCCTTCTAGCGTTCCTTAGTCCCTGAGAGTTGGAACAAAGGTGTGAGCCACATCCGGTATCTAATACCCATGATGTTAAGCTAGTGAAGTTAAAGTCTATAACGAATATACCTGATTCAGAAGCAACGGTTCCGTTCTTCTTATCTTCCTTGAACTTGAGGCAATCTCTCTTCCAATGTCCCTTCTTCTTACAGTAGAAACATTCGGAATCAGATTTAGAAGACGCTACCCTCTTATCCTTGGTAGCTTTAGACTTAGGCAGAAAAGTTTTCTTCTTACCTTTCCCCTTAAAGCCTTTCTTCTTCTTGCCCGAAAATTTGAACGGCTTGCCCTTTTTAATCATGAGCATATCATGCTTTCCCTCATCCTTGAGCGTTTGCTCAGCTTGCTTCAACATACCATGAAGCTCGGTGAGGGTTTTCTCCATGCTGTGCATATTATAGTTCATCTTGAACTGATCATAGCCTTTGTGCAGCGAGTGGAGAATGATGTCAATTGCCATCTCGGTTGAATACCCCGCATCAAGCCTTCCCATGTTTTCAAACAATCCAATCATTTTGAGTACATGTGGGCTGACTGGCTCTCCTTTCTTGAGCTTGCTCTCAAGGATCTGCCTTTGGGTTTCAAACCTTTCAGTTCGGGCCTGCTCTTGGAACATATTCTGCAATTCAGAAATGATCTCAAAAGCCGTATCCTTTTCAAAGAAAGTCTTTTGAAGCTCAGGAGACATTGTGGCCAACATGATACATTTGACATCTCGATTGGCACTTTGCCATCGATTTAGGGCAGCTTGAGTTACCTCCTCATTGGGAGTCTCGGGCATTTCCTCATCAAGGACATATTCCTTTTGCTCTTGCATGAGAACAATTCGCAAATTCCTTTGCCAATCAAGAAAATTTGGCCCACTCAGTTTCTCCTTGTCGAGAATTGAGCGTAACGAGAATTGGTTGTTCGAGTTATTTGAAGACATGATTCTACAATTGAAAGAATTTAAAATGAAAAACCATTCATTATACTTAAATAATATTGAAATCATGCATTTTAATCAAACTTATTTAAAACGTCTTATTCACACATTAAAGATTGTCCCCAATTTTGGTGAGAATAAGTCGATTCCAAGATCCAAAGAAACAAAGAGTGGTTAAGCATGCTTTGGCTTGTCTTAACACTCAATCTCCTAAGGTAAGCAACGCTTTGCTAATGGCTCCAAGCCACTCTTGGTTGAATAAATCGTCGCATCCAATGCTCTCTAAACAATTTATTCACTTTGCCACGACATGTTAGGACTCCATCACTCATATCGTTGAGTATAACCAAAACCACTTGCATACCTAGTACGCCTTACGTTCCTTGGAGAAGTAGTGATGCCTCGCTTTGGCGTAGCCCATCACTACCCTCGTTCGGTTGGTAAGTGTGTTTTGGAATGGCAAGTTTTACTCAATTTTAAAGGGACCTAGGGTTTCTATGTTGATTGATTTAAGTGAACTTAATTAATCATCTCAACATTCGAAATCCTAACCATGCATCTAACATATAATTCAAATATATAAACATAAATATATATCGAAAACATAAATAGAGATGCATTTGGCAACTAGCATGACCCCTTGAGATCTTCAAGTCTTCAAAAGGTCTTCTTTTGCAACTTCATGGCTTCGTCTTCTCCGTCTTCAAGACTTGACCAAATAATATATTTGCTAGTTACTACGATTAGGACTAATCTAAATATTAAGGTACAAAAATACTCAACGGTTCGCAGACCGTATTTAGATTTACAAAAATACATCACGGATCACAGTCCGTATTTTCTATCCTAATCGGGCCCCACTAGTTGCCATTTCATAAAACCTGTGAGAGAATTTTACATTCCATTCATCCATTCACTATCTGTGAAAGGCCCATGCATTTTACAACGATCAAACAAGTAACAATGCATAAAACCGCGCGGGAACTAGTAATTAATCTAGGTGGTTAATTCAATTAACACGCCTAATTAAACTAGTCAAAGTTGTTTTAACCGGTTATGGTAATAACTAAGAGACGCTCCCACTAAATTCCGCATCCAATCTTAACTAATCCAATTAATTAAGTCGGTGAACCCAAATATTTGTCAAAATTAATTTTGCAAATGTCGTTCAAAAAACCCGAGGCCTAGCCTCCAAAATTTTAATTAAATAAACAAAATAATTAAAATAATTAAAACGACAATCTAAGCAAAATTACGAATTCCATAATGTCTAAGTGCCTAGCACTAAGACTTGGAACCCAAAATTGCCCTTATTTACATATTAAGCAATGCTAAAATTAACTTTAAAATAGCATCGCCTTAACAACCCGGGGTTATTGTGCCAATTATGGGATCGTACGTACCGTACAACAAGCTCGTAACATACCCATTCGCACCCCCGCAACACCAAGCATGCCTATGGGCTGCTTGTGCTCGCCCACGCCACGCCCAGCCAAGCCAAGCGTAGCAGCACGCACAGCGCGCACAGCACTATGCTGCTGCTGCGCCATGCTGCTGCTTGTTGCTGGCTGGTGCGCTATGTGGCTGGCAGCGAGCAGCAGCCCACGCCCTTCCTCGCACACACAGTCGCACAGCACCACGCACCTAAGCACGAAGCACCCAGCAGCCTCGGCAGCCACATATGGGTTGCGTGAGCAGCCCAGCTGGCCGAGAGCTAGCTCGGGGCTTTTAGGCCTCGTGTTGCGTGCTAATGCTTCGAAAATTATCGAATTTTGTGTGTGACATTATAAATCAATTCTAAATTAATTTTAGAATCAATTTTGAGGAAAAATGAAAAATAACAAGTCCAAATTAAATGATTCATCCAAAGCAATTAACCAAATTTATTACCAAGAATCATTCTTTAATAAAATTGGTTTAACTTGGTGTATCAAAATAAATTAGGGCATTTCTCACTATTAATTTAATCACTTTAAATTAATCTTGAGATTTTGACAAAATAAAAGTGAGTTGGAAAAATGAACATAAGTTCAATAAAGACTCCAACTTTAATACTTGTGACTTCATGAAAAATTATATCTTCCAATATGAAGATAAACCAATTTCTATCACAAGTTTTAAACTTTATGATTCCAATCAACTAAAAAATGATTAAATCAACAAAGTTTAACCAAAATTCATGGAATTTAGTAACTCAAAGTTTCAATCACTTATCATAAGTAAAGATTGAATCTTTAATACTTGGAAGCATCAAAGAACAACTATTTCACACTCAATGCAATTAATTTGCAATTATGTGAAAAATAAAACCAAACTTTCAAGCACCAATTACTACCAAGTAATCATGCTTAAAGTGGTCTAAAAATTGCATATAAAATAAGGAAAGAACCATTTACATAACCACCATAAATATGCAATCAATTTTCAAGGTTAGAAAGACTTAAAATTTTTCGTCTAAACGAAAAATCCCTCGAAAAATGCATTTCTGGTCGTTTTCTGGCTAAAAACCGAGCCCTAAAAGGGTAAAACCATTTCAAGAACACCTTTTCCACCCAAAATTCACTATTTTTGGGTCGAAATCTGGGTTCGGGGCTGAAGATAGCTCTAAAACGAGGTAAAATTTGAAAAACGAGTTACTAATATAATTAGCAACTTAAAACCAGAAAAAATAAGCCATAATAACACCTTGAAAATATTATGATTTTAAAATAAACGAGCGAGGCTCCGATACCGCTGTTGGGGTTTGGTGAGTCCGACTCACCGCGGAAACAAACCCAAAACCAAGACCGCACTCGCAATAAATAAAACCATAAACATAATTAAATTAATCACAAGATTAAGATAAGCTAATTACCCTTGACGCGTGCTTCGCTCCAAATGAGCTCTTACTTGAAAGCTTCAAGTCCCGCTCGCACGGAGACCTCCAACGAAGTCCACCCGCACCAACAAAACCGACTAGGTCCAATGTCTTGGAGTTAGCAAGACCCGACCAACAAAACCCGAGTAATAATATTGAGTTCAAAGGTTTTCACTAATTGTGATGCCTTTTCCAACTCTTACTCAAGCATCTTTTCCAATGCCCATACTTGGGTATTTATAGGAAATGATGGGAGTATCATTTACTCTCCCATCAATGTGGGATAGTATGATTTTTCCATTTTATTTTAAAGCTAAAATAAAATCAATAATCAAGCTAGTAATAAATCAACAAGTGGCAAGCTCATGTGAGTGGTTAGGTGAGGACCATTTGGAGAAGGGGGGGGACCAAACTTGCTCCCCACTCCCTCTCCCATAACCGGCCAACTCACTCCCCACACACTCAAGGACCACAAGCCACATGGCACCCACCCTTGGGCACCAAGGCAGCCAAGGTGGGCTGCCATGTGCTGCTGTCCGTGGCAGCCACGCCCAGCAAGCCCAGCAAGCCCAGCACTTGCATGCGGGCTGCTGCTGCTGCTGGCCAGCACGCCCAGCATGCTTGTGCGGGCTGCTGCTGCTGGCCTTGTGCCTCGGCCAGCGCTGCTAGGCAGCAAGCAATGGCCTAGCCATGCTGCTGCTAGCTGTGGCGAGCTGGCGCGCCTAGCGTGCTAGCTCCAGCAGCTTGTTGCGGCATGGCTTGCTAGCCATTGCGCGCACAAGGCTGCGCCTAGCATGCTAGCACGCACTAGGCTGCGCCTAGCCTTGCGATGCTAGCATGAGTGCGCTAGCACGCACCAGCCAGCCTAGGCTCGGCTTGGTGCGCATGCTAGCCACCATGCTAGGCCATACGCCCTTAGCACTCGGTTTGCTAGGGCATTCTGATGCTAGGGGTATTTTGGTCTTTTGTTGATTTATTACTATTTCTCGTCTCGTCTTTCACTATTTTTCGACTCGACTTCCGACGCTCGGTTTCGACGCTCTAAGCTCGAATTTCTTACGTCTAAATAAATATTACTCGGTCGACTCATTAATTCCTTCCGAATTAATTCGTCGTTTCGGTTTGTTGAATGCTTGGGTGTGACCCGAAGGGTTCAGTCAAGATTAAGCTGTAACATTAATTTTCCATTAATATTACTGATCGGAAGCGGCCTCCACCCAGGCATTCCGATCACTTGACCTTACTGAATATATTAGCTTTCTAATAATTCTGAACCCGCTAACGGAATAGTACACTTGTTCGAAGGACACCATTCCTTTCAATTCAATCAAAGCTTTTTGAATCAAATGAAAGTCAATTGCATTCCACAATGCTAATTAAGTCAAATGAAAGTCAAACACATTCAACAAAGCTAATTGAGTCAAAAGAAAGTCAAACACATTAAGACAAAGCTTTTTGAATCAAATGAAAGTCAAATGCATTCAACAAAGCTAATTAAGTCAAACGAAAGTCAAACACTTTCAACAAAGCTAATTGAGTCAAATGAAAGTCAAAGACATTCAAACAAAGCTTTTTGATTCAAATGAAAGTCAAATGCATTCAACCAAGCTAATTGAGTCCAATGAAAGTCAAACACTTTCAACAAAGCTTTTAGAATCAAATGAAAGTCAACCACATTCAAACAAAGCTTTTTGAATCAAATAAAAATCAAATGAATTCAACAAAGCTAATTAAGTCAAATGAAAGTCAAACACTTTCGTCAAAGCTTTTAGAATCAAATTAAAGTCAAATATATTCAAACAAAGCTTTTGGAATCAAATGAAAGTGAATTGCATTCCACAATGCTAATTGAGTCAAATGAAGGTCAAACACATTCAACGAAGCTAATTGAGTCAAATGAAAGTCAAACACATTCAAACAAAGCTTTTTGAATCAAATGAAAGTCAAATGCATTCAACAAATCCAATTGAGTCAAATGAAAGTCAAACACATTCAAACAAAGCTTCTTGATTCAAATGAAAGTCAAATGCATTCAACAAAGCTAATTGTGTCAAATGAAAGTCAAACACTTTCAACTAAGCTTTTAGAATCAATTGAAAGTCAAACACATTCAAACAAAGCTTTTTGATTCAAATGAAAGTCAAATGCATTCAACAAAGCTAATTGAGTCAAATGAAAGCTAAACACTTTCAACAAAGCTTTTAGAATCAAATGAATGTCAAATACATTCAAACAAAGCTTTTTGAATCAAACCAAAATCAAATGAATTCAACAAAGTTAATTGAGTTAAATGAAAGTCAAACACTTTTATCAAAGCTTTTAGAATAAAATGAAAGTCAAATACATTCAAACAAAGCTTTTTGAATCAAATCGAAGTCAATTGTATTCCACAATGCTAATTGAGTCAAATGAAAGTCAAACACATTCCACGAAGCTAATTGAGTCAAATGAAAGTCAAACACATTCAACCAAAGCTTTTTGAATCAAATGAAAGTCAAATGCATTCAACAAAGCCAATTGAGTCAAATGAAAATCAAACACATTCAAATAAAGCTTCTTGATTCAAATGAAAGTCAAATGCATTCAACAAAGCTAATTGTGTCAAATGAAAGTCAAACACTTTCAACAAAGCTTTTAGAATCAAATGAAAGTCAAACACATTCAAACAAAGCTTTTTGAATGAAATGAAAGACAAATGCATTCAACAAAGCTAATTGAGTCAAATGAAAGTCAAACACTTTCAACAAAGCGTTTTGAATCAAATGAAAGTCGAAAACATTCAATCAAAGCTTTTTGAATCAAATTAAAGTCAATTGCATTCCACAATGCTAATTGAATCAAATGAAAGTCAAACACATTCAACAAAGCTAATTGAGTCAAAAGAAAGTCAAACACATTCAAACAAAGCTTTTTGAATCAAATGAAAGTAAAATGCATTCAACAAAGCCAATTGAGTCAAACGAAAGTCAAACACTTTTAACAAAGCTAATTGAGTCAAATGAAAATCAAACACATTCAAACAAAGCTTTTTGATTCAAATGAAAGTCAAATGCATTCAACAAAGCTAATTGAGTTAAATGAAAGTGAAACACTTTCAACAAAGGTTTTAGAATCAAATGAATGTAAAAGACATTCAAACAAAGCTTTTTGAATCAAATGAAAATCAAATGAATTCAACAAATTTAATTGAGTCAAATGAAAGTCAAACACTTTCATCAAAGCTTTTAGAATAAAATGAAAGTCAAATAAATTCAAACAAAGCTTTTTGAATCAAATCGAAGTCAATTGCATTCCACAATGCTAATTGAGTCAAATGAAAGTCAAACACATTCAACGAAGCTAATTGAGTCAAATGAAAGTCAAACACATTCAAACAAAGCTTTTTGAATCAAATGAAAGTCAAATGCATTCAAAAAAGCCAATTGAGTCAAATGAAAGTCAAACACATTCAAATAAAGCTTCTTGATTCAAATGAAAGTCAAATGCATTCAACAAAGCTAATTGAGTCAAATGAGAGTCAAACACTTTCAACAAAGCTAATTGAGTCAAATGATAGTCAAACACATTCAAACAAAGCTTTTTGAATAAAGTGAAAGTCAAATGCATTCAACAAAGCTAATTGAGTCAAATGAAAGTCAACCACTTTCAACAAAGCGTTTAGAATCAAATGAAAGTCAAATACATTCAATCAAAGCTTTTTGAATCAAATGAAAGTCAATTGCATTCCACAATGCTAATTAAGTCAAATGAAAGTCAAACACATTCAACAAAGCTAATTGAGTCAAATGAAAGTCAAACACATTCAGACAAAGCTTTTTAAATCAAATGAAAGTCAAATGCATTCCACAAAGCTAATTGAGTCAAACGAAAGTCAAACACTTTCAACAAAGCTAATTGAGTCAAATGAAAGTCAAACGCATTCAAACAAAGCTTTTTGAATCAAATGAAAGTCAAATGCATTCAACAAAGCCAATTCAATCAAATGAAAGTCAAATGCATTCCACAAAGCTAATTGAGTCAAACGAAAGTCAAACACTTTCAACAAAGCTAATTGAGTCAAATGAAAGTCAAACACATTCAGACAAAGCTTTTTAAATCAAATGAAAGTCAAATGCATTCCACAAAGCTAATTGAGTCAAACGAAAGTCAAACACTTTCAACAAAGCTAATTGAGTCAAATGAAAGTCAAACACATTCAAACAAAGCTTTTTGAATCAAATGAAAGTCAAATGCATTCAACAAAGCCAATTGAGTCAAATGAAAGTCAAATGCATTCCACAAAGCTAATTGAGTCAAATGAAAGTTAAACACTTTCAACAAAGCTAATTGAGTCAAATGAAAGTCAAACACATTCAAACAAAGCTTTTTGATTCTAATGAAAGTCAAATACATTCAACAAAGCTAATTGAGTTAAATGAAAGTCAAAAACTTTCAACAAAGCTTTTAGAATCAAACGAAAATCAAATGAATTCAACAAAGCTAATTGAGTCAAATGAAAGTCAAACACTTTCATCAAAGCTTTTAGAATAAAATGAAAGTCAAATACATTCAAACAAAGCTTTTTGAATCAAATCGAAGTCAATTGCATTCCACAATGGTAATTGAGTCAAATGAAAGTCAAACACAATCAACGAAGCTAATTGAGTCAAATGAAACTCAAACACATTCAAACAAAGCTTTTTGAATCAAATGAAAGTCAAATGCATTCAACAAAGCCAATTGAGTCAAATAAAAGTCAAACACATTCAAATAAAGCTTCTTGATTCAAATGAAAGTCAAATGCATTCAACAAAGCTAATTGTGTCAAATGAAAGTCAAACACATTCAACAAAGCTTTTAGAATCAAATGATAGTCAAACACATTCAAACAAAGCTTTTTGAATCAAATGAAAGGTAAAATGCATTCAACAAAGCTAATTGAGTCAAATGAAAGTCAAACACTTTCAACAAAGCGTTTTGAATCAAATGAAAGTCAAATTCATTCAATCAAAGCTTTTTGAATCAAATTAAAGTCAATTGCATTCCATAATGCTAGTTGAATCAAATGAAAGTCAAACACATTCAACAAAGCTAATTGAGTCAAAAGAAAGTCAAACACATTCTGATTTGGGTAAAAATACCCAAGGCCAGTTGGCCCACTCAGAGTCCGCCACGTGTCACTTAAAGGGGCGCCACCATGGACCAATCAGGAAATGACACGTGGCAGACAGATAAAAGGATCTGGGATTGGCGGCTTTTAGGCCCAAATCCCGAGGTCTGCTATGCTGCACGAAACCCTAGTAAGTGCACGCTTTTCGAGAAACCTATAAGTAGGAGTTGACCTCCTCATTTATGGGGGGGGATGATTCAGAACTTCGGATACACCAAAACACCTTTTGACCCGTTGACGTTGACTCTGACGTTTAACGTTTTACACTCAGTGATTATCAATCATTGTTAGAACTGTCACCCCCAAGGGTACAATACACTTGAGCTCGGAACCCGAGCAGATATCCTTTACGTTCCGCACCTTAAACTCTGGACTTTGACTAACTTAAGCTTCGGAGGCGGACCACCGACCATTCGGTGGCTCGTTGTTTTGCAGGTACAGGCATCCAAGTGGAACGATCAGACTTAGTGTTGTAACTCTCCCGAGGGACTCAAAAAACCCCGAAACATTTGGCGCCGTCTGTGGGGAGACACATCAGTAATGGCACAACGGTTGTGGATCACCGACTCAAGAGAGGAGCCTCCTTTGGGAGGCAGCAGGCGTCATAAGGCCGGATATCAAGTACATCAGGCGTCATGAAGCTGAATGTCGAGAGTCAGGCAGCCTAAAAGGCCTGTCAGACTAAGTCGTGCATATTTGAAGGTTAAAGGGCAATGCCGTTTAATCTACATTGTATTAGCTAGGGAAGAGACGGCTAAATTGGCCACCTCCGCTATTATACCCCGACTCATTCCATGAGTCGGCCGCATGCTCAGGTCACCTCAACCAGCCGGATGCATACAAGCGGTAGCCGCATGCTATTTTAATCATTGCTCATTTATTGAGCCTGCTAGATGCAACATTCGTACTCCACCGTGAGACCATGACATCTAGCAAAATTAATTCAAACCTATCCAAGATTTTTGCTTGAAGACAGGACAGGCAGCATCCGTATGCAATAAAGCAGGCGGCATGCGGCCAATCATTGTGATTGATGATTTGATACTGTCAATATCACATATATTAACAAATATATGTTAATAGTTGTATTATGCAAATGGTTTTCTCAAGAATAAACTCTTGAAATTAGTGGGGGACATGCGGCCAAAGCATTCCTACTTTCCACTAACAACTAATGGAATTTTGTAAAGAATAACAAACTAATGGTTTTTAATTAAACCAACAAAGTGCTGTCATGCACTATCACATGCGGCTGCTCTGTTCAAAGCCGGCTGCCATGGTTGCCTTGTTCAACCTCAAAGCCGGCTGCTTGGTTGTTTCATTAATAGAAGCGGCAACTACGGAGAATTGAAGCCCAGGTTCCGCAAATACAAGCGGCAAATATGCCGACTTATATAATGGTGGTCAGGCGGCACTTAGAAGGTGGATGCCTGAGCGTTACAGCCGGCCATGTATACAACCGGCCATGTATGCTCCGCCTCCAACAAGCTTTCGACCCCGCATATACAAGCGGCAGCTTCATAGGAGGACTCACGCTTGGGCTGGGCGTTTGATCAAATGACAAGAAATGTCGTCTGTGTAATCTCATGAGAGCAATCAAATGACCCAAGCTAACTTCAATACGAGCGGCGAATATGCCGACTCATATTATAGCAGCCGGTTACCATAATCAATGGTGTTAGCCGGGTTGCGCATGATTGTACTCTTGGACAAACGGCTGTGAGGAGAGCTAATAAGAGCTCGATTGTAAGCTAGTTCAAGTGGCAACCAGTCAGTCCAACAACTGTAATGCAGGCGAAATGGGGCAGCTTTGCTCTCAAATTAAGGCCGGTTGTAGGCCTGTTTTATTTATCAATCAAGCTGGCAGTGGGGCTGCCGCCTGCCACAATTAAGTGCGGTTGTTTTATGCCTCAATTAAGCGGCTACAATGGCTCAAAGCCGGCTGCGTGGCTGCTATATTCATCATTGCTAAGTCAAAGTGGCTGCATGCATTTGTTATGGTACGAGAGGTACCAATATGGCAAAGCTTGTAGGCTTATACTTGTCCACTATTTCTTTAATTGAAGGGCCGCATGGGGCTTTCTTCATCAACGCATGCAGCTGTTTTGCTCATCATTATCATTATTCAATCATTATTTAAGGAAGAAGAAAGTGGGAAGCCGCCTACTTAATTGAGGTTCTACCTTTTTTCTATGTATATATGCATATTAGCATATATAAAGCTGCAGGGGCTTCCTTGTTTATCCCCAGGTCCGGCTGCGTGGCTGTTTTGTTCACCTATTCACTCGGAGCTTGCATTGGTTCAACCAGAGAGCTTAATAAGAATGATTGATACTATCATATATATTTACTCATGTTATCGGTAAGATACATGAGGCAAGAGTGTACTCATACACTTCCTACATTCGGCTAACGAGGCCGCATGAGAGTTGTTGAAGACAACAATTATCATTATTATGATTATGATTCAAAAAAAAAAAAAAAAAAAAAAATAATGTGGTGTCAGCCGGTCTCCGTTATTAATGGTGTCAGCCGGTTACCATCATCAAGCATATCAGCCGGTCAGCATTATCAATGATGTCAGCCCGCCTGTGTTCGATTTTAATCTTGGTCAAGCGGCATAAATGTCAAGCAACCCTCGTATTCGGTTACGCTCGGCAACTGGCCTTTCATGGTCCTTCAAGTAAGACGGTTAAAGCTTATTTGAATATTATTATTATTATTACTATTGTTATTGAATATTGATTCATTAATTAAATAAACTAAGTTTGAAACTTAGTAGCTAAACAAACGTCCAAGTGACGTGAGGCCAGTGGCCGGATAATGAACTAAGTTTGATACTTAGTAGATAAACTAACGTCCCAGTGACGTGAGGCCAATGGCCGGATATTATTACCGAAAGGTCAAGGTCTGCTCCAACATGAGTATGGTCGTCTGCTCCAACATGAGTCAGATAACCGGCGACATTCATTCGTCGAGGAGAGCATCTCCCATTTGGGTGGTACATTGCTCTACGAATATATCAAGCGGCCCTACCGAATGCTATGATAGCACTCGCAGTCGTTTATTTTAATCGAAAGTGGAATCTAAAAGGCCAAAATTTTCTATCTGTTCAAACACAGTTCAGAAATGGTCACTGTTTCATAAGTAGAGGCTAACTGAGGCACCAAGCCGGATAATAAACTAAGTTTGAAACTTAGTAGCTAAATTAACGTCCAAGTGACGTGAGGCCAATGGCCAGATAATTAAGCTAAGCACAAAACCGCTTAGTGGCTATACAGCCGGTCTCAACCTAGACCAGAGGCCAATGGCCGGATGGCTGCTTTTTTCACAAATTCGTCTGTCCCAACATGGACAAAGGCGTCCGGCGACACCCCTCCGGGTGCAATCGTCGCAGAGAGAAGCCAACCTGCTTACTCTACGTGAGGCCAATGGCCGGATAATAAACTAAGTCTGAAACTTAGTAGCTAAACAAACGTCCAAGTGACGTGAGGCCAATGGCCGGATATTATTATAAGAGGCCGAATGGTCACAGTCTGCTCCAACATGAGTATGGCCGTCTGCTCCAACATGAGTCAGATAACCGGCGACGTCCATTTGGGCGAATTCGTCGAGGAGAGCATCTCCCATTTGGGTGGCACATTGCTCTACGAACAAACAAGCGGCCCAACCGAATGCTAAGGCAGCACTCGCAGTCGTTTGTGTTAGTCGAAAGTGAAATCTAAAAGGCATAGAGTTTTCCAACTGTTCTAGTACAAATGGAAAACGGCTACTGTTTCATGATTAGAGGCTACCGAGGCCAATGGCCGGATAATGAACTAAGTTTGATACTTAGTAGATAAACTAACGTCCAAGTGACGTGAGGCCAATGGCCGGATATTATTATAAAAGAGACCGAATGGTCACAGTCTGCTCCAACATGAGTCAGATAACCGGCGACGTCCATTTGGGCGAATTCGTTGAGAAGAGCATCTCCCATTTGGGTGGCACATTGCTCTACGAATATATCAAGCGGCCCTACCGAATGCTAAGATAGCACTCGCAGTCGTTTGTTTTAATCGAAAGTGGAATCTAAAAGGCCAAAACTTTCTATCTGTTCAAACACAGTTCAGAAATGGTCACTGTTTCATAAGTAGAGGCTAACCGAGGCATAAAGCCGGATGCACCTGGTTTAGCTCAAAGGCAAAACAGGCGGAATAATTTAATAAAAAATGCGTTAAGTTTACTTAGCACTTATTTGAGGCTATCAGCCGGATGCCGCTTGAACCTTACCTATGGGGCAAGACAGGCGGACGAATTACTTTAACATAAATTAGCTAAGTCCCAGACTCAGCACTTTGATTTCAATGAGGCCAATGGCCGGATAACAAACTAAGTTTGAAACTTAGTAGCTAAATTAACGTCCAAGTGACGTGAGGCCAATGGCCGGATAAAAAAGCTGAGCACAAAACTGCTTAGTGGCTATACAGCCGGTCTCAACCTAGACCAGAGGCCAATGGCCGGATGGCTGCTTTTTTCACAAATTCGCCTGCTCCAATGAGAAATATGGCGTCCGGCGACACCCCTCCGGGTGCAATCGTCGCAGAGAGAAGCCAACCTGCTTACTCTACGTACCAATACAGGCGACCACAATTGGACGGCTGAATCAGCCATCCATAGCCGTCTGACCTGAGCAATCTAAGGAACGACCAAGTTTCGACAACCGGATGTCCAAAAAGACATCAGCCGGTGGCCGACCGAAGTTCCTACTTAGATTACCTTCTGAAATTATACAAGTCTTCCCAATGGGGTAAAAGGACATTGAAAGTATAATTGGATAACAAAACACCCCAGGCGGCCATTTGCCTCCTGCTCCCAGGCGGCATTCGCTTCCTGCCCTATGAAAAGTCAGGCGGCCATTTGCCTCCTGCTCCCAGGCGGCATTCGCTTCCTGCCCTATGAAAAGTCAGGCGGCATTCGCTTCCTGCCCTATGAAAAGTCAGGCGGCCATTTGCCTCCTGCTCCCAGGCGGCATTCGCTTCCTGCCCTATGAAAAGTCAGGCGGCATTCGCTTCCTGCCCTATGAAAAGTCAGGCGGCCATTTGCTTCCTGCCCCCAGGCGGCCATTCGCCTCCTGCCTTATGGGACGTCAAACGTCTCAAAAAATATTCTAAGTCACCCAAAGGTCATATTGCCACCATAATGGGGGCTAAAAGAAATAAAAGTCGTCATCTGTCTAGTTCAGGCGGCAATCATTATTATGATTGATTAACTTAGAAAATGTCATACCCCTTAAGGTATCAAATTTTCCAAGTTAATCAAATCTCTCTTTTGTTGAACTAGACATATGCCGCCCATCGAGCTTTTGAAAAAGCGGATAATAAAGCCTTGATTTCGAAAGGAGTAACTCCTCTTAAAGAGAGAAATTACCCCTTTCGAGGGGCTAATGTTTGGGGTAAAAATACCCCCTATATGTGGACCAATGCCACCGCGACACCTGTCCGCAAGCTCAGCGCTCAATGAGCCAATTAGAGCATGACACGTGTCACTCAATGATAGAAGGGTGAAAATGGGCTCTAAGCCCACAACCCTAGAAACCATAAAATGATGGGAAAGCCAATCTACTTAGGTTAAATAACCTAAGAGGCACGCATCCCAATGTTCTATAAATACTGATCTTTACATCAGTTTCAAGGGATCCAATTCTCTCCAAAAAGGGCAATGCCCCCACAATTACTCTCCCTTCTCTCTACTTTCTCTCTCAAAAATACATTATTTCAATCACTGACTTGATCGTCGGAGGCGGACCTCCGGCCCCCCCGGGGTCCGTTGTTTTGCAGGTGTCCGGGCCGTTGGAGTGTTGCACTCGCAGTTGTTTGACTTAATCTAAACATGAAATCTAAAAAGCATAAGTTTTCCAACTATTCTAGTACGAATGGAAAACAGCTAATGTTTCGTGATTAGAGGCTATTGAGGCCAATGGCCGGATAATGAACTAAGTTTGAAAATTAGTAGATAAACTAACGTCCCAGTGACATGAGGCCAATGGCCGGATATTACTACCGAAAGGTCACAGTCTGCTCCAACATGAGTATGGCCGTCTGCTCCAACATGAGTCAGATAACCGGCGACATTCATTCGTCGAGGAGAGCATCTCCCATTTGGGTGGTACATTGCTCTACGAATATATCAAGCGGCCCTACCGAATGCTAACTTAGCACTCGCAGTCATTTGTTTTAATCGAAAGTGGAATCTAAAAGGCCAAAATTTTCTCTGTTCAAACACAGTTCAGAAATGGTCACTGTTTCACAAGTAGAGGCTAACTGAGGCATCAAGCCGGATGCGCTTGTTTTAGCTCAAGGGTGAAACAGGCGGAACGATTTAATAAAGTCCGTTAAGACTAATTACTTGGCAATTATTTAAGGCTATTAGCCGGATGCCGCCTGACCCTACCCTATGGGGCAAAACAGGCGGATGAATTGTTTTAAACGATAAAAAGATAAGTCCCAAGACTTACCATTTTAATCTCAATGAGGCCAATGGCCGGATGCGCCTGCTTTTGCCTATGGGGCAGAACAGGCGGGGATTTTTCCTTAGCAAATCAGCTAAGTTGGAAATTTGAGTTCTGTTCAGCCAACGGGCCGAACGAACACTTACTCTTGCTCAACTCTGGATGGACGTCTGCCGCGTGGTTTGGGGCAATCACCATAGTGATTGATTGACTTAGAAACCATAAATACTCTTCTAAGTATCAATAATTTCCAAGTCAATCAATCTCATAAACCGAAACCACTCGACATCCGTCCAGGGGCAAGAACATTCGCATACTATACAGGTTATAATACTTGGTCAAAAAACATGCAAAAATTCAAAGATTTGGCAAAAGGCGGAATATGAAGAACATCAGCCAAATGGCCGAATGATTCAAATTAAAATGACCAATCGCCACCAGACGATTGGTAAAAATTGTTATCTGGCAAAGCCAGGGAAATTGTCAAATTACCCGACCCCTCGGTCGGTAAAAATACAGAAATACTCGGCACACAGGCCGGAAAAGCAGGTACTTGGCCATTCGGCCGCAGAAACAACAATAAAAAGCTTAAGTGATCAGGGGAGAGCCTCTTTGTTGGCAGCCGGACTGTTGCCCTTCGGCTGCTCTTCAGCATTTTCCTCTCGCTCCTCCGCCTGATCTTCCTCTTCCTCCCCAGAGGACGACTCCTCAGAAGAGTCGGACCCAGAGCCTTCAGCAGCCTCGGCCTCAGCATCAGCCTTGGAAGCTTCTTCCATCTCCTCAAGGAGGCGATCGTCGAAAGCTTTGCTAAGCTCCTCAAACTTGGATTTCCAAACCTGATAATCCAAGTCTGGCTGAACAGCCGCCCAAGTGTCCCGCATGACGACCTCATTATCCCTGATCATTTGCTTGACCAGGTCAGACCGTTCTTGCTCAGCAAGGGACTCATACTTGGCCTTCAGCTGATGCTCCTGATTTGAGAGGTGTTGTTTCAGGCGGGTCACCATCTGCTTGGCTCTCTCGGCCTCGTCCTTGGCTTCCTTGAGAGGCTCGAACTCCTCCTTAAGAGACTTAATCTCCTTCTTAAGGTGGGAGATCTGAAGCTTGGCCGAGTCCAGGTCCTTCTTCACCTGCAGGTTGGCCTCCGACTGCGAATACATCATATCAAGCGTCAGTAATTCATTCTGAGCAATATCAAATTGAGCTCTATCCAAGGCGGACTCGGCCTGAGCCTTAGCAGCTTTTACCTCTTTGGACTTCTCCTTGAGGGGTCGTCCAAGTCCTTGGACGCGTAGCATAGCCTGCAAAAATGAAGCCGGATGGTTGAGAACCAGACGGATAACAGAAAAAGCCGAATGAAAAAAGAGATTCAAAGCTAAGTCTATACCTCACAAAGGTTCCCTAGGATGCCATCAAGGTCTAGGGTGCCGACTCCTCTGACGGATGCTTTATCATCCGGATCAACCGCCCTCAGCATGGACTTGGCCATTTGAACTACAGTCGGCCTCTGCACAGGAACTGCAACATGAAAGAGTTAGAAAAAATACTATGCATAACCTACAGAAAAGAAAGGGAGGACGAATGATCTTACCGTCGCCCTCGTCCAACTCCTCTTCCCCCAGAGACCTCTTCTGACCAGCAGAAGAGGCGGGTCTTTTCCCCAGAAACCTCTCCTTACCAGAAGAGGGGGGTTTTTCCCCCAAAAACCTCGCCTCACCAGCAGGGGCATCTGAGGGCCTCTTGGGCTTCTGAGCAACGTGCTTCCGGCCACCCAGGCCGGAGGCGCTCACATCACCCGCCCTAGTCTTTTGGAGCTTAGGGTCGGATGGTTTGGACGGGGATTTAGAGGAGGTACCCTGTATCATTGAAGACAAAACAAGGTCAGATAACATTCGGCACAAACTTGGCATTAATCAAGATGGGTGCTGAGTATGCAAAATCTCACCCCTGGGGTACCGGCTGGTTGCTGCCCTTCCACCCTTGCAGTGGTGGCATCCGCCCTGTTAAGGGCATTTGATCTGTATCTGGCAGCAGATACAGCCGGCTTCCTGGAGGCCGAGAGTTTCTCCATTGCTTTATCTGCAAAAAGAATCAAGTGTTAGAAACATGAGACGTGAAGACAAGAAAAATAACATGCGGCATACTAAACAGACGGCCGACTACCTCTCGGCATCTCAGTGCTTAGCCCACAAGCGGCCAAGAATGTCCTTTCCTCAAACCATTTGTACAAAGGGAGATAGCTTTGGGGGGTGACTATTTTGTCCCCCACATCATTCGTCTTCACAGATACGGTAAACAAACCCGCATCCATGATCTCCTCCTTTGCTCGTCTAGGAAGAGCTGGCAATGCACCCCTGCCTGCTAGGAGAGGTGGATCCTTGTTCCACCTGTTATACTTTTGGTTCAGGCGGCAGTCGGCAGCTTTGACTATAAAGAACTTAGTTCTCCAGTCTTTCCATTTATTCTCTTTGCCGACAGCCATCATGTACCCCTTGCAAGTAGTCAAGGTGTACCAGCCCTCGCCACCCCTAGCAGGCGCCCTACTAAGATAATGCATATGGGCGAAGGCTTCAAAGCTCGCCTCCACCTCTAGCATCTCGCAGGCGGCAACATACCCCAGAATGTTTATCCAGGAATTGGGTACAAGTTGCCAGATACCAAGTTGGTATCCATCCAAAATCTTCTCCACAGCCGGATGGAGAGGGAAGCGCAAGCCAGCCTGAAAGGCCGCCTCATAACAACCGAATGCTCGGTCTTGGTAGCTGGCCATGCTCGGCCAAGTAATAGTGTCGTCCTTATTTGGGACGCACAAAGTAAAGCCATGGCCCAGCACAACCTTGCGTCTAAAATTTGCAAGGCTGTTCGCCATGGTGTTCCGCCTGCTCTGCGAAACATGATGATAATAGGGGGCTTTCTCCAAGCGCCTGGAAGCGCTCGGCTCGGCCCAAGATTCCCCCTTCTCAGCTGCCAGGGATTCCCTGGCATCATGTAATTTAGACCTTGCCTCCCCTGAAGAGGCAGGAGCATTATCTGAAGAAGATGACGAGGCCGACCCGTCATCAGAATTGTCATCAGAGCTAAGGGACTGCCAGATAGGGCCGACAGGGTCCTCCCTTAGACTCTCTTCCGGCGCCTGTCCAGAAGGCCCGGCTGCATAAGTTTCATCCGCCTCCTCCAGTATCCTATCACTAGGAGTACCGCTTGAAGTGGACGAATGGTAATAGGTGGGGGTAGGAGGGAGATAAGAAGGGCTATCAGGGTTTTCTGACACCTCACTTCGAGGTACCCTCATGGAGCCGTCAGAATATAGAGTTGATCCGTCTGACGGGAAAAAAGATCTGTCAGAGTCGGATAATCTTGCTGTTCTTTTTGTTCTGGCCATTGTGTCCTGCACAGACACGAAACCAGTCGGATTCGGAGAAGTTCGCAAAGTACAGTCGCTGGCCAAGCAGTCGGCACTGCAAGTTCTAGATTCAGCCGTCCCCGGTGACCGGCTGATCACTATCCTATACTGTGCCGCATGCGATTAGGAAACCATTTTTTCGACAACAAAGAAAAAATGAAAAATAAAAGAAGAAACAGGCGTTACCTTTAGAAGAAGGGTAAAAGAGACGTTTGGTCGACTGAAGAACGGTCGGACAGATAGGCCGAGTGTCGGATGCTTGGAAGATGAATACTTGGGGAATTTTGAGATTCTTAACGTCAAAAGTCAGAGATTCTCCAAAGATTCGCAACGGTGTAACATTTCCAGGGGGGTGAAAACTTTCTATTTATAGAAAGGTTAAAAACCCTAAAAATTTTCCCTCTCAGTAATTTTTTGAATCCGACCAACCGGATGACGACACCTGTCACAGGCAGCACGTGGCAAGCGCGTGTTACCTGTGAGGGGCAAATGATTTGGGTAAAAATACCCAAGGCCAGTTGGCCCACTCAGAGTCCGCCACGTGTCACTGAAAGGGGCGCCACCATGGACCAATCAGGAAATGACACGTGGCAGACAGATAAAAGGATCTGGGATTGGCGGCTTTTAGGCCCAAATCCCGAGGTCTGCTAAGCTGCACGAAACCCTAGTAAGTGCACGCTTTTCGAGAAACCTATAAGTAGGAGTTGACCTCCTCATTTATGGGGGGGATGATTCAGAACTTCGGATACACCAAAACACCTTTTGACCCGTTGACGTTGACTCTGACGTTTAACGTTTTACACTCAGTGATTATCAATCATTGTTAGAACTGTCACCCCCAAGGGTACAGTACACTTGAGCTCGGAACCCGAGCAGATATCCTTTACGTTCCGCACCTTAAACTCTGGACTTTGACTAACTTAAGCTTCGGAGGCGGACCACCGACCATTCGGTGGCTCGTTGTTTTGCAGGTACAGGCATCCAAGTGGAGCGATCAGACTTAGAGTTGTAACTCTCCCGAGGGACTCAAAAAACCCCGAAACACATTCAAACAAAGCTTTTTGAATCAAATGAAAGTAAAATGAATTCAACAAAGCTAATTGAGTCAAATGAAAGTCAAACACTTTCAACAAAGCTAATTGAGTCAAATGAAAGTCAAACACATTCAAACAAAGCTTTTTGATTCAAATGAAAGTCAAATGCAATCAACAAAGCTAATTGAGTCAAATGAAAGTCAAACACTTTCAACAAAGCTTTTATAATCAAATGAAAGTCAAACACATTCAAACAAAGCTTTTTGAATCAAATGAAAATCAAATGAATTCAACAAAGCTAATTGAGTCAAATGAAAGTCAAACACTTTCATCAAAGCTTTTAGAATCAAATGAAAGTCAAATACATTCAAACAAAGCTTTTTGAATCAAATGAAAGTCAATTGCATTCCACAATGCTAATTGAGTCAAATGAAAGTCAAACACATTCAACGAAGCCAATTGAGTCAAATGAAAGTCAAACACATTCAAACAAAGCTTTTTGAATGAAATGAAAGTCAAATGCATTCAACAAAGCCAATTGAGTCAAATGAAAGTCAAACACATTCAACATAGCGTTTTGAATCAAATGAAATACATTCAATCAAAGCTTTTTGAATCAAATGAAAGTCAATTGCATTCCATAATGCTAATTGAATCAAATGAAAGTCAAACACATTCAACAAAGCTAATTGAGTCAAAAGAAAGTCAAACACATTCAAACAAAGCTTTTTGAATCAAATGAAAGTAAAATGAATTCAACAAAGCTAATTGAGTCAAATGAAAGTCAAACACTTTCAACAAAGCTAATTGAGTCAAATGAAAGTCAAACACATTCAAACAAAGCTTTTTGATTCAAATGAAAGTCAAATGCAATCAACAAAGCTAATTGAGTCAAATGAAAGTCAAACACTTTCAACAAAGCTTTTATAATCAAATGAAAGTCAAACACATTCAAACAAAGCTAATTGAGTCAAATGAAAGTCAAATGCATTCAACAAAGCTAATTGAGTCAAATGAAAGTCAAACACTTTCATCAAAGCTTTTAGAATAAAATGGAAGTCAATTAAATTCAAACAAATCTTTTTGAATCCAATCGAAGTCAATTGCATTCCACAATGCTAATTGAGTCAAATGAAAGTCAAACACATTCAACGAAGCTAATTGAGTCAAATGAAAGTCAAACACATTCAAACAAAGCTTTTTGAATCAAATGAAAGTCAAATGCATTCAAAAAAGCCAATTGAGTCAAATGAAAGTCAAACACATTCAAATAAAGCTTGTTGATTCAAACGAAAGTCAAATGCATTCAACAAAGCTAATTGAGTCAAATAAAAGTCAAACACTTTCAACAAAGCTAATTGAGTTAAATGAAAGTTAAACACATTCAAACAAAGCTTTTTGAATAAAGTGAAAGTCAAATGCATTCAACAAAGCTAATTGAGTCAAATGAAAGTCAACCACTTTCAACAAAGCGTTTAGAATCAAATGAAAGTCAAATACATTCAATCAAAGCTTTTTGAATCAAATGAAAGTCAATTGCATTCCACAATGCTAATTAAGTCAAATGAAAGTCAAACACATTCAACAAAGCTAATTGAGTCAAATGAAAGTCAAACACATTCAGACAAAGCTTTTTAAATCAAATGAAAGTCAAATGCATTCCACAAAGCTAATTGAGTCAAACGAAAGTCAAACACTTTCAACAAAGCTAATTGAGTCAAATGAAAGTCAAACGCATTCAAACAAAGCTTTTTGAATCAAATGAAAGTCAAATGCATTCAACAAAGCTAATTGAGTCAAATGAAAGTCAAATGCATTCCACAAAGCTAATTGAGTCAAATGAAAGTTAAACACTTTCAACAAAGCTAATTGAGTCAAATCAAAGTCAAACACATTCAAACAAAGCTTTTTGATTCTAATGAAAGTCAAATACATTCAACAAAGCTAATTGAGTTAAATGAAAGTCAAAAACTTTCAACAAAGCTTTTAGAATCAAACGAAAATCAAATGAATTCAACAAAGCTAATTGAGTCAAATGAAAGTCAAACACTTTCATCAAAGCTTTTAGAATAAAATGAAAGTCAAATACATTCAAACAAAGCTTTTTGAATCAAATCGAAGTCAATTGCATTCCACAATGGTAATTGAGTCAAATGAAAGTCAAACACAATCAACGAAGCTAATTGAGTCAAATGAAACTCAAACACATTCAAACAAAGCTTTTTGAATCAAATGAAAGTCAAATGCATTCAACAAATCCAATTGAGTCAAATGAAAGTCAAACACAATCAAACATATCTTCTTGATTCAAATGAAAGTCAAATGCATTCAAAAAAGCCAATTGAGTCAAATGAAAGTCAAACACATTCAAATAAAGGTTCTTGATTCAAATGAAAGTCAAATGCATTCAACAAAGCTAATTGAGTCAAATGAAAGTCAAACACTTTCAACAAAGCTAATTGAGTCAAATGAAAGTCAAACACATTCAAACAAAGCTTTTTGAATAAAATGAAAGTCAAATGCATTCAACAAAGCAAATTCAGTCAAATGAAAGTCAACCACTTTCAACAAAGCGTTTAGAATCAAATGAAAGTCAAATACATTCAATCAAAGCTTTTTGAATCAAATGAAAGTCAATTGCATTCCACAATGCTAATTAAGTCAAATGAAAGTCAAACACATTCAACAAAGCTAATTGAGTCAAATGAAAGTCAAACACATTCAACAAAGCTAATTGAGTCAAATGAAAGTCAAACACATTCAGACAAAGCTTTTTAAATCAAATGAAAGTCAAATGCATTCCACAAAGCTAATTGAGTCAAACAAAAGTCAAACACTTTCAACAAAGCTAATTGAGTCAAATGAAAGTCAAACACATTCAAACAAAGCTTTTTGAATCAAATGAAAGTCAAATGCATTCAACAAAGCCAATTGAGTCAAATGAAAGTCAAATGCATTCCACAAAGCTAATTGAGTCAAATGAAAGTTAAACACTTTCAACAAAGCTATTTGAGTCAAATGAAAGTCAAACACATTCAAACAAAGCTTTTTGATTCTAATGAAAGTCAAATACATTCAACAAAGCTAATTGAGTTAAATGAAAGTCAAAAACTTTCAACAAAGCTTTTAGAATCAAACGAAAATCAAATGAATTCAACAAAGCTAATTGAGTCAAATGAAAGTCAAACACTTTCATCAAAGCTTTTAGAATAAAATGAAAGTCAAATACATTCAAACAAAGCTTTTTGAATCAAATCGAAGTCAATTGCATTCCACAATGGTAATTGAGTCAAATGAAAGTCAAACACAATCAACGAAGCTAATTGAGTCAAATGAAACTCAAACACATTCAAACAAAGCTTTTTGAATCAAATGAAAGTCAAATGCATTCAACAAAGCCAATTGAGTCAAATAAAAGTCAAACACATTCAAATAAAGCTTCTTGATTCAAATGAAAGTCAAATGCATTCAACAAAGCTAATTGTGTCAAATGAAAGTCAAACACATTCAACAAATCTTTTAGAATCAAATGATAGTCAAACACATTCAAACAAAGCTTTTTGAATCAAATGAAAGGTAAAATGCATTCAACAAAGCTAATTGAGTCAAATGAAAGTCAAACACTTTCAACAAAGCGTTTTGAATCAAATGAAAGTCAAAAACATTCAATCAAAGCTTTTTGAATCAAATTAAAGTCAATTGCATTCCATAATGCTAATTGAATCAAATGAAAGTCAAACACATTCAACAAAGCTAATTGAGTCAAAAGAAAGTCAAACACATTCAAACAAAGCTTTTTGAATCAAATGAAAGTAAAATGAATTCAACAAAGCTAATTGAGTCAAATGAAAGTCAAACACTTTCAACAAAGCTAATTGAGTCAAATGAAAGTCAAACACATTCAAACAAAGCTTTTTGATTCAAATGAAAGTCAAATGCAATTCACAAAGCTAATTGAGTCAAATGAAAGTCAAACACTTTCAACAAAGTTTTTATAATCAAATGAAAGTCAAACACATTCAAACAAAGCTTTTTGAATCAAATGAAAATCAAATGAATTCAACAAAGCTAATTGAGTCAAATGAAAGTCAAACACTTTTATTAAAGCTTTTAGAATCAAATGAAAGTCAAATACATTCAAACAAAGCTTTTTGAATCAAATGAAAGTCAATTGCATTCCACAATGCTAATTGAGTCAAATGAAAGTCAAACACATTCAACGAAGCTAATTGAGTCAAATGAAAGTCTAACACATTCAAACAAAGGTTTTTGAATAAAATGAAAGTCAAATGCATTCAACAAAGCCAATTGAGTCAAATGAAAGTCAACCACATTCAAACATAGCTTCTTCATTCAAATGAAAGTCAAATGCATTCAACAAAGCTAATTGAGTCAAATGAAAGTCAAACACTTTCAACAAAGCTTTTAGAATCAAATGAAAGTAAAACACATTCAAACAACGCTTTTGAATCAAATGAATGTCAAATGCATTCAACAAAGCTAATTGAGTCAAATGAAAGTCAAACACATTCAACAAAGCTAATTGAGTTAAAAGAAAGTCAAACACATTCAAACAAAGCTTTTTGAATCAAATGAAAGTCAAATGCATTCAACAAAGCCAATTGAGTCAAATGAAAGTCAAACACATTCAAATAAAGCTTCTTGATTCAAATGAAAGTCAAATGCATTCAACAAAGCTAATTGAGTCAAATGAAAGTCATACACTTTCAACAAAGCATTTAGAATCAAATGAAAGTCAAATACATTCAATCAAAGCTTTTTGAATCAAATGAAAGTCAATTGCATTCCACAATGCTAATTAAGTCAAATGAAAGTCAAACACATTCAACAAAGCTAATTGAGTCAAAAGAAAGTCAAACACATTGAGACAAAGCTTTTTGAATCAAATGAAAGTCAAATGCATTCAACAAAGCTAATTGAGTCAAACTAAAGTCAAACACTTTCAACAAAGCTAATTGAGTCAAATGAAAGTCAAACACAATTAAACAAAGCTTTTTGATTCAAATGAAAGACAAATGCATTCAACAAAGCTAATTGAGTCAAATGAAAGTCAAACACTTTCAACAAAGCTTTTAGAATCAAATGAAAGTCAAACACATTCAAACAAAGCTTTTTGAATCAAATGAAAATCAAATGAATCCAACAAAGGTAATTGAGTCAAATGAAAGTCAAACACATTCAAATAAAGCTTCTTGATTCAAATGAAAGTCAAATGCATTCAACAAAGCCAATTGAGTCAAACGAAAGTCAAACACTTTTAACAAAGCTAATTGAGTCAAATGAAAATCAAACACATTCAAACAAAGCTTTTTGATTCAAATGAAAGTCAAATGCATTCAACAAAGCTAATTGAGTTAAATGAAAGTCAAACAATTTCAACAAAGGTTTTTGAATCAAATGAATGTAAAAGACATTCAAACAAAGCTTTTTGAATCAAATGAAAATCAAATGAATTCAACAAAGTTAATTGAGTCAAATGAAAGTCAAACACTTTCATCAAAGCTTTTAGAATGAAATGAAAGTCAAATAAATTCAAACAAAGCTTTTTGAATCAAATCGAAGTCAATTGCATTCCACAATGCTAATTGAGTCAAATGAAAGTCAAACACATTCAACGAAGCTAATTGAGTCAAATGAAAGTCAAACACATTCAAACAAAGCTTTTTGAATCAAATGAAAGTCAAATGCATTCAAAAAAGCCAATTGAGTCAAATGAAAGTCAAACACATTCAAATAAACTTCTTGATTCAAATGAAAGTCAAATGCATTCAACAAAGCTAATTGAGTCAAATGAAAGTCAAACACTTTCAACAAAGCTAATTGAGTCAAATGAAAGTCAAACACATTCAAACAAAGCTTTTTGAATAAAGTGAAAGTCAAATGCATTCAACAAAGCTAATTGAGTCAAATGAAAGTCAACCACTTTCAACAAAGCGTTTAGAATCAAATGAAAGTCAAATACATTCAATCAAAGCTTTTTGAATCAAATGAAAGTCAATTGCATTCCACAATGCTAATTAAGTCAAATGAAAGTCAAACACATTCAACAAAGCTAATTGAGTTAAATGAAAGTAAAACACATTCAGACAAAGCTTTTTAAATCAAATGAAAGTCAAATGCATTCCACAAAGCTAATTGAGTCAAACGAAAGTCAAACACTTTCAACAAAGCTAATTGAGTCAAATGAAAGTCAAATGCATTCAAACAAAGCTTTTTGAATCAAATGAAAGTCAAATGCATTCAACAAAGCCAATTGAGTCAAATGAAAGTCAAATGCATTCCACAAAGCTAATTGAGTCAAATGAAAGTTAAACACTTTCAACAAAGCTAATTGAGTCAAATCAAAGTCAAACACATTCAAAAAAAGCTTTTTGATTCAAATGACAGTCAAATGCATTCAACAAAGCTAATTGAGTCAAATGAAAGTCAAACACTTTCAACAAAGCTAATTGAGTCAAATGAAAGTCAAACACATTCAAACAAAGCTTTTTGAATAAAGTGAAAGTCAAATGCATTCAACAAAGCAAATTCAGTCAAATGAAAGTCAACCACTTTCAACAAAGCGTTTAGAATCAAATGAAAGTCAAATACATTCAATCAAAGCTTTTTGAATCAAATGAAAGTCAATTGCATTCCACAATGCTAATTAAGTCAAATGAAAGTCAAACACATTCAACAAAGCTAATTGAGTCAAATGAAAGTCAAACAAATTCAACAAAGCTAATTGAGTCAAATGAAAGTCAAACACATTCAGACAAAGCTTTTTAAATCAAATGAAAGTCAAATGCATTCCACAAAGCTAATTGAGTCAAACGAAAGTCAAACACTTTCAACAAAGCTAATTGAGTCAAATGAAAGTCAAACACATTCAAACAAAGCTTTTTGAATCAAATGAAAGTCAAATGCATTCAACAAAGCCAATTGAGTCAAATGAAAGTCAAATGCATTCCACAAAGCTAATTGAGTCAAATGAAAGTTAAACACTTTCAACAAAGCTAATTGAGTCAAATCAAAGTCAAACACATTCAAACAAAGCTTTTTGATTCTAATGAAAGTCAAATACATTCAACAAAGCTAATTGAGTTAAATGAAAGTCAAAAACTTTCAACAAAGCTTTTAGAATCAAACGAAAATCAAATGAATTCAACAAAGCTAATTGAGTCAAAGGAAAGTCAAACACTTTCATCAAAGCTTTTAGAATAAAATGAAAGTCAAATACATTCAAACAAAGATTTTTGAATCAAATCGAAGTCAATTGCATTCCACAATGGTAATTGAGTCAAATGAAAGTCAAACACAATCAACGAAGCTAATTGAGTCAAATGAAACTCAAACACATTCAAACAAAGCTTTTTGAATCAAATGAAAGTCAAATGCATTCAACAAAGCCAATTAAGTTAAATAAAAGTCAAACACATTCAAATAAAGCTTCTTGATTCAAATGAAAGTCAAATGCATTCAACAAAGCTAATTGTGTCAAATGAAAGTCAAACACATTCAACAAAGCTTTTAGAATCAAATGATAGTCAAACACATTCAAACAAAGCTTTTTGAATCAAATGAAAGGTAAAATGCATTCAACAAAGCTAATTGAGTCAAATGAAAGTCAAACACTTTCAACAAAGCGTTTTGAATCAAATGAAAGTCAAAAACATTCAATCAAAGCTTTTTGAATCAAATTAAAGTCAATTGCATTCCATAATGCTAATTGAATCAAATGAAAGTCAAACACATTCAACAAAGCTAATTGAGTCAAAAGAAAGTCAAACACATTCAAACAAAGCTTTTTGAATCAAATGAAAGTAAAATGAATTCAACAAAGCTAATCGAGTCAAATGAAAGTCAAACACTTTCAACAAAGCTAATTGAGTCAAATGAAAGTCAAACACATTCAAACAAAGCTTTTTGATTCAAATGAAAGTCAAATGCAATTCACAAAGCTAATTCAGTCAAATGAAAGTCAAACACTTTCAACAAAGTTTTTATAATCAAATGAAAGTCAAACACATTCAAACAAAGCTTTTTGAATCAAATGAAAATCAAATGAATTCAACAAAGCTAATTGAGTCAAATGAAAGTCAAACACTTTTATTAAAGCTTTTAGAATCAAATGAAAGTCAAATACATTCAAACAAAGGTTTTTGAATAAAATGAAAGTCAAATGCATTCAACAAAGCCAATTGAGTCAAATGAAAGTCAACCACATTCAAACATAGCTTCTTCATTCAAATGAAAGTCAAATGCATTCAACAAAGCTAATTGAGTCAAATGAAAGTCAAACACTTTAAACAAAGCTTTTAGAATCAAATGAAAGTAAAACACATTCAAACAACGCTTTTGAATCAAATGAATGTCAAATGCATTCAACAAAGCTAATTGAGTCAAATGAAAGTCAAACACATTCAACAAAGCTAATTGAGTTAAAAGAAAGTCAAACACATTCAAACAAAGCTTTTTGAATCGAATGAAAGTCAAATGCATTCAACAAAGCCAATTGAGTCAAATGAAAGTCAAACACATTCAAATAAAGCTTCTTGATTCAAATGAAAGTCAAATGCATTAAACAAAGCTAATTGAGTCAAATGAAAGTCATACACTTTCAACAAAGCATTTAGAATCAAATAGAATCAAATGAAAGTCAAATACATTCAATCAAAGCTTTTTGAATCAAATGAAAGTCAATTGCATTCCACAATGCTAATTAAGTCAAATGAAAGTCAAACACATTCAACAAAGCTAATTGAGTCAAAAGAAAGTCAAACACATTGAGACAAAGCTTTTTGAATCAAATGAAAGTCAAATGCATTCAACAAAGCTAATTGAGTCAAACTAAAGTCAAACACTTTCAACAAAGCTAATTGAGTCAAATGAAAGTAAAACACAATTAAACAAAGCTTTTTGATTCAAATGAAAGACAAATGCATTCAACAAAGCTAATTGAGTCAAATGAAAGTCAAACACTTTCAACAAAGCTTTTAGAATCAAATGAAAGTCAAACACATTCAAACAAAGCTTTTTGAATCAAATGAAAATCAAATGAATCCAACAAAGCTAATTGAGTCAAATGAAAGTCAAACACATTCAAATAAAGCTTCTTGATTCAAATGAAAGTCAAATGCATTCAACAAAGCCAATTGAGTCAAACGAAAGTCAAACACTTTTAACAAAGCTAATTGAGTCAAAT
This sequence comes from Chenopodium album, assembly GCF_948465745.1. Taxonomy (NCBI): domain Eukaryota; kingdom Viridiplantae; phylum Streptophyta; class Magnoliopsida; order Caryophyllales; family Amaranthaceae; genus Chenopodium; species Chenopodium album. Next base: position 23,074,110 of record NC_137852.1, on the reverse strand, counting down.
GAAAATCAAACACATTCAAACAAAGCTTTTTGATTCAAATGAAAGTCAAATGCATTCAACAAAGCTAATTGAGTTAAATGAAAGTCAAACACTTTCAACAAAGGTTTTTGAATCAAATGAATGTAAAAGACATTCAAACAAAGCTTTTTGAATCAAATGAAAATCAAATGAATTCAACAAAGTTAATTGAGTCAAATGAAAGTCAAACACTTTCATCAAAGCTTTTAGAATGAAATGAAAGTCAAATAAATTCAAACAAAGCTTTTTGAATCAAATCGAAGTCAATTGCATTCCACAATGCTAATTGAGTCAAATGAATGTCAAACACATTCAACGAAGCTAATTGAGTCAAATGAAAGTCAAACACATTCAAACAAAGCTTTTTGAATCAAATGAAAGTCAAATGCATTCAAAAAAGCCAATTGAGTCAAATGAAAGTCAAACACATTCACATAAACTTCTTGATTCAAATGAAAGTCAAATGCATTCAACAAAGCTAATTGAGTCAAATGAAAGTCAAACACTTTCAACAAAGCTAATTGAGTCAAATGAAAGTCAAACACATTCAAACAAAGCTTTTTGAATAAAGTGAAAGTCAAATGCATTCAACAAAGCTAATTGAGTCAAATGAAAGTCAACCACTTTCAACAAAGCGTTTAGAATCAAATGAAAGTCAAATACATTCAATCAAAGCTTTTTGAATCAAATGAAAGTCAATTGCATTCCACAATGCTAATTAAGTCAAATGAAAGTCAAACACATTCAACAAAGCTAATTGAGTTAAATGAAAGTCAAACACATTCAGACAAAGCTTTTTAAATCAAATGAAAGTCAAATGCATTCCACAAAGCTAATTGAGTCAAACGAAAGTCAAACACTTTCAACAAAGCTAATTGAGTCAAATGAAAGTCAAATGCATTCAAACAAAGCTTTTTGAATCAAATGAAAGTCAAATGCATTCAACAAAGCCAATTGAGTCAAATGAAAGTCAAATGCATTCCACAAAGCTAATTGAGTCAAATGAAAGTTAAACACTTTCAACAAAGCTAATTGAGTCAAATCAAAGTCAAACACATTCAAAAAAAGCTTTTTGATTCTAATGAAAGTCAAATACATTCAACAAAGCTAATTGAGTTAAATGAAAGTCAAAAACTTTCAACAAAGCTTTTAGAATCAAACGAAAATCAAATGAATTCAACAAAGCTAATTGAGTCAAATGAAAGTCAAACACTTTCATCAAAGCTTTTAGAATAAAATGAAAGTCAAATACATTCAAACAAAGCTTTTTGAATCAAATCGAAGTCAATTGCATTCGACAATGGTAATTGAGTCAAATGAAAGTCAAACACAATCAACGAAGCTAATTGAGTCAAATGAAACTCAAACACATTCAAACAAAGCTTTTTGAATCAAATGAAAGTCAAATGCATTCAACAAAGCCAATTGAGTCAAATGAAAGTCAAACACATTCAAACATATCTTCTTGATTCAAATGAAAGTCAAATACATTCAAAAAAGCCAATTGAGTCAAATGAAAGTCAAACACATTCAAATAAAGCTTCTTGATTCAAATGAAAGTCAAATGCATTCAACAAAGCTAATTGAGTCAAATGAAAGTCAAACACTTTCAACAAAGCTAATTGAGTCAAATGAAAGTCAAACACATTCAAACAAAGCTTTTTGAATAAAGTGAAAGTCAAATGCATTCAACAAAGCTAATTCAGTCATATGAAAGTCAACCACTTTCAACAAAGCGTTTAGAATCAAATGAAAGTCAAATACATTCAATCAAAGCTTTTTGAATCAAATGAAAGTCAATTGCATTCCACAATGCTAATTAAGTCAAATGAAAGTCAAACACATTCAACAAAGCTAATTGAGTCAAATGAAAGTCAAACAGATTCAACAAAGCTAATTGAGTCAAATGAAAGTCAAACACATTCAGACAAAGCTTTTTAAATCAAATGAAAGTCAAATGCATTCCACAAAGCTAATTGAGTCAAACGAAAGTCAAACACTTTCAACAAAGCTAATTGAGTCAAATGCATTTCAAACACATTCAAACAAAGCTTTTTATATCAAATGAAAGTCAAATGCATTCAACAAAGCCAATTGAGTCAAATGAAAGTCAAATGCATTCCACAAAGCTAATTGAGTCAAATGAAAGTTAAACACTTTCAACAAAGCTAATTGAGTCAAATGAAAGTCAAACACATTCAAACAAAGCTTTTTGATTCTAATGAAAGTCAAATACATTCAACAAAGCTAATTGAGTTAAATGAAAGTCAAAAACTTTCAACAAAGCTTTTAGAATCAAACGAAAATCAAATGAATTCAACAAAGCTAATTGAGTCAAATGAAAGTCAAACACTTTCATCAAAGCTTTTAGAATAAAATGAAAGTCAAATACATTCAAACAAAGCTTTTTGAATCAAATCGAAGTCAATTGCATTCCACAATGGTAATTGAGTCAAATGAAAGTCAAACACAATCAACGAAGCTAATTGAGTCAAATGAAACTCAAACACATTCAAACAAAGCTTTTTGAATCAAATGAAAGTGAAATGCATTCAACAATGCCAATTGAGTCAAATAAAAGTCAAACACATTCAAATAAAGCTTCTTGATTCAAATGAAAGTCAAATGCATTCAACAAAGCTAATTGTGTCAAATGAAAGTCAAACACATTCAACAAAGCTTTTAGAATCAAATGATAGTCAAACACATTCAAACAAAGCTTTTTGAATCAAATGAAAGGTAAAATGCATTCAACAAAGCTAATTGAGTCAAATGAAAGTCAAACACTTTCAACAAAGCGTTTTGAATCAAATGAAAGTCAAAAACATTCAATCAAAGCTTTTTGAATCAAATTAAAGTTGTTTCGGGGTTTTTTGAGTCCCTCGGGAGAGTTACAACACTAAGTCTGATCGCTCCACTTGGATGCCTGTACCTGCAAAACAACGAGCCACCGAATGGTCGGTGGTCCGCCTCCGAAGCTTAAGTTAGTCAAAGTCCAGAGTTTAAGGTGCGGAACGTAAAGGATATCTGCTCGGGTTCCGAGCTCAAGTGTACTGTACCCTTGGGGGTGACAGTTCTAACAATGATTGACAATCACTGAGTGTAAAGTGTTAAACGTCAGAGTCAACGTCAACGGGTCAAAAGGTGTTTAAGTGTATCCGAAGTTCTGAATAATTGTGAACCCCCATAAATGAGGAGGTCAACTCCTACTTATAGGTTTCTCGAAAAGCGTGCACTGTACTAGGGTTTCGTGCAGCTTAGCAGACCTCGGGATTTGGGCCTAAAAGCCGCCAATCCCAGATCCTTTTATCTGTCTGCCACGTGTCATTTCCTGATTGGTCCATGGTGGCGCCCCTTTCAGTGACACGTGGCGGACTCTGAGTGGGCCAACTGGCCTTGGGTATTTTTACCCAAATCATTTGCCCCTCACAGGTAACACGCGCTTGCCACGTGCTGCCTGTGACAGGTGTCAGCATCCGATTGGTCGGATTCAAAAAAAATACTGAGGGGGAAAATTTTAGGGTTTTTAACCTTTCTATAAATAGAAAGTTTTCACCCCCCTGGAAATGTTACACCGTTGCGAATCTTTGGAGAATCTCTGACTTTGACTTTAAGAATCTCAAAATTCCCCAAGTATTCATCTTCCAAGCATCCGACACTCGGCCTACTTGTCCGACCGTTCTTCAGTCGACCTAGCGTCTCTTTTACCCTTCTTCTAAAGGTAACGCCTGTTTCTTCTTTTATTTTTCATTTTTTCTTTGTTGTCGAAAAAATGGTTTCCCAATCGCATGCGGCACAGTATATGATTGTGATCAGCCGGTCACCGGGGACGGCTGAATCTAGAACTTGCAGTGCCGACTGCTTGGCCAGCGACTGTACTTTGCGAACTTCTCCGAATCCGACTGGTTTCGTGTCTGTGCAGGACACAATGGCCAGAACAAAAAGAACAGCAAGATTATCCGACTCTGACAGATCTTTTTTCCCGTCAGACGGATCAACTCTATATTCTGACGGCTCCATGAGGGTACCTCGAAGTGAGGTGTCAGAAAACCCTGATAGCCCTTCTTATCTTCCTCCTACCCCCACCTATTACCATTCGTCCACTTCAAGCGGTACTCCTAGTGATAGGATACTGGAGGAGGCGGATGAAACTTATGCAGCCGGGCCTTCTGGACAGGCGCCGGAAGAGAGTCTAAGGGAGGACCCTGTCGGCCCTATCTGGCAGTCCCTTAGCTCTGATGACAATTCTGATGACGGGTCGGCCTCGTCATCTTCTTCAGATAATGCTCCTGCCTCTTCAGGGGAGGCAAGGTCAAAATTACATGATGCTAGGGAATCCCTGGCAGCTGAGAAGGGGGAATCTTGGGCCGAGCCGAGCGCTTCCAGGCGCTTGGTGAAAGCCCCCTATTATCATCATGTTTCGCAGAGCAGGCGGAACACCATGGCAAACAGCCTTGCAAATTTTAGAAGCAAGGTTGTGCTGGGCCATGGCTTTACTTTGTGCGTCCCAAATAAGGACGACACTATTACTTGGCCGAGCATGGCCAGCTACCAAGACCGAGCATTCGGTTGTTATGAGGCGGCCTTTCAGGCTGGCTTGCGCTTCCCTCTCCATCCGGCTGTGGAGAGGATTTTGGATGGATACCAACTTGGTATCTGGCAACTTGTACCCAATTCCTGGATAAACATTCTGGGGTATGTTGCCGCCTGCGAGATGCTAGAGGTGGAGGCGAGCTTTGAAGCCTTCGCCCATATGCATTATCTTAGTAGGGCGCCTGCTAGGGGTGGCGAGGGCTGGTACACCTTGACTACTTGCAAGGGGTACATGATGGCTGTCGGCAAAGAGAACAAATGGAAAGACTGGAGAACTAAGTTCTTTATAGTCAAAGCTGCCGACTACCGCCTGAACCAAAAGTATAACAGGTGGAACAAGGATCCACCTCTCCTAGCAGGCAGGGGTGCATTGCCAGCTCTTCCTAGACGAGCAAAGGAGGAGATCATGGATGCGGGTTTGTTTACCGTATCTGTGAAGACGAATGATGTGGGGGACAAAATAGTCACCCCCCAAAGCTATCTCCCTTTGTACAAATGGTTTGAGGAAGGGACATTCTTGGCCGCTTGTGGGCTAAGCACTGAGATGCCGAGAGGTAGTCGGCCGTCTGTTTAGTATGCCGCATGTTATTTTTCTTGTCTTCACGTCTCATGTTTCTAACACTTGATTCTTTTTGCAGATAAAGCAATGGAGAAACTCTCGGCCTCCAGGAAGCCGGCTGTATCTGCTGCTAGATACAGATCAAATGCCCTTAACAGGGCGGATGCCACCACTGCAAGGGTGGAAGGGCAGCAACCAGCCGGTACCCCAGGGGTGAGATTTTGCATACTCAGCACCCATCTTGATTAATGCCAAGTTTGTGCCGAATGTTATCTGACCTTGTTTTGTCTTCAATGATACAGGGTACCTCCTCTAAATCCCCGTCCAAACCATCCGACCCTAAGCTCCAAAAGACTAGGGCGGGTGATGTGAGCGCCTCCGGCCTGGGTGGCCGGAAGCACGTTGCTCAAAAGCCCAAGAGGCCCTCAGATGCCCCTGCTGGTGAGGCGAGGTTTTTGGGGGAAAAACCCCCCTCTTCTGGTAAGGAGAGGTTTCTGGGGAAAAGACCCGCCTCTTCTGCTGGTCAGAAGAGGTCTCTGGGGGAAGAGGAGTTGGACGAGGGCGACGGTAAGATCATTCGTCCTCCCTTTCTTTTCTGTAGGTTATGCATAGTATTTTTTTCTAACTCTTTCATGTTGCAGTTCCTGTGCAGAGGCCGACTGTAGTTCAAATGGCCAAGTCCATGCTGAGGGCGGTTGATCCGGATGATAAAGCATCCGTCAGAGGAGTCGGCACCCTAGACCTTGATGGCATCCTAGGGAACCTTTGTGAGGTATAGACTTAGCTTTGAATCTCTTTTTTCATTCGGCTTTTTCTGTTATCCGTCTGGTTCTCAACCATTCGGCTTCATTTTTGCAGGCTATGCTGCGCGTCCAAGGACTTGGACGACCCCTCAAGGAGAAGTCCAAAGAGGTAAAAGCTGCTAAGGCTCAGGCCGAGTCCGCCTTGGATAAAGCTCAATTTGATATTGCTCAGAATGAATTACTGACGCTTGATATGATGTATTCGCAGTCGGAGGCCAACCTGCAGGTGAAGAAGGACCTGGACTCGGCCAAGCTTCAGATCTCCCACCTTAAGAAGGAGATTAAGTCTCTTAAGGAGGAGTTCGAGCCTCTCAAGGAAGCCAAGGACGAGGCCGAGAGAGCCAAGCAGATGGTGACCCGCCTGAAACAACGCCTCTCAAATCAGGAGCATCAGCTGAAGACCAAGTATGAGTCCCTTGCTGAGCAAGAACGGTCTGACCTGGTCAAGCAAATGATCAGGGATAATGAGGTCGTCATGCGGGACACTTGGGCGGCTGTTCAGCCAGACTTGGATTATCAGGTTTGGAAATCCAAGTTTGAGGAGCTTAGCAAAGCTTTCGACGATCGCCTCCTTGAGGAGATGGAAGAAGCTTCCAAGGCTGATGCTGAGGCCGAGGCTGCTGAAGGCTCTGGGTCCGACTCTTCTGAGGAGTCGTCCTCTAGGGAGGAAGAGGAAGATCAGGCGGAGGAGCGAGAGAAAAATGCTGAAGAGCAGCCGAAGGGCAACAGTCCGGCTGCCAACAAAGAGGCTCTCCCCTGATCACTTAAGCTTTTTATTGTTGTTTCTGCGGCCGAATGGCCGAGTACTTGCTTTTCCGGCCTGTGTGCCGAGTATTTCTGTATTTTTACCGACCGAGGGGTCGGGTAATTTGACAATTTCCCTGGCTTTGCCAGATAACAATTTTTACCAATCGTCTGGTGGCGATTGGTCATTTTAATTTGAATCATTCGGCCATTTGGCTGATGTTTTTCATATTCTGCCTTTTGCCAAATCTTGAAATTTTTGCATGTTTTTTGACCAAGTATTATAACCTGTATACCATGCGAATGTTATTGCCCCTGGACGGATGTCGAGTGGTTTCGGTTTATGAGATTGATTGACTTGGAAATTATTGATACTTAGAAGAGTATTTATGGTTTCTAAGTCAATCAATCACTATGGTGATTGCCCCAAACCACGCGGAAGACGTCCATCCAGAGTTGAGTAACAGTAAGTGTTCATTCGGCCATTTGGCTGAACAGAACTCAAATTTCCAATTTAGCTGATTTGCTAAGGAAAAATCCCCGCCTGTTCTGCCCCATAGGCAAAAGCAGGCGCATCCGGCCATTGGCCTTATTGAGATTAAAGTGTAAGTCTTGGGACTTAACCTTTTATCGTTTAAAACAATTCATCCGCCTGTCTTGCCCCATAGGGTAGGATCAGGCGGCATCCGGCTAATAGCCTCAAATAATTGTCAAGTATCTAGTCTTAACGGACTTTATTAAATCGTTCCGCCTGTTTCACCCTTGAGCTAAAACAGGCGCATCCGGCTTGATGCCTCAGTTAGCCTCTACTTATGAAACAGTGACCATTTCTGAACTGTGTTTGAACAAATAGAAAATTTTGGCCTTTTAGATTCCACTTTCGATTAAAACAAACGACTGCGAGTGCTAAGTTAGCATTCGGTAGGGCCGCTTGATATATTCGTAGAGCAATGTACCACCCAAATGGGAGATGCTCTCCTCGATGAATGAATGTCGCCGGTTATCTGACTCATGTTGGAGCAGACGGCCATACTCATGTTGGAGCAGACTGTGACCTTTCGGTAGTAATATCCGGCCATTGGCCTCATGTCACTGGACGTTAGTTTATCTACTAAGTTTCAAACTTAGTTCATTATCCGGCCATTGGCCTCAATAGCCTCTAATCACGAAACAGTAGCTGTTTTCCATTCGTACTAGAACAGTTGGAAAACTTATGCTTTTTAGATTTCATGTTTAGATTAAGTCAAACAACTGCGAGTGCTGCCTCAGCATTCGGTAGGGCTGTTTGATGTTTTAGTAGAGCAACGTGCCTCCCAAATGGGAGATGCTCTCCTCGACGAATTCGCCCGAATGGACGTCGCCGGTTATCTGACTCATGTTGGAGCAGACTGTGACCATTCGGTCTCTTTTTATCCGGCCTTAGGCCTCAATCTTTATCAAGTATAAACTTAACAAAGTTTTTCATAGGAACGACTGTTAAGAACAATCGGTTCCTTCAATTGGTTGGGACGTCTGCTGTTGAAACAGTCGCTTTACAAGTATATTGGCCGTCTGTAACCGGTACAGGCGGTCCGTAATAATAAATTTGAAAAAGGGAAGCTTGTTCTCATTAATAATTTGTAAATAACAAAATTTGGAGTATTTACATTCGTACTTAGAAGTAGTACTTTTTCAAGTTGTCTACATTCCAAGTTCTGGGCAGCCGCCTGCCGTCTGGTTCTTCCAGGCGGTAGGTGCCGTCTCTTATTTCTTCATAGATTCGGTAGGGGCCTTCCCAATTTGGGGTTAGCTTTCCCTGCTCATTCGCCCTACCGACTGCTTCCATTTTTCGTAGCACAAAGTCTCCCACTTTGAGAGGACGCTTGTGTACTCTTTTGTTTTAAGCCCGAGTCATTCTCAGACGGTATATCTCATGACGCAGGGCAGCATTGCCCCTGCGCTCTGGTAGAGAGTCCAATGCTAGGCGCATGGCCTCCCAGTTCACCTTCTCGTCATACAACATGATTCGAAGAGTCGGCTCATAGTGCTCAATGGGAAAAACAGCTTCTGCACCATAAACCATAAGAAATGGGGTTTCTCCAGTTGCCCCTTTAGCAGTCGTCCTGATGGACCAGAGGACGTGTGGTAATTCATCCGCCCAAAGGCCACCAGCTCGCTCAATTTTCTTTTTAATCCCTTCTGAGATTAACTTGTTAAAAGCCTCAACCTGGCCGTTTGCTTGGGGACGGCCGACTGATGCGAAGAAACTGGAGATCCCTTGGTCTCTTAGCCAAACCTTGAGCTGAGGTGTTTCGAATTGAGGACCATTGTCAAACACCATGGACATGGGCACCCCAAACCGAGTGATTATGTTTTTCCAAATGAAGGAAATGACATCTTTAGTCTTAATGTTTTTGACTGCCTCCGCCTCTACCCATTTAGTAAAGTAGTCAACTGTCACCAGTATGTAGCGCCTGCCGCCTGGTGCGGCTGTATAGGGCCCAAGAATGTCCATGCCCCATTTGGCAAAGGGTATTGGACTGTGAATGGCCGACAGGTCTGTAGCCGGACGATGAATGAGCTTGCCAAATTTCTGACACTTGTCGCATTTTTTCACCAATTCCATTGCATCCGACTCCAGTGTAGGCCAGAAGTAAAGCCGCCTGGCTTTGGCTGCAAGGGATCTGCCTCCTATATGAGAGGAGCAGAATCCTGCATGCAACTCTTCGAGGACTTCCTTACCCTTCTCAGGGGTAACACACTTCAACAGAGGCTTCAGAAAACCAGCCCTAAAAAGTTCTCCTTGTCGCAACTTGAAGTTAGCCGCTCGTTTTTTCAAAACAGCCGCCTCCTGTGGTGAATCAGGAAGCGTACCGTCTGTAAGGTAAGTCCGGATGCTGTCCATCCATGTTGAACTTCGATCAAGAACTCCAATGGGGTCTTCTTCAGAGATACTCCTCTTTTCCATGACTTCCCAGAAGACTGACCGAGGTGTTTCACAAGAGGCGGATGATGCCAGTTTGGACAGAGCATCCGCCTGATTGTTGGAAGCCCTGGGCACCTGACTTAGAGTAAACTCTTCAAGTGTCCCAACTTCAGTCTTGACCGCCTGCAGGTATTTTATCATGGCCGGATGTGTGGCCTCGTACGTTCCATTGACTTGGAGTACGACCAGTTGAGAGTCTGAGCAGGCGTCAACCTTCTTTGCCCCTGCTGCCTTACAGTACCGAATGCCAGCAAGCAGGGCTTCATATTCGGCCTCATTATTAGAGACCTGGAACTTGAAGCGTAGTGCATATTCATATTTATCCCCTTCAGGAGACTGACAGATAATCCCTGCACCACAGCCGTTCACAGTGGAGCTCCCGTCCACATACACTTTCCAAACCTGACCAGTATCATCCGGAGCAACCGGCCTTGTCATTTCCACAATAAAATCGGCGAATGCTTGCCCCTTTATTGCTTTTTTGGGTTCGTAAGTGATTTCCAGTCCTTGCATTTCAATTGCCCATTTGAGCATTCGGCCAGAAGACTCCAAGGCTGTCAGAGGCCGCTTGATCGGTTGGTCAGTATAGACCACTACCGCATGTGCCAAGAAGTAGGGTTTCAACTTTTTGATGGCCATGTAGAGAGCAAGACCACACTTTTCAACCATGGGATACCGAAGCTCAGCGTTCCTAAGAACATGACTGATGAAATAGACCGGGAGCTGAGTGCCGTCTCTTTCAGCTAAGAGAACAGCGCTGAGGGCATGATCGGAGACGGCCAGATACATGAAGAGCGTCTCTTTGGGCAAAGGACTAACCAGCCTCGGCAAAGAGTGTAGGTGAGTTTTTAACTTTTGGAAGGCCGCCTCTGCATCATCACCCCATTCAAAGTTAGTCTTCTTCCTGATTGCTTGGAAAAAGTAGAGACACTTATCGCCTGACCGACTGAGGAATCTCCCCAAGGCCGCCAGACAACCTGTAAGCTTTTGAACCTCTTTCACAGTACGGGGCGACTGCATGTCGATGACCGCCTGTATTTTCTCCGGGTTGGCCTCTATTCCCCTTTGATCAATCAGGAATCCGAGAAACTTCCCAGACTCAACACCAAAGACACACTTTTTTGGATTTAGCATGACCTTGTGCCGCCTGAGTGTGGCGAATGTTTCTCGGAGATCAGCAAGGTGATCCGCCTGAAGTTTGGATTTGACTATCATGTCGTCAATGTATGCTTCCACATTTCTCCCAATCTGACGAATGAAAACTGTGTTAATCATTCGTTGGAAGGTAGCAGGCGCATTCTTCAAACCAAAGGGCATCACTGTATAACAAAACAACCCTTGATCAGTGACGAAAGCCGTCTTCTCTTGATCTTTTTTCCACAAGGGTATCTGGTGGAAGCCTGAATAGGCGTCCATAAAGCTCATCAGGGCATGGCCGGCTGTTGAATCGACCAGACTGTCGATTTTTGGCAATGGATAACTATCCTTCGGACATGCCCTGTTCAAGTCGGTGTAGTCAACACACATTCGCCAAGTTCCATTCGGCTTTTTTACCAACACAACGTTGGCTACCAAATCAGGGAAATTACATGGCCGAATGAACTTAGCATTCAGCAGCTTTTGAACTTCAGCGGCTGCCGCCTGACTTCTTTCTTCGCCGTGATTTCTTTTCTTTTGCCGAATGGGCTTCTTTTTGGGATCCACGACGAGTTTGTGAACAGCAAGATCCGGGCTTATGCCAGGCATCTCTTCTACTTCAAAGGCAAAGATGTCTTTGAATTCTCTCAGGAGCTGGTGCAAACTGTTACCTAGCTTGGCAAAAGTAATCGTCCCTACTTTAACAGTCCGCTCTGGGCGAGCGTCGTCTAGGGGGATATCGATGTGTTCACCAGCCGGCTGGGGACGGAGATCATCCGGCCGTTCCCCAGTCAGTGACTGCTATTGCCTTTCTTTTTTGACCGCCTCCAGCTGAGCCACTTTCCTCTTTTTCTCAGCTGGTGGGGCCGCCTTGTCTTCCCTGATATCATCAAGGTCGACTGTTTGTTTGCCCCGGAAGGTTGCTGCGACCGCGGGCTTAATGTCCGAGAGATAACATTCCCGGGCTGTCTTTTGGTCCCCATTAAGGGAGCCGACTGTGCCATCATCCCTTTCATACTTAACAAGCATGAGAGCAGGAATGATGACGGCCTTGCACTCGTTGAGGGTGGGTCGACCAAAGATGAGGTTGTAGGCAGAAAGCTCTTCAACCACGAGGAACCGGATGGTCATATGCCGACCGTTTCCTTTTTTCCCCAGCCGGATGGGCAGATCTATTCGGCCGACTGGGTGTACAAGTCCTCCCCCAAACCCTACAAGGGTGTGAGAAACCTCCATCATACTGTCCGGCTTGTACTTGAGATTTGACAAGCATTTGAGGCTGATGAGGTCAGAGGAACTGCCTGTATCGATCAATATTCGACCAACCAGTTGGTTGGCCACTTTACATTCTATGACCACAGGGTCATCATGCGGCCGACGGACTTTGCCTCTGTCCTTTTCGGTGATGATGACTTCAGGGAAGGCGGATGTTTCTGCCGCCTCTCCCTCTTCAACAGAATGGATCATCTTTTTCAGATGATCCTTTGTGCCCCGAATGGTCGGGCCACCCCCGGCGAATCCGCCTGCTATAGTGTATACCGGCTCTTCATCGGTGTCGGTACTGACAGTCGGCTGGGGAGCTGTCTTTTTGGACTGCCCCTGCTTCGCCTTTGAAGTCACTTTGGACTTCACATAGGACTTTAGTTGTCCTTTGTCGGCCAGACGGTCAAGTTCTCGTTTGAGAGCGAAACAGTCGTTGGTGTCATGGCCGATGTCCTCATGAAAATGGCAGTGTTTATTTTTGTTCCGATGTTCAACGGAACCTCTCATTGGAGTAGGCTTCTCAAAAGTCAGCCGGTGCTTTATTTCCATGAAGACGGAACAACAGTCTTTGTGGAATTCGTACCTTGGGACATAAGGTTTCCACTCTTTCTTTTTCTTCTGGGCCGGCTGATCAGAGTTATCAACGACCCAGACTTGTTTTTTCTTTCTGCTTTCCTCTGTTTTGGGAGCCGACTGAGCAGGCCGACTCTCATGCTGTCGGTCGAACTTCTTAGAGTCCGACTGCTTGGTGGAGGAGCAGAGTTCGGTTGCCTGTATATAGGCGTCCGCCTCTTGCAGTGCTCCCTGCAGAGTGAAAATTTGCTTTCGGACCAGTTCATACTTGAAAGTAGAACCGTCCTTCAAACCCTTGAAAAAGTCTGTGAAGGCGACCTCGTCAGATAACCCATGGATCTGGATTCGTACCAGATTGAACCGCCTGACATAGGAACGCAAACCTTCCCTTTCTCCCTGCTGTACATTGCCAAGATCAAGGCTTGTCTTCTTGGCAGGGATATTCATGGAGAAGTTGGAAACAAACAAGAACGCAAGCGTCTTGAAGCTATTGACACAACCAGCCGGCAAGTTGCCGAACCACTGCTGGGCTATGCCCTTCAGGGTGGCTGGAAAGCAGCGACACCATGCGGCATCATCCAACCCTTGTAAATACATGAGGTGGGTGTATGCTAGCAGGTGGTCTTCAGGGTTGGTGGTCCAATCATAGGCTCCTACCAACACGTTTTTAACCTTGGCCGGCTGTTCGGCGTCGGTAATTTCCTTGGAGAAAGCAGTGGGTTGAACTCCAAGGTGCTGCAGCCTAAGCTGCCAGTCCATGGGCTGATAGCCGCATGCCGCCTGTCCTCCATAAAAGGCAGGCCGAATGTATGGTTGAGTTGGCGATTGGTACATTGGCTGAGCCATGTACTGGGCCGGCTGGATGACATGAGGTCCAACTTGAACCATGGGGCTGCTTATTGGAGTCTCATGCACAGATTGTGAATACCTTAATGAGGTATGCTGAGTGCTTTCATGATAAGTCGATGTTGAGGCCGACTCTGAAAGCTCATTTCTTTTCTGCTCGATGTAATGCCGAGCATCAGAGAATGTTTTCTTGTTACCATCCGGCTGAACATGCCGAATGGCTTTTCTTGCAACCGTTTCTGGGAAACGGAGTCTTGAAAGGTCAAACTGAGGCCGAGCCGTGTCCTTGGGATGAGGAGTCGGCTGTCGGTCCCTGATCGACTTGTGATTGCCCAATTGGGCTGACTTCTTGGCCGACTGCTCCTTGGCAGGAGTAGCCGACTTCTTGTTGGTGAGTTGTTTTATCTCACCACGAAGAGTGCTCACAAGCTTCATGAGCTCATCTCTAGTTACTGGGTCTGACCCTTCCGCAGGAGTAGAATCAGATGGCTTTTTTGAATGTCCGACTGGTTTGCTCGGAGCATTCTGAGAGTGAGGGCGTTCCTGCTTTTCTTTGCTGCGGACATGCCTGGAGATGAGAGACCCATCTCTAGCAGTATAAGTTTCGATGTCACCATCGTCACCTGAATCATAGTCCGTCTGGACCAACACTTCGTCCAGGGACCGATTGGTCTCTGGTAGCTGTTTGGTCTCCGGAGGCCGATTGGTTTCCGGAGGCCGATTGGTTACATTAATTGGTACAGTTTCCGAAGTGACCATCTTAGAGGTACTCTCCCCACAGACGGCGCCAAATGTTTCGGGGTTTTTTGAGTCCCTCGGGAGAGTTACAACACTAAGTCTGATCGCTCCACTTGGATGCCTGTACCTGCAAAACAATGAGCCACCGAATGGTCGGTGGTCCGCCTCCGAAGCTTAAGTTAGTCAAAGTCCAGAGTTTAAGGTGCGGAACGTAAAGGATATCTGCTCGGGTTCCGAGCTCAAGTGTACTGTACCCTTGGGGGTGACAGTTCTAACAATGATTGACAATCACTGAGTGTAAAGTGTTAAACGTCAAAGTCAACGTCAACGGGTCAAAAGGTGTTTAAGTGTATCCGAAGTTCTGAATAATTGTGAACCCCCATAAATGAGGAGGTCAACTCCTACTTATAGGTTTCTCGAAAAGCGTGCACTGTACTAGGGTTTCGTGCAGCTTAGCAGACCTCGGGATTTGGGCCTAAAAGCCGCCAATCCCAGATCCTTTTATCTGTCTGCCACGTGTCATTTCCTGATTGGTCCATGGTGGCGCCCCTTTCAGTGACACGTGGCGGACTCTGAGTGGGCCAACTGGCCTTGGGTATTTTTACCCAAATCAAAAGTCAATTGCATTCCATAATGCTAATTGAATCAAATGAAAGTCAAACACATTCAACAAAGCTAATTGAGTCAAAAGAAAGTCAAACACATTCAAACAAAGCTAATTGAGTCAAATGAAAGTCAAACACATTAAAACAAAGCTTTTTGATTCAAATGAAAGTCAAATGCATTCAACAAAGCTAATTGAGTCAAATGAAAGTCAAATGCATTCAACAAAGCTAATTGAGTTAAATGAAAGTCAAACACTTTCAACAAAGCGTTTATAATAAAATGAAAGCCAAATACATTCAATCAAAGCTTTTTGAATCAAATGAAAGTCAATTGCATTCCACAATGCTAATTGGGTCAAATGAAAGTCAAACACATTCAACAAAGCTAATTGAGTCAAAAGAAAGTCAAACTCATTCAAACAAAGCTTTTTGAATCAAATGAAAGTAAAATGCATTCAACAAAGCTAATTGAGTCAAATGAAAGTCAAACACTTTCAACAAAGCTAATTGAGTCAAATGAAAGTCAAACACATTCAAACAAAGCTTTTTGAATCAAATGAAAGTCAAATGCATTCAACAAAGCCAATTGAGTCAAATGAAAGTCAAACACATTCAACAAAGCGTTTTGAATCAAATGAAATACATTCAATCAAAGCTTTTTGAATCAAATAAAAGTCAATTGCATTCCACAATGCTAATTGAGTCAAATGAAAGTCAAACACATTCAACAAAGCTAATTGAGTCAAAAGAAAGTCAAACACATTCAAACAAAGCTTTTTGAATCAAATGAAAGTAAAATGCATTCAACAAAGCTAATTGTGTCAGATGAAAGTCAAACACTTTCAACAAAGCTAATTGAGTCAAATGAAAGTCAAACACATTCAAACAAAGCTTTTTGATTCAAATGAAAGTCAAATGCATTCAACAAAGCTAATTGAGTCAAAAGAAAGTTAAACACTTTCAACAAAGCTTTTAGAATCAAATGAAAGTCAAACACATTTAAACAAAGCTTTTTGAATCAAATGAAAATCAAATGATTTCAACAAAGCTAATTGAGTCAAATGAAAGTCAAACACTTTCATCAAAGCTTTTAGAATCAATTGAAAGTCAAATACATTCAAACAAAGCTTTTTGAATCAAATGAAAGTCAATTGCATTCCACAATGCTAATTGAGTCAAATGAAAGTCAAACACATTCAACGAAGCTAATTGAGTCAAATGAAAGTCAAACACATTCAAACAAAGCTTTTTGAATCAAATGAAAGTCAAATGCATTCAACAAAGCCAATTGAGTCAAATGAAAGTCAAACACATTCAAACAAAGCTTCTTGATTCAAATGAAAGTTCAATGCATTCAAAAAAGCTAATTGAGTCAAATGAAAGTCAAACACTTTTAACAAAGATTTTAGAATCAAATGAAAGTAAAACACATTCATACAAAGCTTTTTGAATCAAATGAATGTTAAATGCATTCAACAAAGATAATTAAGTTAAAAGAAAGTCAAACACATTCAACAAAGCTAATTGAGTTAAAAGAAAGTCAAACACATTCAAACAAAGCTTTTTGATTAAATGAAAGTCCAATGCATTCAACAAAGCCAATTGAAACAAATGAAAGTCAAACACATTCAAATAAAGCTTCTTGATTCAAATGAAAGTCAAATGCATTCAACAAAGCTAATTGAGTCAAATGAAAGTCAAACACTTTCAACAAAGCTAATTGAGTCAAATGAAAGTCAAACACATTCAAACAAAGCTTTTTGAATCAAATGAAAGTCAAATGCATTCAACAAAGCTAATTGAGTCAAATAAAGTCAAACCCTTTCAACAAAGCGTTTAGAATTAAATGAAAGTCAAATACATTCAATCAAAGCTTTTTGAATCAAATGAAAGTCAATTGCATTCCACAATGCTAATTGAGTCAAATGAAAATCAAACACATTCAACAAAGCTAATTGAGTCAAAAGAAAGTCAAACATGTTCAAACAAAGCTTTTTGAATCAAATGAAAGTAAAATGCATTCAACAAAGCTAATTTAGTCAAATGAAAGTCAAACACTTTCAACAAAGCTAATTGAGTCAAATGAAAGTCAAACACATTAAAACAAAGCTTTTTGATTCAAATGAAAGTCAAATGCATTCAACAAAGCTAATTGAGTCAAATGAAAGTCAAATGCATTCAACAAAGCTAATTGAGTTAAATGAAAGTCAAACACTTTCAACAAAGCGTTTATAATCAAATGAAAGCCAAATACATTCAATCAAAGCTTTTTGAATCAAATGAAAGTCAATTGCATTCCACAATGCTAATTGGGTCAAATGAAAGTCAAACACATTCAACAAAGCTAATTGAGTCAAAAGAAAGTCAAACTCATTCAAACAAAGCTTTTTGAATCAAATGAAAGTAAAATGCATTCAACAAAGCTAATTGAGTCAAATGAAAGTCAAACACTTTCAACAAAGCTAATTGAGTCAAATGAAAGTCAAACACATTCAAATAAAGCTTTTTGATTCAAATGAAAGTCAAATGCATTCAACAAAACTAATTGAGTCAAATGAAAGTCAAACACTTTCAACAAAGATTTTAGAATTAAATGCTAGTAAAACACATTCAAACAAAGCTTTTTGAATCAAATGAATGTCAAATGTATTCAACAAAGCTAATTAAGTCAAATGAAAGTCAAACACATTCAACAAAGCTAATTGAGTTAAAAGAAAGTCAAACACAATCAAACAAAGCTTTTTGAATCAAATGAAAGTCAAATGCATTCAACAAAGCTAATTGTGTCAAATGAAAGTCAAACACTTTCAACAAAGCTTTTAGAATCAAATGAAAGTCAAACACATTCAAACAAAGCTTTTTGAATCAAATGAAAATCAAATGAATTCAACAAATCTAATTGAGTCAAATGAAAGTCAAACACTTTCAACAAAGCTAATTGAGTCAACTGAAAGTCAAACACATTTAAACAAAGCTTTTTGATTCAAATGAAAGTCAAATGCATTCAACAAAGCTAATTGAGTCAAATGAAAGATAAAAACTTTCAACAAAGCTTTTAGAATCAAATGAAAGTCAAACACATTCAAACAAAACTTTTTGAATCAAATGAAAATCAAATGAATTCAACAAAGCTAATTGAGTCAAATGAAAGTCAAACACTTTCATCAAAACTTTTAAAATCAAATGAAAGTCAAATACATTCAAACAAAGGTTTTTGAATCAAATGAAAGTCAATTGCTTTCCACAATGCTAATTGAGTCAAATGAAAGTCAAACATTTTCAACGTAGCTAATTGAGTCAAATGAAAGTCAAACACATTCAAACAAAGCTTTTTGAATCAAATGAAAGTCAAATGCATTCAACAAAGGTAATTGAGTCAAATGAAAGTCAAACACATTCAAATAAATCTTCTTGATTCAAATGAAAGTCAAATGCATTCAACAAAGCTAATTGTGTCAAATGAATGTCAAACACTTTCAACAAAGCTTTTAGAATCAAATGAAAGTCAAACATATTCAAACAAAGCTTTTTGAATCAAATGAAAGTCAAATGCATTCAACAAAGCTAATTGAGTCAAATGAAAGTCAAACACTTTCAACAAAGCGTTTTGAATCAAATGAAAGTCAAATACATTCAATCAAAGCTTTTTGAATCAATTGAAAGTCAATTGCATTCCACAATGCTAATTGAACCAAATGAAAGTTAAACACATTCAACAAAGCTAATTGAGTCAAAAGAAAGTCAAACACATTCAAACAAAGCTTTTTGAATTAAATGAAAGTAAAATGCATTCAACAAAGCTTATTGAGTCAAATGAAAGTCAAACATATTCAAACAAAGTTTTTTGAATCAAATGAAAGTAAAATGCATTCAACAAAGCTAATTGAGTCAATTGAAAGTCAAACACTTTCATCAAAGCTTTTAGATTCAAATGAAAGTCAAATACATTCAAACAAAGCTTTTTGAATCAAATGAAAGTCAATTGCATTCCACAATGCTAATTGAGTCAAATGAAAGTCAAACACATTCAACGAAGCTAATTGAGTCAAATGAAAGTCTAACACATTCAAACAAAGCTTTTTGTATCAAATGAAAGTCAAATGCATTCAACAAAGCCAATTGAGTCAAATGAAAGTCAAACACTTTCAACAAAGCTTTTAGAATCAAATGAAAGTCAAACACATTCAAACAAAGCTTTTTGAATCAAATGAAAATCAAATGAATTCAACAAATCTAATTGAGTCAAATGAAAGTCAAACACATTCAACAAAGCTAATTGAGTTAAAAGAAAGTCAAACACATTCAAGCAAAGCTTTTTGAATCAAATGAAAGTCAAATGCATTCAACAAAGCTAATTGTGTCAAATGAAAGTCAAACACTTTCAACAAAGCTTTTAGAATCAAATGAAAGTCAAACACATTCAAACAAAGCTTTTTGAATCAAATGAAAATCAAATGAATTCAACAAATCTAATTGAGTCAAATGAAAGTCAAACACTTTCAACAAAGCTAATTGAGTCAACTGAAAGTCAAACACATTTAAACAAAGCTTTTTGATTCCAATGAAAGTCAAATGCATTCAACAAAGCTAATTGAGTCAAATGAAAGATAAACACTTTCAACAAAGCTTTTAGAATCAAATGAAAGTCAAACACATTCAAACAAAACTTTTTGAATCAAATGAAAATCAAATGAATTCAACAAAGCTAATTGAGTCAAATGAAAGTCAAACACTTTCATCAAAACTTTTAAAATCAAATGAAAGTCAAATACATTCAAACAAAGCTTTTTGAATCAAATGAAAGTCAATTGCTTTCCACAATGCTAATTGAGTCAAATGAAAGTCAAACATTTTCAACGTAGCTAATTGAGTCAAATGAAAGTCAAACACATTCAAACAAAGCTTTTTTAATCAAATGAAAGTCAAATGCATTCAACAAAGGTAATTGAGTCAAATGAAAGTCAAACACATTCAAATAAATCTTCTTGATTCAAATGAAAGTCAAATGCATTCAACAAAGCTAATTGTGTCAAATGAATGTCAAACACTTTCAACAAAGCTTTTAGAATCAAATGAAAGTCAAACATATTCAAACAAAGCTTTTTGAATCAAATGAAAGTCAAATGCATTCAACAAAGCTAATTGAGTCAAATGAAAGTCAAACACTTTCAACAAAGCGTTTTGAATCAAATGAAAGTCAAATACATTCAATCAAAGCTTTTTGAATCAATTGAAAGTCAATTGCATTCCACAATGCTAATTGAACCAAATGAAAGTTAAACACATTCAACAAAGCTAATTGAGTCAAAAGAAAGTCAAACACATTCAAACAAAGCTTTTTGAATTAAATGAAAGTAAAATGCATTCAACAAAGCTTATTGAGTCAAATGAAAGTCAAACATATTCAAACAAAGTTTTTTGAATCAAATGAAAGTAAAATGCATTCAACAAAGCTAATTGAGTCAATTGAAAGTCAAACACTTTCATCAAAGCTTTTAGAATCAAATGAAAGTCAAATACATTCAAACAAAGCTTTTTGAATCAAATGAAAGTCAATTGCATTCCACAATGCTAATTGAGTCAAATGAAAGTCAAACACATTCAACGAAGCTAATTGAGTCAAATGAAAGTCTAACACATTCAAACAAAGCTTTTTGTATCAAATGAAAGTCAAATGCATTCAACAAAGCCAATTGAGTCAAATGAAAGTCAAACACATTCAAACATAGATTCTTGATTCAAATGAAAGTCAAATGCATTCAACAAAGCTAATTGAGTGAAATGAAAGTCAAACACTTTCAACAAAGCTTTTAGAATCAAATGAAAGTAAAACACATTCAAACAAAGCTTTTTGAATCAAATGAATGTCAAATGCATTCAGCAAAGCTAATTGAGTCAAATGAAAGTCAAACACATTCAACAAAGCTAATTGAGTTAAAAGAAAGTCAAACACATTCAAACAAAGCTTTTTTAATCAAATGAAAGTCAAATGCATTCAACAAAGCCAATTGAGTCAAATGAAAGTCAAACACATTCAAATAAAGCTTCTTGATTCAAATGAAAGTCAAATGCATTCAACAAAGCTAATTGAGTCAAATGAAAGTCATACACTTACAACAAAGCTAATTGAGTCAAATGAAAGTCAAACACATTCAAACAAAGCTTTTTGAATCAAATGAAAGTCAAATGCATTCAACAAAACTAATTGAGTCAAATGAAAGTCAAACACTTTCAACAAAGCGTTTAGAATCAAATGAAAGTCAAATACATTCAATCAAAGCTTTTTGTATCAAATGAAAGTCAATTGCATTCCACAATGCTAATTAAGTCAAATGAAAGTCTAACACATTCAACAAAGCTAATTGAGTCAAAAGAAAGTCAAACACATTCAAATAAAGCTTTTTGAATCAAATGAAAGTCAAATGCATTCAACAAAGCTATTTAAGTCAAACGAAAGTCAAACACTTTCAACAAAACTACTTGAGTGAAATGAAAGTCAAACACATTCAAACAAAGCTTTTTGATTCAAATGAAAGTCAAATGCATTCAGCAAAGCTAATTGAGTCAAATGAAAGTCAAACACTTTCAACAAAGCTTTTAGAATCAAATGAAAGTCAAACACATTCAAACAAAGCTTTTTGAATCAAATAAAAATCAAATGAATTCAACAAAGCTAATTGAGTCAAATGAAAGTCAAACAATTTCGTCAAAGCTTTTAGAATCAAATTAAAGTCAAATATATTCAAACAAAGCTTTTTGAATCAAATGAAAGTGAATTGCATTCCACAATGGTAATTGAGTCAAATGAAGGTCAAACACATTCAACGAAGCTAATTGAGTCAAATGAAAGTCAAACACATTCAAACAAAGCTTTTTGAATCAAATGAAAGTCAAATGCATTCAACAAATCCAATTGAGTCAAATGAAAGTCAAACACATTCAAACAAAGCTTCTTGATTCAAATGAAAGTCAAATGCATTCAACAAAGCTAATTGTGTCAAATGAAAGTCAAACACTTTCAACAAAGCTTTTAGAATCAATTGAAAGTCAAACATATTCAAACAAAGCTTTTTAATTCAAATGAAAGTCAAATGCATTCAACAAAGCTAATTGAGTTAAATGAAAGTCAAACACTTTCAACAAAGCTTTTAGAATCAAATGAATGTCAAATACATTCAAACAAAGCTTTTTGAATCAAACGCAAATCAAATGAATTCAAAAAAGTTAATTGAGTTTAATGAAAGTCAAACACTTTCATCAAAGCTTTTAGAATAAAATGAAAGTCAAATACATCCAAACAAAGCTTTTTGAATCAAATCGAAGTCAATTGTATTCCGCAATGCTAATTGAGTCAAATGAAAGTCAAACACATTCAACGAAGCTAATTGAGTCAAATGAAAGTTAAACACATTCAAACAAAACTTTTTGAATCAAATGAAAGTCAAATTCATTCAACAAAGCCAATTGAGTCAAATGAAAATCAAACACATTCAAATAAAGCTTCTTGATTCAACTGAAAGTCAAATGCATTCAACAAAGCTAATTGTGTCAAATGAAAGACAAACACTTTCAACAAAGCTTTTAGAATCAAATGAAAGTCAAACACATTCAAACAAAGCTTTTTGAATGAAATGAAAGTCAAATGCATTGAACAAAGCTAATTGAGTCAAATGAAAGTCAAACACTTTCAACAAAGCTAATTGTGTCAAATGAAAGTCCAACACATTCAAACGAAGCTTTTTGATTCAAATGAAAGTCAAATGCAATCAACAAAGCTAATTGAGTCAAATGAAAGTCAAACACTTTCAACAAAGCTTTTAGAATCAAATGAAAGTCAAACACATTCAAACAAAGCTTTTTGAATCAAATGAAAATCAAATGAATTCAACAAAGCTAATTGAGTCAAATGAAAGTCAAACACTTTCATCAAAGCTTTTAGAATCAAATGAAAGTCAAATACATTCAAACAAAGCTTTTTGAATCAAATAAAAGTCAATTGCATTCCACAATGCTAATTGTGTCAAATGAAAGTCAAACACATTCAAAGAAGCTAATTGAGTCAAATGAAAGTCTAACACATTCAAACAAAGCTTTTTGAATCAAATGAAAGTCAAATGCATTCAACAAAGCCAATTGAGTCAAATGAAAGTCAACCACATTCAAACATAGCTTCTTGATTCAAATGAAAGTCAAATGCATTCAACAAAGCTAATTGAGTCAAATGAAAGTCAAACACTTTCAACAAAGCTTTTAGAATCAAATGAAAGTAAAACACATTCAAACAAAGCTTTTTGAATCAAATGAATGTCAAATGCATTCAACAAAGCTAATTGAGTCAAATGAAAGTCAAACACATTCAACAAAGCAAATTGAGTTAAAAGAAAGTCAAACACATTCAAACAAAGCTTTTTGAATCAAATGAAAGTCAAATGCATTCAACAAAGCCAACTGAGTTAAATGAAAGTCAAACACATTTAAATAAAGCTTCTTGATTCAAATGAAAGTCAAATGCATTCAACAAAGCTAATTGAGTGAAATGAAAGTCAAACACTTTCAACAAAGCTTTTAGAATCAGATGAAAGTCAAACACATTCAAACAAAGCTTTTTGAATCAAATGAAAGTCAATTGCATTCCACAATGCTAATTGAGTCAAATGAAAGTCAAACACATTCAACAAAGCTAATTGAGTCAAAAGAAAGTCAAACACATTCAAACAAAGCTTTTTGAATCAAATGAAAGTAATATGCATTCAACAAAGCTAATTGAGTCAAATGAAAGTCAAACACTTTCAACAAAGCTAATTGAGTCAAATGAAAGTCAAACACATTCAAACAAAGCTTTTTGAATCAAATGAAAGTCAAATGCATTCAACAAAGCCAATTGAGTCAAATGAAAGTCAAACACATTCAACAAAGCTAATTGAGTTAAATGAAAGTCAAACACATTCAAACAAAGCTTTTTGAATCAAATGAAAGTCAAATGCATTCAACAAAGCCAACTGAGTTAAATGAAAGTCAAACACATTTAAATAAAGCTTCTTGATTCAAATGAAAGTCAAATGCATTCAACAAAGCTAATTGAGTGAAATGAAAGTCAAACACTTTCAACAAAGCTTTTAGAATCAGATGAAAGTCAAACACATTCAAACAAAGCTTTTTGAATCAAATGAAAGTCAATTGCATTCCACAATGCTAATTGAGTCAAATGAAAGTCAAACACATTCAACAAAGCTAATTGAGTCAAAAGAAAGTCAAACACATTCAAACAAAGCTTTTTGAATCAAATGAAAGTAATATGCATTCAACAAAGCTAATTGAGTCAAATGAAAGTCAAACACTTTCAACAAAGCTAATTGAGTCAAATGAAAGTCAAACACATTCAAACAAAGCTTTTTGAATCAAATGAAAGTCAAATGCATTCAACAAAGCTAATTGAGTCAAATGAAAGTCAAACACTTTCATCAAAGCTTTTAGAATCAAATGAAAGTCAAATACATTCAAACAAAGCTTTTTGAATCAAATGAAAGTCAATTGCATTCCACAATGCTAATTGAGTCAAATGAAAGTCAAACACATTCAACGAAGCTAATTGAGTCAAATGAAAGTCTAACACATTCAAACAAAGCTTTTTGTATCAAATGAAAGTCAAATGCATTCAACAAAGCCAATTGAGTCAAATGAAAGTCAAACACATTCAAACATAGCTTCTTGATTCAAATGAAAGTCAAATGCATTCAACAAAGCTAATTGAGTGAAATGAAAGTCAAACACTTTCAACAAAGCTTTTAGAATCAAATGAAGGTCAAACACATTCAACGAAGCTAATTGAGTCAAATGAAAGTCAAACACATTCAAACAAAGCTTCTTGATTCAAATGAAAGTGAAATGCATTCAACAAAGCTAACTGAGTCGAATGAAAGTCAAACACTTTCAACAAAGCGTTTAGAATCAAATGAAAGTCAAATACATTCAATCAAATCTTTTTGAATCAAGTGAAAGTCAATTGCATTCCACAATGCTAATTAAGTGAAATGAAAGTCAAACACATTCAACAAAGCTAATTGAGTGAAAAGAAAGTCAAACACATTGAGACAAAGCTTTTTGAATCAAATCAAAGTCAAATGCATTCAACAAAGCTAATTTAGTCAAACAAAAGTCAAACACTTTCAACAAAGCTAATTGAGTCAAATGAAAGTCAAACACATTCAAACAAAGCTTTTTGAATCAAATGAAAGTCAAATGCATTCAACAAAGCTAATTGAGTCAAACAAAAGTCAAACACTTTCAACAAAGCTAATTGAGTCAAATGAAAGTCAAACACATTCAAACAAAGGTTTTTGATTCAAATGAAAGTCAAATGCATTTAACAAAGCTAATTGAGTCAAATGAAAGTCAAACACTTTCAACAAAGCTTTTAGAATCAAATGAAAGTCAAACACATTCAAACAAAGATTTTTGAATCAAATGAAAATCAAATGAATACAACAAAGCTAATTGAATCAAATGAAAGTCAAACACTTTCGTCAAAGCTTTTAGAAGCAAATTAAAGTCAAATATATTCAAACAAAGCTTTTTGAATCAAATGAAAGTTAATTGCATTCCACAATGCTAAGTGAGTCAAATAAAGGTCAAACACATTCAACGAAGCTAATCGAGTCAAATGAAAGTTAAACCCATTCAAACAAAGCTTTTTGAATCAAATGAAAGTCAAATGCATTCAACTAATCCAATTGAGTCAAATGAAAGTCAAAAACATTCAAACAAAGCTTCTTGATTCAAATGAAAGTCAAATGCATTCAACAAAGCTAATTGAGTCAAATGAAAGTCAAACACTTTCAACAAAGCGTATAGAATCAAATGAAAGTCAAATACATTCAATCAAAGCTTTTTGAATCAAATAAAAGTCAATTGCATTCCACAATGCTAATTAAGTCAAATGAAAGTCCAACACATTGAACAAAGCTAATTGAGTCAAAAGAAAGTCAAACACATTCAAACAAAGCTTTTTGAATCAAATGAAAGTCAAATGCATTCAACAAAGCCAATTGAGTCAAATGAAAGTCAAACACTTTTAACAAAGCTAATTGAGTCAAATGAAAGTCAAACACATTCAAACAAAGCTTTTTGATTCATATGAAAGTCAAATGCATTCAACAAAGCTAATTAAGTTAAATGAAATTAAACACTTTCAACAAAGCTTTTAGAATCAAATGAAACTCAAATACATTCAAACAAAGCTTTTTGAATCAAACGAAAATCAAATGAATTCAACAAAGCTAATTGAGTCAAATGAAAGTCAAACACTTTCATCAAAGCTTTTAGAATCAAATCAAAGTCAAATACATTCAAACAAAGCTTTTTGAATCAAATGAAAGTCAATTGCATTCCACAATGCTAATTGAGTCAAATGAAAGTCAAACACATTCAACGAAGCTAATTGAGTCAAATGAAAGTCTAACACACTCAAACAAAGCTTTTTGAATCAAATGAAAGTCAAATGCATTCAACAAAGCCAATTGAGTCAAATGAAAGTCAAATACATTCAAACATAGCTTCTTGATTCAAATGAAAGTCAAATGCATTCAACAAAGCTAATTGAGTCAAATGAAAGTCAAACACTTTCAACAAAGCTAATTGAGTCAAATGAAAGTAAAACACATTCAAACAAAGCTTTTTGAGTCAAATGAATGTCAACTGCATTCAACAAAGCTAATGGAGTGAAATGAAAGTCATACACATTCAACAAAGCTTTTTGATTCAAATGAAAGTCAAATGCATACAACAAAGCCAATTGAGTCAAATGAAAGTCAAACACATTCAAATAAAGCTTCTTGATTCAAATGAAAGTCAAATGCATTCAACAAAGCTAATTAAGTCTAATGAAAGTCAAACACTTTCAACAAAGCTAATTGAGTCAAATGAAAGTCAAACAGATTCAAATAAAGCTTTTTGAATAAAATGAAAGTAAAACACATTCAAACAAAGCTTTTTGAATCAAATGAATGTCAAATGCATTCAACAAAGCTAATTAAGTCAAATGAAAGTCAAACACATTCAACAAAGCAAATTGAGTTAAAAGAAAGTAAAACACATTCAAACAAAGCTTTTTGAATCAAATGAAAGTCAAATGCATTCAACAAAGCCAATTGAGTCAAATGAAAGTCAAACACATTCAAATAAAGCTTCTTGATTCAAATGAAAGTCAAATGCATTCAACAAAGCTAATTGAGTCAAAATAAAGTCATACACTTTCAACAAAGCATTTAGTATCAAATGAAAGTCAAATACATTCAATCAAAGCTTTTTGAATCAAATGAAAGTCAATTGCATTACACAATGCTAATTAAGTCTAATGAAAGTCAAAGACATTCAACAAAGCTAATTGAGTCAAAAGAAAGTCAAACACATTGAGACAAAGCTTTTTGAATCAAATCAAAGTCATATGCATTCAAAAAAGCTAATTGAGTCAAACAAAAGTCAAACACTTTCAACAAAGCTAATTGAGTCAAATGAAAGTAAAACACATTCAAACAAAGCTTTTTGATTCAAATGAAAGTCAAATGCATTCAACAAAGCTAATTGAGTCAAATGAAAGTCAAACACTTTCAACAAAGCTTTTAAAATCAAATGAAAGTCAAACACATTCAAACAAAGCTTTTTGAATCAAATGAAAATCAAATGAATCCAACAAAGCTAATTGAGTCAACTGAAAGTCAAACACTTTCGTCAAAGCTTTTAGAAGCAAATTAAAGTCAAATATATTCAAACAAAGCTTTTTGAATCAAATGAAAGTCAATTGCATTCCACAATGCTAATTGAGTCAAATGAAGGTCAAACACATTCAACGAAGCTAATTGAGTCAAATGAAAGTTAAACCCATTCAAACAAAGCTTTTTGAATAAAATGAAAGTCAAATGCATTCAACAAATCAAATTGAGTCAAATGAAAGTCAAAAACATTCAAACAAAGCTTTTTGAATAAAATGAAAGTAAAACACATTCAAACAAAGCTTTTTGAATCAAATGAATGTCAAATGCATTCAACAAAGCTAATTGAGTCAAATGAAAGTCAAACACATTCAACAAAGCAAATTGAGTTAAAAGAAAGTAAAACACATTCAAACAAAGCTTTTTGAATCAAATGAAAGTCAAATGCATTCAACAAAGCCAATTGAGTCAAATGAAAGTCAAACACATTCAAATAAAGCTTCTTGATTCAAATGAAAGTCAAATGCATTCAACAAAGCTAATTGAGTCAAATGAAAGTCATACACTTTCAACAAAGCATTTAGTATCAAATGAAAGTCAAATACATTCAATCAAAGCTTTTTGAATCAAATGAAAGTCAATTGCATTACACAATGCTAATTAAGTCTAATGAAAGTCAAACACATTCAACAAAGCTAATTGAGTCAAAAGAAAGTCAAACACATTGAGACAAAGCTTTTTGAATCAAATCAAAGTCATATGCATTCAACAAAGCTAATTGAGTCAAAAAAAAAGTCAAACACTTTCAACAAAGCTAATTGAGTCAAATGAAAGTCAAACACATTCAAACAAAGCTTTTTGATTCAAATGAAAGTCAAATGCATTCAACAAAGCTAATTGAGTCAAATGAAAGTCAAACACTTTCAACAAAGCTTTTAAAATCAAATGAAAGTCAAACACATTCAAACAAAGCTTTTTGAATCAAATGAAAATCAAATGAATCCAACAAAGCTAATTGAGTCAACTGAAAGTCAAACACTTTCGTCAAAGCTTTTAGAAGCAAATTAAAGTCAAATATATTCAAACAAAGCTTTTTGAATCAAATGAAAGTCAATTGCATTCCACAATGCTAATTGAGTCAAATGAAGGTCAAACACATTCAACGAAGCTAATTGAGTCAAATGAAAGTTAAACCCATTCAAACAAAGCTTTTTGAATAAAATGAAAGTCAAATGCATTCAACAAATCAAATTGAGTCAAATGAAAGTCAAAAACATTCAAACAAAGTTTCTTGATTCAAATGAAAGTCAAAGGCATTCAACAAAGCTAACTGAGTCAAATGAAAGTCAAACACTTTCAACAAAGCGTATAGAATCAAATGAAAGTCAAATACATTCAATCAAAGCTTTTTGAATTAAATAAAAGTCAATTGCTTTCCACAATGCTAATTAAGTCAAATGAAAGTCAAACACATTGAACAAAGCTAATTGAGTCAAAAGAAAGTCAAACACATTCAAACAAAGCTTTTTGAATCAAATGAAAGTCAAATGCATTCAACAAAGCCAATTGAGTCAAATGAAAGTCAAACACTTTTAACAAAGCTAATTGAGTCAAATGAAAGTCAAACACATTCAAACAAAGCTTTTTGATTTATATGAAAGTCAAATGCATTCAACAAAACTAATTGAGTTAAAAGAAATTAAACACTTTCAACAAAGCTTTTAGAATCAAATGAAACTCAAATACATTCAAACAAAGCTTTTTGAATCAAACGAAAATCAAATGTATTCAACAAAGCTAATTGAGTCAAATGAAAGTCAAACACTTTCATCAAAGCTTTTAGAATAAAATGAAAGTCAAATACATTCAAACAAAGATTTTTGAATCAAATCGAAGTCAATTGCATTCAACAAAGCTAATTGAGTCAAATGAAAGTCAACCACTTTCAACAAAGCGTTTAGAATCAAATGAAAGTCAAATACATTCAATTAAAGCTTTTTGAATCAAATGAAAGTCAATTGCATTCCATAATGCTAATTAAGTCAAATGAAAGTCAAACACATTCAACAAAGCTAATTGAGTCAAAAGAAAGTCAAACACATTTAGACAAAGCTTTTTGAATAAAATGAAAGTCAAATGCATTCAACAAAGCTAATTGAGTCAAACGAGAGTCAAACACTTTCAACAAAGCTAATTGAGTCAAATGAAAGTCAAACACATTCAAATAAAGCTTTTTGATTCAAATGAAAGTCAAATGCATTCAACAAAGCTAATTGAGTCAAATGAAAGTCAAACACTTTCAACAAAGATTTTAGAATGAAATGAATGTCAAACACATTCAAACAAAGCTTTTTGAATCTAATGAAAATCAAATGAATTCAACAAAGCTAATTGAGTCAAATGAAACTCAAACACTTTCGTCAAAGCTTTTAGAAGCAAATTAAAGTCAAATATATTCAAACAAAGCTTTTTGAATCAAATGAAAGTCAATTGCATTCCACAATGCTAATTGAGTCAAATTAAGGTCAAACACATTCAACGAAGCTAATTGAGTCAAATGAAAGTTAAACACATTCAAACAAAGCTTTTTGAATCAAATGAAAGTCAAATGCATTCAACAAATACAATTGAGTTAAATGAAAGTCAAACACATTCAAACATAGCCAATTGAATCAAATGAAAGTCAAATTCATTCAACAAAGCGAATTGATTCAAATGAAAGTCAAACACTTTCAACAAAGCTTTTAGAATCAAATGAAAGTAAAACACATTCAAACAAAGCTTTTTGAATCAAATGAATGTCAAATGCATTCAACAAAGCTAATTGAGTCAAATGAAAGTCAAACACATTCAACAAAGCTAATTGAGTTAAATGAAAGTCAAACACATTCAAACAAAGCTTTTTGAATCAAATGAAAGTCAAATGCATTCAACAAAGCCAATTGAGTTAAATGAAAGTCAAACACATTTAAATAAAGCTTCTTGATTCAAATGAAAGTCAATTGCATTCCACAATGGTAATTGAGTCAAATGAAAGTCAAACACAATCAACGAAGCTAATTGAGTCAAATGAAACTCAAACACATTCAAACAAAGCTTTTTGAATCAAATGAAAGTCAAATGCATTCAACAAAGCCAATTGAGTCAAATGAAAGTCAAACACATTCAAACATATCTTCTTGATTCAAATGAAAGTCAAATGCATTCAAAAAAGCCAATTGAGTCAAATGAAAGTCAAACACATTCAAATAAAGCTTCTTGATTCAAATGAAAGTCAAATGCATTCAACAAAGCTAATTGAGTCAAATGAAAGTCAAACACTTTCAACAAAGCTAATTGAGTCAAATGAAAGTCAAACACATTCAAACAAAGCTTTTTGAATAAAGTGAAAGTCAAATGCATTCAACAAAGCTAATTCAGTCAAATGAAAGTCAACCACTTTCAACAAAGCGTTTAGAATCAAATGAAAGTCAAATACATTCAATCAAAGCTTTTTGAATCAAATGAAAGTCAATTGCATTCCACAATGCTAATTAAGTCAAATGAAAGTCAAACACATTCAACAAAGCTAATTGAGTCAAATGAAAGTCAAACACATTCAACAAAGCTAATTGAGTCAAATGAAAGTCAAACACATTCAGACAAAGCTTTTTAAATCAAATGAAAGTCAAATGCATTCCACAAAGCTAATTGAGTCAAACGAAAGTCAAACACTTTCAACAAAGCTAATTGAGTCAAATGAAAGTCAAACACATTCAAACAAAGCTTTTTGAATCAAATGAAAGTCAAATGCATTCAACAAAGCCAATTGAGTCTAATGAAAGTCAAATGCATTCCACAAAGCTAATTGAGTCAAATGAAAGTTAAACACTTTCAACAAAGCTAATTGAGTCAAATGAAAGTCAAACACATTCAAACAAAGCTTTTTGATTCTAATGAAAGTCAAATACATTCAACAAAGCTAATTGAGTTAAATGAAAGTCAAAAACTTTCAACAAAGCTTTTAGAATCAAACGAAAATCAAATGAATTAAACAAAGCTAATTGAGTCAAATGAAAGTCAAACACTTTCATCAAAGCTTTTAGAATAAAATGAAAGTCAAATACATTCAAACAAAGCTTTTTGAATCAAATCGAAGTCAATTGCATTCCACAATGGTAATTGAGTCAAATGAAAGTCAAACACAATCAACGAAGCTAATTGAGTCAAATGAAACTCAAACACATTCAAACAAAGCTTTTTGAATCAAATGAAAGTCAAATGCATTCAACAAAGCCAATTGAGTCAAATAAAAGTCAAACACATTCAAATAAAGCTTCTTGATTCAAATGAAAGTTAAATGCATTCAACAAAGCTAATTGTATCAAATGAAAGTCAAACACATTCAACAAAGCTTTTAGAATCAAATGATAGTCAAACACATTCAAACAAAGCTTTTTGAATCAAATGAAAGGTAAAATGCATTCAACAAAGCTAATTGAGTCAAATGAAAGTCAAACACTTTCAACAAAGCATTTTGAATCAAATGAAAGTCAAAAACATTCAATCAAAGCTTTTTGAATCAAATTAAAGTCAATTGCATTCCATAATGCTAATTGAATCAAATGAAAGTCAAACACATTCAACAAAGCTAATTGAGTCAAAAGAAAGTCAAACACATTCAAACAAAGCTTTTTGAATTAAATGAAAGTAAAATGAATTCAACAAAGCTAATTGAGTCAAATGAAAGTCAAACACTTTCAACAAAGCTAATTGAGTCAAATGAAAGTCAAACACATTCAAACAAAGCTTTTTGATTCAAATGAAAGTCAAATGCAATCAACAAAGCTAATTGAGTCAAATGAAAGTCAAACACTTTCAACAAAGCTTTTATAATCAAATGAAAGTCAAACACATTCAAACAAAGCTTTTTGAATCAAATGAAAATCAAATGAATTCAAAAAAGCTAATTGAGTCAAATGAAAGTCAAACACTTTCATCAAAGCTTTTAGAATCAAATGAAAGTCAAATACATTCAAACAAAGCTTTTTGAATCAAATGAAAGTCAATTGCATTCCACAATGCTAATTGAGTCAAATGAAAGTCAAACACATTCAACGAAGCCAATTGAGTCAAATGAAAGTCAAACACATTCAAACAAAGCTTTTTGAATCAAATGAAAGTCAAATGCATTCAACAAAGCCAATTGAGTCAAATGAAAGTCAAACACATTCAACAAAGCGTTTTGAATTAAATGAAATACATTCAATCAAAGCTTTTTGAATCAAATGAAAGTCAATTGCATTCCACAATGCTAATTGAGTCAAATGAAAGTCAAACACATTCAACAAAGCTAATTGAGTCAAAAGAAAGTCAAACACATTCAAACAAAGCTTTTTGAATCAAATCAAAGTAAAATGCATTCAACAAAGCTAATTGAGTCAGATGAAAGTCAAACACTTTCAACAAAGCTAATTGAGTCAAATGAAAGTCAAACACATTCAAACAAAGCTTTTTGATTCAAATGAAAGTCAAATGCATTCAACAAAGCTAATTGAGTCAAATGAAAGTCAAACACTTTTCGAAAGTTAAACACGTTCGGTTTTGTTTCTAGGGAGAGAAACTCTAGCTTCTCTCTAACCCTTTAGAGAAGAATTCGGTGGTTGCCTTCATCGGATTCGTTCTTCAAAGGGTTAGATAGGGGAAGCAGGTTTCTTGTTCTTCAATTTCTCCAAAATACAAACCCTAAGAGCTTTTGGAACTCGGATCTGTTCTTCGACCTTTGCTCAAGATTGAAGAAGGGTTCATTGTTCCGGTGTTTGTGTTGGGTGAATCGGCTGCTGGGCGGTGTTTCGGGTCTAATCGATTACTCAGCAGCCGGAAATTGCTGAAAGTGTTGGTTTTTCAGTCGTTGGGCTGTTTACGGGTTGTTGGGTCTTTGATTTTCCAAATCAAACCCTCGATTCCGGTGGCTGTTTGGTTGATTCGACTGCTGGGAGGTGTTTCGGGTAATCGACTTCCTAGCAGTCGGATTTTGCTGAAGTTTTGTTTTATCAATCGTTGGGCTGATTCAGAGTATTTTGGGGCTTCGATTTTTCAAATCGAACCCTTGATTTTCTGGGCTTTTTCGCTCAAGGTTGTTGGTGATTTCTGAACTGGTTCGCCGGCGACGGGTCTAGTTCTTTGAATGGGGGGTGTGTTTCAAAATGGTCGGCGAGTTTGCAGATTCGGCGATCGATTTTTTAACCCCTAGCTGGCGTTCTGTTGTCGGGGCTCTATTGCGGTAGTTCGCCGGCAACGGGTGGATGCTGGTGTTGTTTAAGTTGCGTTGGTTTTCTGGTTTCGACTTTCTCCGGGTGTATTCTGGTTGGATTTCTGCTCGGCGGTTGATCTGATTTTTGGGTTGGTGGCAGCTTCCCTGATGTTCTTCAATTGTCGAAGGTTGGTTGACTATTTTTATATGCCTTCCTTTGTTATCTAGTTTGTAAATTGGGAGTTGCTTCTTTGCTTATTAC
Source organism: Chenopodium album (assembly GCF_948465745.1). Taxonomy (NCBI): domain Eukaryota; kingdom Viridiplantae; phylum Streptophyta; class Magnoliopsida; order Caryophyllales; family Amaranthaceae; genus Chenopodium; species Chenopodium album. The sequence goes on along the minus strand of NC_137852.1, from coordinate 23,040,065 downwards.
TACTGTCTAGGCGTCTTGTATTACTTGTTTCAGCTTAGACTTCCTAGTGATTAGTGTTGTTGGTTGATAGTTCATGGTTGCGATCCTTTGCCTTGTTTTGTATTGTATGCATGCCATGCTGCTGTCCTAGCAGGCTGGTTTCTGGGTTGTTATTAAGCTGTGTTCTATATTTATGCCTATTGGTGGTGGTTGTTTTTTGGAGGCTGGTTGTATTGGTTGAGTCTTGGCCTCTGTTCGGACTCCTTTTTATACCTCTTATGTTGTGGTAGTTGTTGGTCTATCTTTGCCTCGGTATCTTATGCTTATCTGCTTTGCTTGAGCCTCCTTGTGTTTGTGTTGCTGGCTGATGGTTCATGGCTACGATCCTTTGTCCTGGTTTGTATTGCATGTATGCTATTGTTCTATCCTGGCATGCTGACTACGGGGTTATTATCAAGCTGATTTTATGGTGATGCTGGTGGAAGGTGTTTTTCTTTGTTTTATTTTGTGGAGGTGGGCTGTCATGGTTGAGTCTTGGTCACTCTAGCTTGCCTGGTGTGTAGTGGGTTTAGGCCCGTTTTTAGTGCTGTCTACTAGCATGAGGTGCTAGTTGATGGCCTGGATTGTATGGTGGGTGGTATCCCTCTTTCTACCTTGGTTCTTGCTTCTGTCCGGGCTCCTTCTTCTGCCTCTTCTGTACTGGTGGTTGTTGATCTACCTCTGTCCAGGCATCTTTTGCTACTCTATTTTACTTGAGCCTCCTTGTGTTTGTGTTGCTGGCTGATGGTTCATGGCTACGATCTTTTGTTCTGGTTTGTACTGCATGTATGCTTTTGTTCTATCCTGGCATGCTGACTACAGGGTTATTATCAAGCTGATTTTAAGGTGATGCTGGTGGAAGGTGTTTTTCTTTGTTTTATTTGATGGAGGTTGGCTGTCATGGTTGAGTCTTGGTCACTTTAGCTTGCCTGGTGTGTAGTGGGTTGAGGCCCTGTTTTTAGTGCTGTCTCCTAGCATGAGGTGCTAGTTGATGGCTTGGATTGTATGGTGGGTGGTATCCCTCTTTCTACCTTGGTTTTGCTTCTGTCCAGGCTCCTTCTTATGCCTCTTCTGTACTGGTGGTTGTTGATCTACCTCTGTCTAGGCATCTTTTGCTATTCTATTTTACTTGAGCCTTCTTGTGTTTGTGTTGCTGGTTGATGGTTTATGGCTACGATCTTTTGTTCTGGTTTGTACTGCATGTATGCTATTGTTCTGTCCTGGTACGCTAACTATGGGGTTGTTATCAAGTTGTTTTTATGGTGATGCTGGTGGATGGTGTATGTTTTGTCGTTGTTTTGGCGTAGTGGAGGTTGGTCTCATGGGCGAGTCTTGGTTATTTTAGCTTGCTTGGTGTGTAGTGGGTTGAGGCCTTATTTTTAGTGCTGTCTCCTAGCATGAGGTGCTAGTTGATGGCCTGGATTGTATGGTGGGTGTATCCCTATTGCTACCTTGCTTGCTGCTTCTACCAAGACTCCTTCTTATGCCTCTTTCGTTGTGATAGTTGTTGATCTACTTTGTCGTGGCATGTTATGCTTCTCGATCTTGCTTGAGCCTCCTTATGTTTGTGCTGCTGGATGATGGTTCATGGCTGCGATCTTTTGTCCTGGTTTGTACTGCATGCATGCTGTTGTTCTGTCCTGGCGGGCTGACGGTAGGGTTGTTATCAAGCTGCTTTTTATGATGATGCAGGTGGATGGTGTATGCTTTCAAGCTAAGTTGATGCTTTATTACTCACCTTTTTTTGTTATCCTTGGATGTATGGGTTTATTACCCACTTTTGGTTTAGCTTCGGTTTCCTCTCCTTTGGTAGTTAGAGGTTCCGTAGTTGTTGTTTTTGTTTTGCCTTCGGGCTTTGGTTTTATTGCTTCTTTGGCCCAAAGGGCATGTACCGAACTCTCATTTCCTGTAGTTCCTACTCATATGGGTAGTAACTCTTTACTTTTGGTAATAAAATTCTTTATTTACCAAAAAAAAAAAAAAAAGTCAAACACTTTCAACAAAGCTTTTGGAATCAAATGAAAGTCAAACACATTTAAACAAAGCTTTTTGAATCAAATGAAAATCAAATGATTTCAACAAAGCTAATTGAGTCAAATGAAAGTCAAACACTTTCATCAAAGCTTTTAGAATCAATTGAAAGTCAAATACATTCAAACAAAGCTTTTTGAATCAAATGAAAGTCAATTGCATTCCACAATGCTAATTGAGTCAAATGAAAGTCAAACACATTCAACGAAGCTAATGGAGTCAAATGAAAGTCAAACACATTCAAACAAAGCTTTTTGAATCAAATGAAAATCAAATGCATTCAACAAAGCCAATTGAGTCAAATGAAAGTCAAACACATTCAAACATAGCTTCTTAATTCAAATGAAAGTCCAATGCATTCAAAAAAGCTAATTGAGTCAAATGAAAGTCAAACACTTTTAACAAAGATTTTAGAATCAAATGAAAGTAAAACACATTCATACAAAGCTTTTTGAATCAAATGAATGTCAAATGCATTCAACAAAGCTAATTAAGTCAAATGAAAGTCAAACACATTCAACAAAGCAAATTGAGTTAAAAGAAAGTCAAACACATTCAAACAAAGCTTTTTGATTAAATGAAAGTCAAATGCATTCAACAAAGCCAATTGAGTCAAATGAAAGTCAAACACATTCAAATAAAGCTTCTTGATTCAAATGAAAGTCAAATGCATTCAACAAAGCTAATTGAGTCAAATGAAAGTCAAACACTTTCAACAAAGCTAATTGAGTCAAATGAAAGTCAAACACATTCAAACAAAGCTTTTTGAATCAAATGAAAGTCAAATGCATTCAACAAAGCTAATTGAGTCAAATAAAGTCAAACACTTTCAACAAAGCGTTTAGAATTAAATGAAAGTCAAATACATTCAATCAAAGCTTTTTGAATCAAATGAAAGTCAATTGCATTCCACAATGCTAATTGAGTCAAATGAAAATCAAACACATTCAACAAAGCTAATTGAGTCAAAAGAAAGTCAAACACGTTCAAACAAAGCTTTTTGAATCAAATGAAAGTAAAATTCATTCAACAAAGCTAATTTAGTCAAATGAAAGTCAAACACTTTCAACAAAGCTAATTGAGTCAAATGAAAGTCAAACACATTCAAACAAAGCTTTTTGATTCAAATGAAAGTCAAATGCATTCAACAAAGCTAATTGAGTCAAATGAAAGTCAAATGCATTCAACAAAGCTAATTGAGTCAAATTAAAGTCAAACACTTTCAACAAAGCGTTTATAATCAAATGAAAGCCAAATACATTCAATCAAAGCTTTTTGAATCAAATGAAAGTCAATTGCATTCCACAATGCTAATTGGGTCAAATGAAAGTCAAACACATTCAACAAAGCTATTTGAGTCAAAAGAAAGTCAAACACATTCAAACAAAGCTTTTTGAATCAAATGAAAGTAAAATGCATTCAACAAAGCTAATTGAGTCAAATGAAAGTCAAACACTTTCAACAAAGCTAATTGAGTCAAATGAAAGTCAAACACATTCAAACAAAGCTTTTTGATTCAAATGAAAGTCAAATGCATTCAACAAAACTAATTGAGTCAAATGAAAGTCAAACAGTTTCAACAAAGATTTTAGAATTAAATGAAAGTAAAACACATTCAAACAAAGTTTTTTGAATCAAATGAATGTCAAATGTATTCAACAAAGCTAATTAAGTCAAATGAAAGTCAAACACATTCAACAAAGCTAATTGAGTTAAAAGAAAGTCAAACACATTCAAACAAAGCTTTTTGAATCAAATGAAAGTCAAATGCATTCAACAAAGCTAATTGTGTCAAATGAAAGTCAAACACTTTCAACAAAGTGATGAGCGTCATTTATGGCGCTCAAAAGAATAAGATTTAGGTTCTTTTTCTCTATTTTCTTTCTTTATTTTCCTTTATTTTTCTTAGTTTTATTTGGTTTTCCATTTTAATAACTCATTTTGAGTTTTGTATAGTTTTTATGTATTTTTCGTTATTTTAGTCTTTAATTCATAGATTTAGTTTTATTTCTATTTTGTTTATTTTTATTTTATTTATTTTACTTTATTTGTCTTCTTTTTCTCCCTCATGTTTGGTTGTTCGTGTAGGTGATTGCTCGGGACAAGACACGAGTTACATTGTCATATTCGGAATTCCGATATTCAAGCTTGATGTTTCGAGGTCTTAAGTTCAAAGTCAATTAAAATGTTGGCAACGATCACAAGCCAACATGTCTTATCCCCTTGCTACACTCTTAACCTTCACCCCACCATCTCCTAATCCTCCACCACACTTATTTGCTCATCACTCCCCTGCTTCCCAGCCACGCACAACTCACGCAACAACAAACAATTGCAGCAACTCCCAACCTACCACCTTCACACCACCAATAACCGCAGCCACTTACACACCTTACACCTCCAATTCCGCCACACCAACAACCGCAAGCATCCCCTGCTACCTCACGCAACCCCCTTACCACCTCCAATTAACCACCACGCAGCCACCGAAACCACCATCAATCTCCACCACCAGCCACGCACCGCACTCTACCCCACATCCTGCAACAACCACCAACATCCCGCAACCACGCACAGCAGCGAATTCCGGCCACCACTCTTCATCAACTCCCAAACCGAGCAACCCCAATCGAACTCAATCAAGCCCCAATTCAATTGAAATTCCCCGAGGACGCGGGTGTGGGAGTAGCGGACGCGGGCTCGATGTCACAAATCAGGCAGTAAGTAGCCGCGGTTGTCCCGAGGTCTTCCCGCGGACGCGGTGGCTCTGGAGAGGGCGCGGCTTAGACCACCGCGGGCGCGACTTTCTGGGTTCATTTTGAACCATATCACGAGCTTTGCACGTGGTTGTTAATGGAGATCGAACGGTGGTGTTTTCTTGATGCCAATTTTCAATGATGATGGGCGGTGGTGATTTGATGATGATGGTTGTTGGTTTAATTTGGTGAAGCGCAAAGTAGGGGATCAAACCCCATTTTAGAGCAGCTTCAATTCGAAGAAGAAGGGAAATGAGAGTGGGGTCTGACGGTTTTGGGTGTTTTGTCTTGTTTTCTTTTTCTTTTATCTTTTGTTATTTTTACTTTTCCTTTTTCTTTTATTTTTATTTTCTCTTTTCTTATTTTCTTTTCTTGATTTATTTTTCCTTTCTTATTTCTATTTTCCTTTTTCTAGTTTATTTATTTTATTTTCCTTCTTTTATTATTTTCTTAGCTTAGTTTAAATACCCATTTTTGGGGATAATTAGGAACCAACTATTATTCTATTTTCTAGCTTAGCTTAGTTTTCTCTCTCTTAGGGTAGAGAGCTTCTCTCTCTAGTTTAGGTTGGATTAGGAGTAGTTTTAGAGAGAGAAAGTGAAGAATTTCAATGGTGATTGAGAGATTAAAGATGCGAGTGTGACAATTGTGTTTGAGATCTTCTCTATTATCAATGAGCATTTCTAAACTTTATCTCATTTAATTGCTTTGTTTAATTTGATGTTTGTTTGGTTTGATTTTGTTATTTGATGTTTGATTAGAGTATTTGTTCTTAATATTTTGTTGATTCTTGTTCTTTTAGTTGATAGTAGTTTTGATCATGTTTCTTGAGTAGTTTATTTGCTAGGGTTTGGGTAAACATGTGTGATTGATGGATTGAGATTGATTTGGGAATTTGAGTAGTTCTTGTGTTGTGATTAAATTGATTCATAGAGGTTTGCAAGTTGCATAAGTTTGATTGGAGTAGCTAACCATGATTGCTAGCATTGATTGCATGATTGAATTGATTGACATGACCACTTGATATCGGTTTGATCATAATTAGTTGAGTATTTGATTATGTTTCTTCATATTGTTTAGCACTAGAGAAATCTATGTTAGAGAGTGTGAGGATGATTAGTTGAATGCCCCTAATTGCTCCTACTATTTGTCTTTGCATTGCTTGGATTGCTTGACTCCCTAATTAGCTTGGTTATCATGAATGCATGTTGATCCCCGCTCCCTAGTGTTTCATTTGTTTGGTTCTTGACTTAGGAAGTAGACTAATGTTACTTTTCACTTTAGACTTCGATCTAGTTTAGGCGTTAATTAGAAATACTTGAACATAACCGTTCCTAGTGGCTCGACCCTTGACTTACCTCTATACTTGTATTTAGGTAGTTGAGTGATTATAAATTTGTTTGACCGTAGGGAGGATTAGTTCAACGACATAGTTTTCCCCACGTCACAAAGCTTTTAGAATCAAATGAAAGTCAAACACATTCAAACAAAGCTTTTTGAATCAAATGAAAATCAAATGAATTCAACAAATCTAATTGAGTCAAATGAAAGTCAAACACTTTCAACAAAGCTAATTGAGTCAACTGAAAGTCAAACACATTCAAACAAAGCTTTTTGATTCAAATGAAAGTCAAATGCATTCAACAAAGCTAATTGAGTCAAATGAAAGTTAAACACTTTCAACAAAGCTTTTAGAATCAAATGAAAGTCAAACACATTCAAACAAAACTTTTTGAATCAAATGAAAATCAAATGAATTCAACAAAGCTAATTGAGTCAAATGAAAGTCAAACACTTTCATCAAAACTTTTAGAATCAAATGAAAGTCAAATACATTCAAACAAAGCTTTTTGAATCAAATGAAAGTCAATTGCTTTCCACAATGCTAATTGAGTCAAATGAAAGTCAAACACATTCAACGTAGCTAATTGAGTCAAATGAAAGTCAAACACATTCAAACAAAGCTTTTTGAATCAAATGAAAGTCAAATGCATTCAACAAAGGTAATTGAGTCAAATGAAAGTCAAACACATTCAAATAAATCTTCTTGATTCAAATGAAAGTCAAATGCATTCAACAAAGCTAATTGTGTTAAATGAATGTCAAACACTTTCAACAAAGCTTTTAGAATCAAATGAAAGTCAAACATATTCAAACAAAGCTTTTTGAATCAAATGAAAGTCAAATGCATTCAACAAAGCTAATTGAGTAAAATGAAAGTCAAACACTTTCAACAAAGCGTTTTGAATCAAATGAAAGTCAAATACATTCAATCAAAGCTTTTTGAATCAATTGAAAGTCAATTGCATTCCACAATGCTAATTGAACCAAATGAAAGTTAAACACATTCAACAAAGCTAATTGAGTCAAAAGAAAGTCAAACACATTCAAACAAAGCTTTTTGAATTAAATGAAAGTAAAATGCATTCAACAAAGCTAATTGAGTCAAATGAAAGTCAAACACATTCAAACAAAGCTTTTTGAATCAAATGAAAGAAAAATGCATTCAACAAAGCTAATTGAGTCAAATGAAAGTCAAACACTTTCATCAAAGCTTTTAGAATCAAATGAAAGTCAAATACATTCAAACAAAGCTTTTTGAATCAAATGAAAGTCAATTGCATTCCACAATGCTAATTGAGTCAAATGAAAGTCAAACACATTCAACGAAGCTAATTGAGTCAAATGAAAGTCTAACACATTCAAACAAAGCTTTTTGTATCAAATGAAAGTCAAATGCATTCAACAAAGCCAATTGAGTAAAATGAAAGTCAAACACATTCAAACATAGCTTCTTGATTCAATGAAAGTCAAATGCATTCAACAAAGCTAATTGAGTGAAATGAAAGTCAAACACTTTCAACAAAGCTTTTAGAATCAAATGAAAGTAAAACACATTCAAACAAAGCTTTTTGAATCAAATGAATGTCAAATGCATTCAGCAAAGCTAATTGAGTCAAATGAAAGTCAAACACATTCAACAAAGCTAATTGAGTTAAAAGAAAGTCAAACACATTCAAACAAAGCTTTTTCAATCAAATGAAAGTCAAATGCATTCAACAAAGCCAATTGAGTCAAATGAAAGTCAAACACATTCAAATAAAGCTTCTTGATTCAAATGAAAGTCAAATGCATTCAACAAAGCTTATTGAGTCAAATGAAAGTCATACACTTACAACAAAGCTAATTGAGTCAAATGAAAGTCAAACACATTCAAACAAAGCTTTTTGAATCAAATGAAAGTCAAATGCATTCAACAAAGCTAATTGAGTCAAATGAAAGTCAAACACTTTCAACAAAACTAATTGAGTCAAATGAAAGTCAAACACATTCAAACAAAGCTTTTTGATTCAAATGAAAGTCAAATGCATTCAACAAAGCTAATTGAGTCAAATGAAAGTCAAACACTTTCAACAAAACTAATTGAGTCAAATGAAAGTCAAACACATTCAAACAAAGCTTTTTGAATCAAATAAAAATCAAATGAATTCAACAAAGCTAATTGAGTCAAATGAAAGTCAAACAATTTCGTCAAAGCTTTAGAATCAAATTAAAGTCATATATATTCAAACAAAGCTTTTTGAATCAAATGAAAGTGAATTGCATTCCACAATGGTAATTGAGTCAAATGAAGGTCAAACACATTCAACGAAGCTAATTGAGTCAAATGAAAGTCAAACACATTCAAACAAAGCTTTTTGAATCAAATGAAAGTCAAATGCATTCAACAAATCCAATTGAGTCAAATGAAAGTCAAACACATTCAAACAAAGCTTCTTGATTCAAATGAAAGTCAAATGCATTCAACAAAGCTAATTGTGTCAAATGAAAGTCAAACACTTTCAACAAAGCTTTTAGAATCAATTGAAAGTCAAACATATTCAAACAAAGCTTTTTAATTCAAATGAAAGTCAAATGCATTCAACAAACCTAATTGAGTTAAATGAAAGTCAAACACTTTCAACAAAGCTTTTAGAATCAAATGAATGTCAAATACATTCAAACAAAGCTTTTTGAATCAAACGCAAATCAAATGAATTCAACAAAGTTAATTGAGTTTAATGAAAGTCAAACACTTTCATCAAAGCTTTTAGAATAAAATGAAAGTCAAATACATCCAAACAAAGCTTTTTGAATCAAATCGAAGTCAATTGTATTCCACAATGCTAATTGAGTCAAATGAAAGTCAAACACATTCAACGAAGCTAATTGAGTCAAATGAAAGTTAAACACATTCAAACAAAACTTTTTGAATCAAATGAAAGTCAAATGCATTCAACAAAGCCAATTGAGTCAAATGAAAATCAAACACATTCAAATAAAGCTTCTTGATTCAAATGAAAGTCAAATGCATTCAACAAAGCTAATTGTGTCATATGAAAGACAAACACTTTCAACAAAGCTTTTAGAATCAAATGAAAGTCAAACACATTCAAACAAAGCTTTTTGAATGAAATGAAAGTCAAATGCATTCAACAAAGCTAATTGAGTCAAATGAAAGTCCAACAATTTCAACAAAGCTAATTGAGTCAAATGAAAGTCCAACACATTCAAACAAAGCTTTTTGATTCAAATGAAAGTCAAATGCAATCAACAAAGCTAATTGAGTCAAATGAAAGTCAAACACTTTCACCAAAGCTTTTAGAATCAAATGAAAGTCAAACACATTCAAACAAAGCTTTTTGAATCAAATGAAAATCAAATGAATTCAACAAAGCTAATTGAGTCAAATGAAAGTCAAACACTTTCATCAAAGCTTTTAGAATCAAATGAAAGTCAAATACATTCAAACAAAGCTTTTTGAATCAAATAAAAGTCAATTGCATTCCACAATGCTAATTGTGTCAAATGAAAGTCAAACACATTCAACGAAGCTAATTGAGTCAAATGAAAGTCTAACACATTCAAACAAAGCTTTTTGAATCAAATGAAAGTCAAATGCATTCAACAAAGCCAATTGAGTCAAATGAAAGTCAACCACATTCAAACATAGCTTCTTGATTCAAATGAAAGTCAAATGCATTCAACAAAGCTAATTGAGTCAAATGAAAGTCAAACACTTTCAACAAAGCTTTTAGAATCAAATGAAAGTAAAACACATTCAAACAAAGCTTTTTGAATCAAATGAATGTCAAATGCATTCAACAAAGCTAATTGAGTCAAATGAAAGTCAAACACATTCAACAAAGCAAATTGAGTTAAAAGAAAGTAAAACACATTCAAACAAAGCTTTTTGAATCAAATGAAAGTCAAATGCATTCAACAAAGCCAATTGAGTCAAATGAAAGTCAAACACATTCAAATAAAGCTTCTTGATTCAAATGAAAGTCAAATGCATTCAACAAAGCTAATTGAGTCAAATGAAAGTCATACACTTTCAACAAAGCATTTAGTATCAAATGAAAGTCAAATACATTCAATCAAAGCTTTTTGAATCAAATGAAAGTCAATTGCATTACACAATGCTAATTAAGTCTAATGAAAGTCAAACACATTCAACAAAGCTAATTGAGTCAAAAGAAAGTCAAACACATTGAGACAAAGCTTTTTGAATCAAATCAAAGTCATATGCATTCAACAAAGCTAATTGAGTCAAACAAAAGTCAAACACTTTCAACAAAGCTAATTGAGTCAAATGAAAGTCAAACACATTCAAACAAAGCTTTTTGATTCAAATGAAAGTCAAATGCATTCAACAAAGCTAATTGAGTCAAATGAAAGTCAAACACTTTCAACAAAGCTTTTAAAATCAAATGAAAGTCAAACACATTCAAACAAAGCTTTTTGAATCAAATGAAAATCAAATGAATCCAACAAAGCTAATTGAGTCAACTGAAAGTCAAACACTTTCGTCAAAGCTTTTAGAAGCAAATTAAAGTCAAATATATTCAAACAAAGCTTTTTGAATCAAATGAAAGTCAATTGCATTCCACAATGCTAATTGAGTCAAATGAAGGTCAAACACATTCAACGAAGCTAATTGAGTCAAATGAAAGTTAAACCCATTCAAACAAAGCTTTTTGAATAAAATGAAAGTCAAATGCATTCAACAAATCAAATTGAGTCAAATGAAAGTCAAAAACATTCAAACAAAGTTTCTTGATTCAAATGAAAGTCAAAGGCATTCAACAAAGCTAACTGAGTCAAATGAAAGTCAAACACTTTCAACAAAGCGTATAGAATCAAATGAAAGTCAAATACATTCAATCAAAGCTTTTTGAATCAAATAAAAGTCAATTGCTTTCCACAATGCTAATTAAGTCAAATGAAAGTCAAACACATTGAACAAAGCTAATTGAGTCAAAAGAAAGTCAAACACATTCAAACAAAGCTTTTTGAATCAAATGAAAGTCAAATGCATTCAACAAAGCCAATTGAGTCAAATGAAAGTCAAACACTTTTAACAAAGCTAATTGAGTCAAATGAAAGTCAAACACATTCAAACAAAGCTTTTTGATTCATATGAAAGTCAAATGTATTCAACAAAACTAATTGAGTTAAAAGAAATTAAACACTTTCAACAAAGCTTTTAGAATCAAATGAAACTCAAATACATTCAAACAAAGCTTTTTGAATCAAACGAAAATCAAATGTATTCAACAAAGCTAATTGAGTCAAATGAAAGTCAAACACTTTCATCAAAGCTTTTAGAATAAAATGAAAGTCAAATACATTCAAACAAAGATTTTTGAATCAAATCGAAGTCAATTGCATTCCACAATGGTAATTGAGTCAAATGAAAGTCAAACACAATCAACGAAGCTAATTGAGTCAAATGAAAGTCAAACACATTCAAACAAAGCTTTTTGAATCAAATGAAAGTAATATGCATTCAACAAAGCTAATTGAGTCAAATAAAAGTCAAACACTTTCAACAAAGCTAATTGAGTCAAATGAAAGTCAAACACATTCAACAAAGCTAATTGAGTCAAAAGAAAGTCAAACACATTCAAACAAAGCTTTTTGAATCAAATGAAAGTAATATGCATTCAACAAAGCTAATTGAGTCAAATAAAAGTCAAACACTTTCAACAAAGCTAATTGAGTCAAATGAAAGTCAAACACATTCAAACAAAGCTTTTTGATTCAAATGAAAGTCAAATGCATTCAACAAAGCTAATTGAATCAAATGAAAGTTAAACACTTTCAACAAAGCTTTTAGAATCAAATGAAAGTCAAACACATTCAAACAAAACTTTTTGAATCCAATGAAAATCAAATGAATATAACAAAGCTAATTGAGTCAAATGAAAGTCAAACACTTTCATCAAAACTTTTAGAATCAAATGAAAGTCAAATACATTCAAACAAAGCTTTTTGAATCAAATGATAGTCAATTGCTTTCCACAATGCTAATTGAGTCAAATGAAAGTCAAACACATTCAACGTAGCTAATTGAGTCAAGTGAAAGTTAAACACATTCAAACAAAGCTTTTTGAATCAAATGAAAGTCAAATGCATTCAACAAAGGTAATTGAGTCAAATGAAAGTCAAACACATTCAAATAAATCTTCTTGATTCAAATGAAAGTCAAATGCATTCAACAAAGCTAATTGTGTCAAATGAAAGTCAAACACTTTCTTTTTTTTTTTTGGTAAATGGAAATTATTATTACCAAAAGAATAAAATTACAACTTTCAAAAACAAAGTTGTAACCCCAAACTACACTAGCCTGAAACAGGCAAACACACCCCAAGCTGTCCCTAAATCCCATAGTGCCACCTTCTAGGAAGGGTTCACCAGGAAGACAGGGAGCAGGCCCTGCCAATACTTTCTAGCCACCTTCTATGAAGGGTGCAAGAAAAAGCAGACAGAGAACAACAAACAGACCCATCCTAGACTCAGTTTGCTTGACAAACCAAACAACTGGACTAGACAAAAGGCCACAACAACAAAACCAAAGAAAATAAGCACTTAAAGCACAAGTAACTGTCTGTCAGAGACAGGACATCTACAGGCTACAGAAAAAATAACTTCTCTAAAAACACCAGCAATAGTCTTGCAGCTTCCTGTAAACATCACAGCATTTCTTTGCAGCAAAATCTGATACACAGCTTCAGCAAAACACATTCCCAGCAACCTGTTCTTAGGCCTAGGTTTCCTGCAGATCCTTGAAATCCATTCCAATTCACCATCAAAATGTTTGGCAGGTCTGTCATAGCCAAATACTTTAAGAACTTGTTCCCAAATACTTCTGCTGAAAGAGCACTCAAAGAAGAGGTGTTGCACTGATTCCCAACACTGATTACACAGAAAACAGACATTGTAAACTAGTCTATTCCTGACAGCAAGCCAGGTAATAAACAAGCTTCTTGGAGTGGCCAAGTTATTGCAAATAATCCTTCTCCAAGCCACTTTTTGGACCTGACTGGTGATGCACTGGTAAATCTTCTTGATCTTAACCTTGCCCCCATGCATAACAGAATCCCAATTACCAATATTATCAATAATAGTCCTGCATTTGAGAATTCTTTTGAGAACCCAAGAACATTTCTTGGGAGCAGGCAAGCCCCACCAAGGCTTCTCTTTGAAATAATAAATGTGAACCCATTTGACCCAAAGGCTGTCAGCTTTATGGGCCAAATCCCAGAGAAGCTTGGTAATAGCAGCAAGATTCCACTCAGGAAGGGAAATGACATTCCACCCTCCACAGACCTTAGAAAGACAAACTTGAGACCAAGAGACTAAGGATTTCTTTGAGGGATTGGCTTTCCCAGTCCAAAGAAAGACCCTAAATCTTGATTCAATTTCTTTTAGAATCTTCTTGGGGAGAACAAAAATTTGAGCCCAATAGGTTTGAACACCAAAAAGAACACTTTTGATTAGTTGCAACCTACCAGCATAGGAGAGAAACCTTGCAGTCCACCCATTGATTCTAGCAGTCACCTTATCTATCAAGGGTTTACATTGGCCAATTGTGAGTTTCTTTGAAGAGAGAGGAACCCCTAGGTATCTAAAGGGAATGACCCCAGGAGCAACACCCACCAGAGATCTGAGATAAGCTTGATCATCCTCAGCTAAACCACCAAAATATATCTCACTCTTATCCAGATTTGCAGAAAGCCCAGAAGCTTCAGAGAACTTGGTGAAAGCCTGGAAAAGAAGAGAGACAGAACCAGCATCTGCTCTGTAGAACATAAGTAAATCATCAGCAAACATGAGATGAGTCAGGTTCATTCTTTCACACCTGGGGTGATAGTTAAAGTCAGGGTCCTGATTCAGCTCAAAAAAACATCTTGAGAGATATTCCATCCCAATTGCAAAGAGAAAGGGGGACATAGGGTCACCTTGTCTAAGACCCTTCCTAGCTGGAAAAGGTTTGGCAGGAACACCATTGATCAAGATGGAGAAAGTAACAGTAGAAAGACAACTTTTAACCCAATTGATAAACTGAGCAGGAAAACTGAGCTCAGCCATAACAATTTCAAGGAAATTCCATTCAACTGAATCATAAGCTTTTTTAAGGTCAACCTTGAGCATACACCTTGGGGTGATGTGTTTGTGAGTGTAACCTTTAATTAACTCAGTTGCAAGCAAAATATTATCCCCTATATGCTTACCAGGAATAAACCCAGCTTGAGCATTATCAATAATCTCATGCAGGACAGCAGCCAATCTAGCAGTCAGAATCTTAGAAACCAGCTTATACATGACAGTACAGCAAGCAATTGGCCTGTAATCCTTAGCATAGGAAGGGCTCTGCACCTTAGGAACTAAGGTAACAGTAGTGCAATTCCAGTGCCTATTCATATTACCAGTATTAAAGAAAAGCATAACACTAGCATAAACATCAGCTTTCACAATATTCCAGACCTTTTTAAAGAAAAAGGAATTGAACCCATCTATCCCAGGGGCCTTAGTATTGTCAATACCCTTAAGAGCCAAATCAATTTCAGCAATAGTAACAGGAGCAATAAGGGAATCCTGAGCAGACTTAGATAATTGTCTACCTTTTCTCATTATATTCAAATCAACCCCAGGCAGAACATGAGCTCTAGAACCCAGCAGTTTCTTGTAAAAATCTGTAATTTCCTTTTCAATAGCAGCAGGAGTTTTCAGCAGAACACCATGCTCATTGTAGATAGTATCAATCCTATTCCTGCTTTGTCTTTGCTTCATGATTGAGAAAAAATAATGATTATTCCCATCACCAAGCTTCATCCAGTCAATCCTAGATTTCTGCCTATAAACATTTTCCTGGATACTGAACCAATATTTAACATTTGCAATAGCTTCCATCTCTAGAGCATATAGAGCAGCATTAGTAACATCATTAGAGATTTGTTGCTGAATATCAGAAAGATAGTTCTGAGCAGAATCAAGCCTTGCACTGATATCACCAAATTTCTGAATGTTCAAATTCTTCAGAGAAGCCTTAACATGCTTAAGCTTACACCAAATGTCACCACTAGAATCAGTGTTTTGCCAAGCAGTTTCTACTATTGACAAGAAACTATCATGCTCAGCAAGATAATTGAGAAACCTAAAAGGTCTCCCTTTCCCAGGTAAAGCATGAAAGATGTCATAAACCATAGGGTTATGATCAGAAAGGTGGGGAGGTAAGTAAACAGCTTCAACTTGACCATAACAATTAATCCACTCTTGATTAACAAATCCCCTATCAATCCTAGAAAAAGTTCTAGGGCCTTCATGAGCTTTGTTACACCAAGAGAAATAAGAGCCCTTACTCTTGATTTCAACAAGAGCTAAATCATCAATACATTGCTGAAAATCCCTAGTCTCATAATCAGAGACATCAGCTCCATTTAACCTATCATCAGCAGACAAGATAGAGTTGAAGTCTCCAGTACATAACCAAGGCAAGAGAGTACTAGGCAGACCCTTGAGCCCATCCCATAGTTGCAATCTATCATGAATAGTGTGCAAACCATAAACAAAGGTAACCATAATCTGAGTCTGCAAGTCCTTAGTGCTAAGTAAACAGTGGACCAACTGTTCAGCAGAAAAAAGGACATCCAAAGTAAGACAGTCAGCCTTCCACCCAACCCAAATTCTACCTTTAGGAGAGTGAGAGTAGTTACAATACCAAGTCCAAGAGCAGCCAAATTTCTTCTGAATATTCACACTATTTTGCTGTTTTACTTTAGTTTCTAGAAGACAAACAACATCACAATTTTGCTCTGAAAGTAGCCTCTTAACAGAAGCTATCTTCCCAGGGTCATTAAGACCCCTTATGTTCCAAGACAACACTAACATGTTCCTAAAGAGGGATTACCATCACCCCCGTTAGGATCACCAGCTTCCTCATCAATATTAACCACAGTATCATTATCATTAGCCAAAGGAAGGTAAGAGTTTGAGTTTGTAGCAGTAGCAGGGAAAGAGATTTGCCTGTTAGCTCTTTTCTTGGATGTTTTACCAGGAATTTGCCATTCTTCAGGTTTCTGAACTTGAGGAACTAAGACTTCCTTAACAGGTTCAGCAGCTTTACTTGCATCAGCAGGATTGGCTGTCTTAGGCACCCAAACTCTTTTACCCTGAGCTGGAGCAGGTTTCTGAGCATCATTTTGTTTTTGCTTCCTAGGTACAGTACAGTCATGCCCCACTTTGTTGCATTTTTTGCAGAATGGTGG
The DNA here is from genome assembly GCF_948465745.1 of Chenopodium album. Taxonomy (NCBI): domain Eukaryota; kingdom Viridiplantae; phylum Streptophyta; class Magnoliopsida; order Caryophyllales; family Amaranthaceae; genus Chenopodium; species Chenopodium album. Next base: position 23,023,666 of record NC_137852.1, on the reverse strand, counting down.
TGTCCATTCAAACAAAACTTTAATTTCAATTAATTCTCCAGCAGGACTTTCAATCCAGACAGAACTAGGCAGAGGTTTAGTGATATCAATTTCCACAAGGAGCCTAGCAAAAGAGACCCTAAGTTGCCTAGATGTACATTCATCAGCACATACAGGAACACCCAGAAGGCTACCAATTCTACTTAAAGTTTCAGCACCCCAACAATTCAAAGGCAGATTAGGTAGCCTAATCCATAGAGGTATTACTCTCAAAATTTCAGCATGAAAGTCAAACTTATCAGACCAAGCTTTCATAATTGCAGGCTTACCAAAGAACATATGGGGACCAGAACATAATATAGCATTCTTATCATCTACAGATTTCAAATTAACAATGAAATATCCCTCATCATGCCAAAATATGTCAGGTTTAGCTATAAAATTCCAATTATCAGCAATGAACTTATGAACCGCAGAAATAGTAGGTGAGTAACCAACAACATAGAAGATGAGAGCATTACCCCATTTCTTATTGCCTTCAAGAATATCAGCAGGACTAAGTTTAGCAATTGATTTACCATCCTTTATCTCAGGAGCAATGAAAGACAGAGAGGTTCCTTTTGCATTCAGTTTCCCCTTGAATAGATCCTTCCATTCTTCAGCAGAAGCTCCAGAAACACAATTTGGATCATCAGAAGTCTTAGAGGTATCACGATTACCATTAGGAGTAATCATCGAAGCCTGATTTTCCTCTGTTACCAATGGAACAGTAACCGCAGAAACCCTAGTTACTGTTCTATTGGATTGAGCTTGAAGTTGAGCAATCGAACTCCTATGAATACTCTCTAGCACCCTCAAATCCTTTCTGGAAACCTTACCAGCAGTTGGATGTACCAAATATGCAGGAGGGGTTACCATTTCATCATCTTCAGGAATCGAACCAGTTGAAGAAATCCCAGATTTCTTTTGGGTATTTAAGATTTTATCAGAAGGAGCATGATTAGGGTTTTGTGGGAGTGGAGTTGAAGTTTTCTTCTTTCGTGCCATGATGGTGAAGAAGCCAGATGAAGATCCCGACCTAGCTGCTCAAATCCCCATGGAAATCGCCTAGAGAGAAAGTCAACAGAAAGTCAACGCAAGCAAAACCCTAATGTGTTTTGAATCAAACACATTAGGGTTTTAGAATCAAACACTTTCAACAAAGCTTTTAGAATCAAATGAAAGTCAAACACATTCAAACAAAGCTTTTTGAATCAAATGAAAGTCAAATGCATTCAACAAAGCTAATTGAGTCAAATGAAAGTCAAACACTTTCAACAAAGCGTTTTGAATCAAATGAAAGTCAAATACATTCAATAAAAGCTTTTTGAATCAAATGAAAGTCAATTGCATTCCACAATGCTAATTGAATCAAATGAAAGTTAAACACATTCAACAAAGCTAATTGAGTCAAAAGAAAGTCAAACACATTCAAACAAAGCTTTTGGAATCAAATGAAAGTAAAATGCATTCAACAAAGCTAATTGAGTCAAATGAAAGTCAAACACTTTCATCAAAGCTTTTAGAATCAAATGAAAGTCAAATACATTCAAACAAAGCTTTTTGAATCAAATGAAAGTCAATTGCATTCCACAATGCTAATTGAGTCAAATGAAAGTCAAACACATTCAACGAAGCTAATTGAGTCAAATGAAAGTCTAACACATTCAAACAAAGCTTTTTGTATCAAATGAAAGTCAAATGCATTCAACAAAGCCAATTGAGTCAAATGAAAGTCAAACACATTCAAAACATAGCTTCTTGATTCAAATGAAAGTCAAATGCATTCAACAAAGCTAATTGAGTGAAATGAAAGTCAAACACTTTCAACAAAGCTTTTAGAATCAAATGAATGTCAAATGCATTCAGCAAAGCTAATTGAGTCAAATGAAAGTCAAACACATTCAACAATGCTAATTGAGTTAAAAGAAAGTCAAACACATTCAAACAAAGCTTTTTCATTCAAATGAAAGTCAAATGCATTCAACAAAGCCAATTGAGTCAAATGAAAGTCAAACACATTCAAATAAAGCTTCTTGATTCAAATGAAAGTTAAATGCATTCAACAAAGCTAATTGAGTCAAATGAAAGTCATACACTTACAACAAAGCTAATTGAGTCCAATGAAAGTCAAACACATTCAAACAAAGCTTTTTGAATCAAATGAAAGTCAAATGCATTCAACAAAGCTAATTGAGTCAAATGAAAGTCAAACACTTTCAACAAAGCGTTTAGAATCAAATGAAAGTCAAATACATTCAAACAAAGCTTTTTGATTCAAATGAAAGTCAAATGCATTCAACAAAGCTAATTGATTCAAATGAAAGTCGAACAGTTTCAACGAAGCTAATTGAGTCAAAAGAAAGTCAAACACATTCAGACAAAGCTTTTTGAATCAAATGAAAGTCAATTGCTTTCCACAATGCTAATTGAGTCAAATGAAAGTCAAACACATTCAACGTAGCTAATTGAGTCAAATGAAAGTCAAACACATTCAAACAAAGCTTTTTGAATCAAATGAAAGTCAAATGCATTCAACAAAGGTAATTGAGTCAAATGAAAGTCAAACACATTCAAATAAATCTTCTTGATTCAAATGAAAGTCAAATGCATTCAACAAAGCTAATTGTGTCAAAAGAATGTCAAACACTTTCAACAAAGCTTTTAGAATTAAATGAAAGTAAAACACATTCAAACAAAGCTTTTTGATTCAAATGAAAGTCAAATGCATTCAACAAAGCTAATTGAGTCAAATGAAAGTCAAACACTTTCAACAAAGCGTATAGAATCAAATGAAAGTCAAATAAATTCAATCAAAGCTTTTTGAATCAAATAAAAGTCAATTGCATTCCACAATGCTAATTAAGTCAAATGAAAGTCAAACACATTGAACAAAGCTAATTGAGTCAAAAGAAAGTCAAACACATTCAAACAAAGCTTTTTGAATCAAATGAAAGTCAAATGCATTCAACAAAGCCAATTGAGTCAAATGAAAGTCAAACACTTTTAACAAAGCTAATTGAGTCAAATGAAAGTCAAACACATTCAAACAAAGCTTTTTGATTCATATGAAAGTCAAATGCATTCAACAAAGCTAATTGAGTTAAATGAAATTAAACACTTTCAACAAAGCTTTTAGAATCAAATGAAACTCAAATACATTCAAACAAAGCTTTTTTAATCAAACAAAAATCAAATGAATTCAACAAAGCTAATTGAGTCAAATGAAAGTCAAACACTTTCATCAAAGCTTTTAGAATCAAATCAAAGTCAAATACATTCAAACAAAGCTTTTTGAATCAAATGAAAGTCAATTGCATTCAACAATGTTAATTGAGTCAAATGTAAGTCAAACATATTCAACGAAGCTAATTGAGTCAAATGAAAGTCTAACACACTCAAACAAAGCTTTTTGAATCAAATGAAAGTCAAATGCATTCAACAAAGCCAATTGAGTCAAATGAAAGTCAAATACATTCAAACATAGCTTCTTGATTCAAATGAAAGTCAAATGCATTCAACAAAGCTAATTGAGTCAAATGAAAGTCAAACGCTTTCAACAAAGCTTTTAGAATCAAATGAAAGTAAAACACATTCAAACAAAGCTTTTTGAGTCAAATGAATGTCAAATGCATTCAACAAAGCTAATGGAGTCAAATGAAAGTCAAACACATTCAACAAAGCTTTTTGATTCAAATGAAAGTCAAAAATATTCAACAAAGCCAATTGAGTCAAATGAAAGTCAAACACATTCAAATAAAGCTTCTTGATTCAAATGAAAGTCAAATGCATTCAACAAAGCTAATTAAGTCTAATGAAAGTCAAACACTTTCAACAAAGCTAATTGAGTTAAATGAAAGTCAAACAGATTCAAACAAAGCTTTTTGAATAAAATGAAAGTCAAATGCATTCAACAAAGCTAATTGAGTCAAATGAAAGTCAACCACTTTGAACAAAGCGTTTAGAATCAAATGAAAGTCAAATACATTCAATTAAAGCTTTTTGAATCAAATGAAAGTCAATTGCATTCCACAATGCTAATTAAGTCAAATGAAAGTCAAGCACATTCAACAAAGCTAATTGAGTCAAAAGAAAGTCAAACACATTCAGACAAAGCTTTTTGAATAAAATGAAAGTCAAATGCATTCAACAAAGCTAATTGAGTCAAACGAGAGTCAAACACTTTCAACAAAGCTAATTGAGTCAAATGAAAGTCAAACACATTCAAATAAAGTTTTTTGATTCAAATGAAAGTCAAATGCATTCAACAAAGCTAATTGAGTCAAATGAAAGTCAAACACTTTCAACAAAGATTTTAGAATGAAATGAAAGTCAAACACATTCAAACAAAGCTTTTTGAATCTAATGAAAATCAAATGAATTCAACAAAGCTAATTGAGTCAAATGAAAGTCAAACACTTTCGTCAAAGCTTTTAGAAGCAAATTAAAGTCAAATATATTCAAACAAAGCTTTTTGAATCAAATGAAAGTCAATTGCATTCCACAATGCTAATTGAGTCAAATTAAGGTTAAACACAGTCAACGAAGCTAATTGAGTCAAATGAAAGTTAAACACATTCTAACAAAGCTTTTTGAATCAAATGAAAGTCAAATGCATTCAACAAATACAATTGAGTCAAATGAAAGTTAAACACATTCAAACATAGCCAATTAAATCAAATGAAAGTCAAATTCATTCAACAAAGCGAATTGAGTCAAATGAAAGTCAAACACTTTCAACAAAGCTTTTAGAATCAAATGAGAGTAAAACAAATTCAAACAAAGCTTTTTGAATCAAATGAATGTCAAATGCATTCAACAAAGCTAATTGAGTCAAATGAAAGTCAAACACATTCAACAAAGCTAATTGAGTTAAATGAAAGTCAAACACATTCAAACAAAGCTTTTTGAATCAAATGAAAGTCAAATGCATTCAACAAAGCCAATTGAGTTAAATGAAAGTCAAACACATTTAAATAAAGCTTCTTGATTCAAATGAAAGTCAAATGCATTCAACAAAGCTAATTGAGTGAAATGAAAGTCAAACACTTTCAACAAAGCGTTTAGAATCAAATGAAAGTCACATACATTCAATCAAAGCTTTCTGAATCAAATGAAAGTCAATTACATTCCACAATGCTAATTAAGTCAAATGAAAGTCAAACATATTCAACAAAGGTAATTGAGTGAAAAGAAAGTCAAACACATTCAAACAAAGCTTTTTGAATCAAATGAAAGTCAAATGCATTTAACAAAGCTAATTGAATCAAATGAAAGTCAAACACTTTCAACAAAGCTAATTGAGTTAAATGAAAGTCAAACACATTCAAACAAAGCTTTTTGATTCAAATGAAAGTCAAATGCATTCAACAAAGCTAATTGAGTCAAATGAAAGTCAAACACTTTCAACAAAGCTTTTAGAATCAAATGAAAGTCAAACACATTCAAACAAAGGTTTTTGAATCAAATGAAAATCAAATGAATTCAACAAAGCTAATTGAGTCAAATGAAAGTGAAACACTTTCGTCAAAGCTTTTAGAATCAAATTAAAGTCAAATATATTCAAACAAAGCTTTTTGAATCAAATGAAAGTCAATTGCATTCCACAATGCTAATTTAGTCAAATGAAAGTCAAACACATTCAACGAAGCTAATTGAGTCAAATGAAAGTCAAACACATTCAAACAAAGCTTTTTGAATCAAATGAAAGTCAAATGCATTCAACAAATCCAATTGAGTCTAATGAAAGTCAAACACATTCAAACAAAGCTTCTTGATTCAAATGAAAGTCAAATGCATTCAACAAAGCTAATTGAGTCAAATGAAAGTCAAACACTTTCAAGAAAGCGTTTAGAATCAAATGAAAGTCAAATACATTTAATCAAAGCTTTTTGGATAAAATGAAAGTCAAATGCATTCAACAAAGCTAATTAATTCAAACGAAAGTCAAACACTTTCAACAAAGCTAACTGAGTCAAATGAAAGTCAAACACATTCAAACAAAGCTTTTTGATTCAAATGAAAGTCAAATGCATTCAACAAAGCTAATTGATTCAAATGAAAGTCGAACAGTTTCAACAAAGCTTTTAGAATCAAATGAAAGTCAAACACATTCAAACAAAGCTTTTTGAATCAAATGAAAATCAAATGAATTCAACAAAGCTAATTGCGTCAAATGAAAGTCAAACACTTTCGTCAACGCTTTTAGAATCAAATTAAAGTCAAATATATTCAAACAAAGCTTTTTGAATCAAATGAAAGTCAATTGCATTCCACAATGCTAAATGAGTCAAATGAAGGTCAAACACATTCAACGAAGCTAATTGAGTCAAATGAAAGTCAAACACATTCAAACAAAGCTTCTTGATTCAAATGAAAGTCAAATGCATTCAACAAAGCTAACTGAGTCGAATGAAAGTCAAACACTTTCAGCAAAGCGTTTAGAATCAAATGAAAGTCAAATACATTCAATCAAAGCTTTTTGAATCAAATGAAAGTCAATTGCATTCCACAATGCTAATTAAGTCAAATGAAAGTAAAACACATTCAACAAAGCTAATTGAGTCAAAAGAAAGCCAAACACATTCAAACGAAGCTTTTTGATTCTAATGAAAGTCAAATGCATTCAACAAAGCTAATTGAGTTAAATGAAAGTCAAAAACTTTCAACTAAGCTTTTAGAATCAAACGAAAATCAAATGAATTCAACAAAGCTAATTGAGTCAAATGAAAGTCAAACACTTTCATTCAAGCTTTTAGAATAAAATAAAAGTCAAATACATTCAAACAAAGCTTTTTGAATCAAATCGAAGTCCATTGCATTCCACAATGCTAATTGAGTCAAATGAAAGTCAAACACATTCAACGAAGCTAATTGAGTCAAATGAAAGTCAAACACATTCAAACATAGCTTTTTGAATCAAATGAAAGTCAAATGCATTCAACAAAGCCAATTGAGTCAAATGAAAGTCAAACACATTGAAATAAAGCTTTTTGATTCAAATGAAAGTCAAATGCATTCAACAAAGCTAATTGAGTCAAATGATAGTCAAACACATTCAAACAAAGCTTTTTGAATCAAATGAAAGTCAAATGCATTCAACAAAGCTAATTGGGTCAAATGAAAGTCAAACACTTTCAACAAAGCGTTTAGAATCAAATAAAAGTCAAATACATTCAATTAAAGCTTTTTGAATCAAATGAAAGTCAATTGCATTCCACAATGCTAATTGAGTCAAATGAAAGTCAAACTCATTCAACAAACCTAACTGAGTCAAAATAAAGTCAAACACATTGAAACAAAGCTTTTTGAATCAAATGAAAGTAAAATGCATTCAACAAAGTTAATTGAGTCAAATTAAAGTGAAACACTTTCAACAAAGCTAATTGAGTCAAATGAAAGTCAAACACATTTAAACAAAGCTTTTTGATTCAAATGAAAGTCAAATGCATTCAACAAAGCTAATTGAGTCAAATGAAAGTCAAACACTTTCAACAAAGCTTTTAGAATCAAATGAAAGTCAAACACATTCAAACAAAACTTTTTGAATTAAATGAAAATCAAATGAATTCAACAAAGCTAATTGAGTCAAATAAAAGTCAAACACTTTCAACAAAGCTTTTAGAATCAAATGAAAGTAAAACACATTCAAACAAAGCTTTTTGAATCAAATGAATGTCAAATGCATTCAACAAAGCTAATTGAGTCAAATGAAAGTCAAACATATTGAACAAAGTTAATTGAGTTAAAAGAAAGTCAAACACATTCAAACAAAGCTTTTTGATCAAATGAAAGTCAAATGCATTCAACAAAGCCAATTGTGTCAAATGAAAGTCAAACACATTTAAATAAAGCTTCTTGATTCAAATGAAAGTCAAATGCATTCAACAAAGCTAATTGAGTAAAATGAAAGTCAAACACTTTCAACAAAGCTTTTAGAATCAAATGAAAGTCAAATACATTCAAACAATGATTTTTGAATCAAATGAAAGTCAAATGCATTCAACAAAGCTAAGTGAGTTAAATGAAAGTCAAACACTTTCAGAGGATAATCTGCAATAACCAGGCTTCTCCTAAGAGTATTTTTATAACTTGGCTGGCTTTGAAGAACAGAATGATGACTAAGGATAGACTTATCCACTGGCATATTAGCTGTGATCCTTTGTGTTTCCTTTGCCAGAGCTGTGATGAAAGTGTGTCTCACTTATTCTTCTCTTGCTCCTATTCTAATGAGATTTGGCAAAAAAATCTTGATTTGCTTAAAATTCAGAAGACTGCTCAATGTTTTGAACTTGAACAGCAATGGGCTATAAGATTTTGCAGGAAAACTAGCAGGAAGTATAGGTTATATTTGAGTTTCTTTGCTGAAGCTGTGCACAGTATCTGGTTTCAGAGGAACAATTTAATGTTCAATGGTAGCTGTCAGCCTGCTGATTTGGTTTTCAGAGAGATTGTCTACAGAGTTGCAGTTAGATGTCCTAGTTCAATCAGGAAATTGCTGTATCTTTGATTCTGCTTTTGTAAACTTTGGTCTGTCTTTTTGAGTTTGTTGTTGTTTTTCTTTGCTGTCTGGTCCTTTTCTTCAGAACCCTTCCTAGAAGGTGGCTGAAGGACTGAGTCCAGGTTGGTCCTTGGTTCAGTCTTGCACCCTTCCTAGAAGGTGGCTTGGTTGTTCCCTGGTCCATGGGTGTTTGTTTGGCCTTTTGGGGTCTTGTGGAGTTTGTTGTTGGTTATAACTTAGCTTGCTGTAAGTTTTAATCTTTCTCTTTGGTAATAAAATTTCTTTATTTACCAAAAAAAAAAGTCAAACACTTTCAACAAAGCTTTTAAAATCAAATGAAAGTCAAATAAATTCAAACAAAGCTTTTTGAATCAAATGAAAATCAAATAATGGAACAAAGCTAGTTGAGTCAAATGAAAGTCAAACACATTAATCAAAGCTTTTAGAATCAAATGAAAGTCAAATACATTCAAACAAAGCTTTTTGAATCAAATGGAAGTCAATTGCATTCCACAATGCTAATTGAGTCAAATAAAAGTCAAACACATTCAACGAAGCTAATTGAGTCAAATGAAAGTCAAACACATTCAAACAAAGCTTTTTGAATCAAATGAAAGTCAAATGCATTCAACAAAGCCAATTCAGTCAAATGAAAGTCAAACACATTCAAATAAAGCTTATTTATTAAAATGAAAGTCAAATGCATTCAATAAAGCTAATTGTGTCAAATGAAAGTCAAACACTTTAAACAAAGCTTTTAGAATCAAATGAAAGTCAAACACATTCAAACAAAGCTTTTTGAATCAAATGAAAGTCAAATGCATTCAACAAACCTAATTGAGTCAAATGAAAGTCAAACACATTCAACAAAGCGTTTTGAATTAAATGAAAGTGAAATACATTGAATCAAAGCTTTTTGAATCAAATGAAAGTCAATTGCATTTGATGAGTGTCATTTATGGCACTCATTAGGTAGTCTTTTAAGTTATTTCTTTCCCTTTTTGTTGCTTCCTTCTTTTAGTTTTGGCCCTTTTTCCTTTAGTTTCTCCTTTTTCCTCTTTCTTCGTGTTTCTCGTGTTTTTCCTTTATTTTGCTCTTTTTCCCTTTTATTTCCTTTCTTTGTTTACTTGTGTAGGTATTGTGAGATCCACCTTGGCAAAGGATGCAATTCGGGACCTCAATGATCAAGCAAGGAAGGAGCATTTGGCTAGAGAGGGCTTAGAGAGACCTTGGAGAGACCTCGGAGAGGTCTCCATGGTTTTCCATCAAGCCGCGGGCGCGGGACTTCAAGCCGCGGGCGCGGGCTCTATTGTTCACAAATGCCAAAAAGTTGGCAGGAACTAGCCGCGGTTGCCCCGGGGTCTCTCCGCGGGCGCGGGCAATTTGGAGAGGTCTCTCCCCTCAGAGAGACCGCGGCTCCCCTGATCAGCCTTTGGGAGCAGGGGACTTCGCCGCGGGCGCGGGTCATCAAGCCGCGGGCGCGGGCCTTTGAGGCCGCGGGCGCGGGTGCTGCCCAGGCAGCCCGCGGAGGGTTCCGTACCCATTTCTCCGCGGGCGCGGGTTCATCGAGAGAGACCGCGGGGGGCTGCCGTTTTCTTCTTTGCCTATAAATAGAATTGTATTTCCTTTTTTTTTGGAGAACTCTTGGATAATATATTTCATTTTTCTTTGCTTAGTTTTAGAGAGAGAATCTAGAGAGAAGTTAGAGAGAAGTTCTTTGTTTTGGATTATAACTCAACATTTGATCACTCAAGTTTGGATTTCTTCATTTTCAATCTTCAATATTAGTGAGAAGCAAGTAGATTAGTTGCTAGGGAAAGGGGGAAGCATGTTTGGTTAATGGAAATGCTAGTTGATGCTCCTTGATTGGTTTATTTGTTGCAATTAATTTGGTTGACATAGTTTTGCATGAGATTGATTAGATTAGGATTGATCAACCTATAAGATTAATCTAGATTGCATTGCAACTCTTAATGACATGACCAATTGATTTGAAGGTTGCTCTAATTGATTGGGTTTTCTTGTGATTCTTCTTGGTTTGCCTTTCATAGTGGCCACTAGATTGGCCAATAGGAGATGGCATTTGAGCTCTCTTGATTGCTACTATTGTTTGTCCATTGCAATACTTGAGCTAATTGATTGAGCTTTGTTCTAGCATTATCATTGATCTTGCATGTGGAACCCATATCCCTAGTGTTTAGACCCCTTGATTACTAGTTGAATTCGATCTAGTTCACTTAGGTACCAACCATAACCTAATTTTCGACTTCGAGGTAGCTTGACTTAGACTTTAGTTTTCATCATTGCATTCCCTTGGGATCGACCCTTAACTTACCCTATATTCATATAAGGTTGGTTAGGTGTTTACAAATTTAGTTTGACTTGGGGAAAGGGTAGATAACGACATGCATTTTCCTCTTGTCAAAATGGCGCCGTTGCCGGGGAATGCTATTGGTGCTTAGCTTTTGTTGTTGAGTCTACTTCATTTTATAAAAAAAAAACAAAAAGATTTTGTTTCTTTAGGCTACACTTGTAGCCGTGCTACTAATATTTTTTTTGTTTGAGTTTTGCATGCATAGAGCCCGTAATTGTTCCTTTGTTCCCCTTGATCCGGAAATAGAAAGGACTATTTCAAGAAGAAGAGTGGATATTAGATCTTTGGCTTATAGCTCTTCAAGCGAGGAAGAAATTCAAGAAGAACAAGGCATGGGTGAAAATCCTAGAGTGGCCTTGAAGGAGCTTGGAGTGCCCGGGGCATATAGATTTGAAAGTGGAATAGCTCCTCCCACTACCCCGGCAAATGACTTCGAAATCCGTCTGGCAATGATCACCTTGATCGAGAGAAGGCAATATAGTGGGGCCAAGAATGAGAGCCCATTGAACCATTTGAAAGAATTTGAAAAATATTGCAACACCATCAAAGTCAATGGGGTTTCTCAAGAATTCATCCGCCTCAAGTTGTTCCCTTTCTCTCTAATAGGAAGATCTTTGGAGTGGCTAGACAAAGAGGTGAAGCCCAACTCCTTGAGAACTTGGGACGATGTCACAAAGGCTTTCTTGTCCCGCTTCTACCCCCAAAAGAAGACGGCGGAGGCAAGAGCCTTGATTCAAGGGTTCAAGCAAAAGCCAAGTGAAAGCCTTTACGAAGCATGGGAGAGATTCAAAGAGTATCAAAGGGAGTGCCCTCACCACGGAATCCCCACATACCAAGTGATCCAAATCTTCTATGGCGGTTTAAGTCCCCAAGGCAAGTCATGCCTAGATGGAGGAGCCGGTGGCCCTATCATGAACAAAACCGAAGAAGAAGTTGTGGACATCATCGAGGACGTGGTGACATACTATAGGGATTGGCAAGATGGGGAGAGGGACTCTTCAAGCAAGCAATCTTCATTATATTCGGTGGACCATCTAAATGCAATCAACAACCTTTCCTCCCAAATGACAAACTTAGGAAAGGAGGTCACCGCAATCAAAGCTAAGTTGGAGAGCACTTCTTCCTCTTCTCAAACCTCAAATCTTCCCTCCCAATTTAAGGGGAGAGGTACTCCTTCTAACTCTCAACCCCCTCCCTCTTCACATAATATGCCTATGGGTTGTTTGTTTTTTGATGCATGTGGATCTTATGATCATGACTCTAGTACTTGTCCTAATGAATGTGTTGATGAGTTTGATAACCATGAGAGTGAACATGTGAATTATGTGTCGAATAACAATGGTCAACGGTTTGATAATCAAAGAGGTCAATGGAATAGGAACTACCAAGGCCAAGGCAATTTTGACAACTATAACCAAGGTGGTGGTTATAGAAACCAAGGGAACCAAGGTTCTCGTGGTAGCTATAATAATCAAGGTTATAGTGGCCAAAATCAAGGCCAAAATTATAGTAATCAAAGCCCAAATTATGGTAACCAAAACCAAGGTTATGGAAATCATAACCAAGGTAGTGGTAATCATAATCAAGGTGGGGGAAACCATAATCAAAGTTATGGCCAAAGTCAAAATAGGGGTAATTGGAACAATCAAGGACGGGGAAATTTTCAAAATAATTCTCAAAGAGGTCCCCCACCCGGGTTTGTTCCAAAGACTCAAGGTGAAAGTTCCTATTCTCAACCTTCTTCACCTAGAACTAATTTGGAAGAGATAATTGAGAATCAAACTAAGTTGTTGAACACATACATGGCCGTGAGTGATAAAAAATTCAATGAAATGATGACCCACAATAAAATGCTTGAAAACCAAATCTCTCAGCTCGCTAATTCCTTGAAAGATCATGCAAGCCCTTCTTCTTTACCTTCCCAAGGCCTTGATCCCAAGAAACCCGTGAATGCTATTGTTACAAGGAGTGGAAAGGTTCTTGAGGAGAGATTGCCTAGGAGGGGTGTAGATAAGGAGATTCCTAGGGAGGCTTTGGTTGAGGATGAGGGGAATAGGGCATCTTTGGATGAGGTGGTGGTTGAGACACATAGAGAGGTGAGTGTAGAGAAAGAGATTGTGAAACCCAAGCTCCCCTACCCACAAAAATTAATGAGACACAAATTGGATGAACAATTTGGGAGATTTATTGAGATGCTAAAACAACTCCACCTTTCTCTACCTTTCACCGATGTGATCAACCAAATGCCAAATTATGCCAAATTCCTCAAAGACATTTTGAGTGGGAGAAGAACTTGTGAGGTTGTGGAGACCATCAATTTGACCGAAAATTGTAGTGCTATCATCATGAACAAAATGCCACCCAAGTTGAAAGATCCCGGAAACTTCTCCATCCCTTGTGCCATTAATAAAATGCAAATTGATAATGCCTTATGTGACTTAGGAGCTAGTGTGAGCTTAATGCCATATTCGGTTTATCAAAAACTTGAGCTAGGGGAACTCTTACCTTCTAACATTACCTTGCAATTAGCGGATAGGTCTATCAAATTTCCAAAAGGTAAGGTAGAAGATGTCCCTTTGAGGGTTGGGAAGTTTGTGTTTCCCGTGGATTTTGTTGTTCTTGAAATGGATGAGGATGCCAACATTCCAATCATTTTAGGTAGACCCTTTCTTGCTACCTCGGGAGCCATGATTGATGTGAGAAGTGCTAAGATCTCCCTTAAGGTAGGAGAAGAGGTTATAGAATTTGATTTGAATGAGAGCATGAAGTATCCATGTTCTTCTTTGGAAAATTGCATGATGATTGATTCACTTGATATTGTTGTGTCCTCCATGCATGAGCACTTGCTCACTTCTAACGATGCTCTTGAGAATGTTTTGATGAACAAAGACAAGGTAGGTGCTTCGAGCAAGGAGATGACTTTCTATGAGGAGTTACTTGATGGAAGTGTGGAGGAAGTGGATGAGCAAATATGTTTGAAAATCTCAAGCAATGAGGCTTTGCAAGTGGCCACATCACAAGAAGGTAATGGTGTGCCTATGGTGGAGCTCAAACCTCTACCATCACACCTGAGGTATGAATTCTTGGGCCCTCATTCCACTTACCCCGTGATAGTTAGTGCATCCTTGAGCGAGAGCCAAGCTCAAGCGTTATGTGGTGTTTTGAGAAAACACCAGGGTGCTTTGGGGTACACAATTGATGACCTTAAAGGTATAAGCCCCGCTTTGTGCCAACACCACATAACGCTTGAGGAAGGCGCCCTTCCTTCTATTGAACGACAAAGGAAACTACATCCCCAAATGGGAGAAGTAGTTAAGAAAGAGATCACCAAGCTATTGGATGCGGGAATAATATCCCCCATCTCTAGCTCTTGGTGGGTCTCCCCCGTCCATGTCGTTCCAAAGAAGGGGGGCATGACCGTGGTTGAGAATGAGAAGGGTGAGCTCATTCCAACTAGGACGGTCACCGGTTGGCGGATGTGTATAGACTATAGACGTCTAAACACATCCACCAAGAAGGATCACTTTCCTCTTCCGTTTATTGATCAAATGCTTGAGAGACTAACAAGGCACAAGTTTTATTGTTTCCTCGATGGGTATTCCGGATTCTTCCAAATCCCCATCCACCCTAATGATCAAGAAAAGACCACATTCACTTGTCCTTATGGGACCTTTGCCTACCGGAGAATGCCCTTTGGATTATGCAATGCACCCGCTACATTCCAAAGGTGCATGATGAGTATCTTCGGGGATATGTTGGAAGAGGAAATGGAGGTCTTTATGGATGATTTTTCGGTGGGGGGTGTTTCTTTTGAGGAGTGCCTTGTGAATCTTGAGAAGTGTTTGGAAAGATGTGAGAAAGTCAATCTTGTTTTGAATTGGGAGAAATGCCACTTCATGGTGGAGGAAGGTATAGTGCTTGGGCACAAGATTTCAAATAGAGGCATTGAGGTGGATAAGGCCAAGATTGACGTGATTGAGAAACTTCCACCTCCGGTGAATGTCAAAGGAGTGAGATCGTTCCTTGGTCATGCGGGTTTCTATAGAAGATTCATCAAAGATTTTTCACTCATTGCTAAGCCCCTAAATGACCTTCTTCAAAAAGATGTTGAGTTCAAATTTGATGACAAGTGCTTGAAAGCATTTGATAGATTGAAGAAGGCCCTAATCTCTACTCCTATTGTTCAAGGCCCAAGGTGGGATCTTCCTTTTGAGTTGATGTGTGATGCGAGTGATTGGGCGATTGGAGGTGTTTTGGGACAACGGGTAGACAAGAAGCTTCATGTGATCTACTATATGTCCAAGACTCTCAATGGGGCTCAAAAGAACTACACAACAACGGAAAAAGAATTTTTGGCAATTGTGCACTCTTTTGAGAAATTCCGGTGTTACTTGTTGGGTTCCAAAACCATAGTCTTCACGGATCACACGGCCCTCAAGTATCTCTTTGCCAAGAAAGAATCCAAGCCAAGGTTGATCCGATGGGTGCTTGAATTGCAAGCCTTTGAGATTGAGATTAGAGACAAGAAGGGTGCGGAGAATGTTGTGGCGGACCATCTTTCTCGCCTTGAAGGGGATCAAATTCATGACGATGGTCTACCAATAGAAGATGGAATGCTTGATGACTTCTTGTATGCCATAGAAGTGAAGGAACTCCCATGGTATGCCGATTTGGTAAATTTTCTAGCATGTGGGGAGTTTCCACCCTCATTCTCCAAAAACCAAAGGAAGAAGATCAAACGAGAAGCACGGCACTATTTGTGGGATGATCCCATCTTATACAAACGTGGGGTTGATGGCTTACTTAGGCGTTGTGTTCCAAATGTAGAGGTGCCTAGTGTTTTAAAAATGTGCCACTCGGACCCAAGCGGTGGGCACATGGGTGTTTCCAAGACCGCTACCAAGGTTCTTCAAAGTGGTTTTTGGTGGCCACATCTCTTCAAGGATTCATGGGGCTTTGTTAAGTCGTGTGACCGATGTCAACGAGTTGGGAACATTTCCAAGCGAAATGAGATGCCTCAACAACCTATCCTTGAATTGGAGGTGTTCGATGTGTGGGGAATTGACTTCATGGGACCATCCCTCTCTTCGTATGGGAATCAATATATCCTTGTGGCGGTGGACTATGTTTCTAAGTGGGTTGAGGCCATTGCCTCTCCAACAAATGATCACAAGGTTGTGTTGAAGTTGTTTAAGAAGATCATCTTTCCAAGGTTTGGTGTCCCAAAAGCGGTGATAAGTGATAATGGGTCTCACTTTGTCCATAACGCCTGCAAAAAGATGTTGAGAAAACATGGTGTGCATCAACGATTTGGGCTTCCCTACCATCCTCAAACGAGTGGCCAAGTTGAGGTTTCAAATCGTCAAATCAAGCTTATTCTTGAGAAGACGGTTGCTCGCAATAGAAAGGATTGGTCGGACAAATTGGATGATGCTCTATGGGCTTATAGGACGGCTTTTAAGACACCCATTGGTACCACTCCATATCGCCTTGTCTATGGCAAATCGTGCCATCTCCCGGTTGAGCTTGAACATCGTGCCTTGTGGGCCATCAAGAAGATCAATTTTGACTTAGCAAGTGCGGGAGAGAAGAGGTGGTTGGACCTTCATGAATTAGAGGAGCTTCGACTTGATGCTTACGATTGTGCTAGCACCTACAAAGCTCGATCCAAAGAGGTTCATGACAAGTTGATTGAGAAAAAGGAATTTTGTGTAGGTGACAAAGTCCTCCTCTATAATTCTAGAATGAAGTTGTTCCCCGGAAAACTCATGTCAAGATGGAGTGGTCCGTTCTTGGTGAAGGATGTTTTTGGTAATGGTGCCGTGGAAATTTCTCCTTTGGATTCCTCTTCTTCATTTAAGGTTAATGGTCATCGGCTCAAGAAGTACTTTGATGGAGCGTTTGTTGGTCTTGTTCACAAAATGATTCTTATCAAGCCACTTTGAGTGGGTGAAGCACGTCGAGCTAACGACGTTAACCAAAAGCGCTTACGGGAGGCAACCCGGATTCTCATCTCATTTTTCTTTTCTTTTCTTTTTCTTTGTTTAGTTTTCGCTCTTATGTTGTGTCGGTTTTGTGTTTGTTTTGTAGGTTGCCCATTGTCATCACTTGTTGGAAAGAGGTTTTGGGTTTTATGTAGAGTTCAGAGTGCAGGGGAGAGGGCTCCCCGAGGGCTTGGAGAGACCTCGGGGGCATCTCCAGCTTTCAAAGCGAATTCCGATCAGGAACTCCCCGCGGTTGCCCCGCGGTCTCTCCGCGGGCGCGGGGGAGTTTGGAGAGGGCGCGGCAAATTGGAGAGGGCGCGGCCCTTAAATCAGCCAAAATGTGAGAATTGGATCAGGAACTTCCCGCGGTTGTCCCGCGGTCTCTCCGCGGGCGCGGGAAGTTTTGGAGAGGGCGCGGCTGTTTTGGAGAGGGCGCGGCACCCATCAGGTAAGAAATTAGCAAAATCGGGCAGGAACTCCCCGCGGTTGTCCCGCGGTCTCTCCGCGGGCGCGGGAGAGTTCCCGAGACCGCGGCAATATCGGGAGAGGGCGCGGGGATCTGGGTTTCTTAAACCCGGACGCACCCCTCTCCTCTCTCCCCTCTCTTATTTTCTCATCTCCTCTCTAATTTTCCCATTTCTCTCTCTACATACACTCAAACCCTAACCCCAAATCATCAAATCCTTACTCCTTTCTTCAATTTTCCCATCAAATTTTCACAAAATCTACCTTATTTCTCCATTTTCATCACTTCTACTCAAGTTTCTCGTGATTTTTCGGCAAGTTCCGGTAGTATGTGGTGCTCTTAGCTTGTTTTGAGTCTCCAATCTTGGTATACTTCTAACCTTTGTATTATTCTTGTCAATTTCAATTGATTTATTTACATTGGTTGGTTTATGTTGATTTTGAGCATGATTTTTGTGTTTCATGATTATTTTTGTGAAATTTGGTATTTTTGAGTGATGATTGATTTCTCTAGATATTCTTGCATATATTTGATGGATGATTGTTAATAATGGTATTTGTTGTTGGAATTTTGGTTGTTATGTTGATTGAAACAGGTACCTTGTAGTTTTTGGGGGTTTTGGTTGGATTTGAAGCAGGATTGTGTGTGTTTGAGGTGTTTGTTGTTTGATTGAGGGAGTTGGATTATTTCTTGTGCATTTTTTTTTTGTGAACTTGTGTGATAAAAAAAAAAAAAACCAAAAAAATGAATTTGTTGAGGCGATCAAAGAGTAGCAAGAACCGCTCAACCCAATCTCCCGGCCAATCTTCTCAAGGCCAATCCTCTACCCCTAACCCCCAAACACACTCTCCTAACCAAGATGACGCCCCTCCTCCTCTCCCTCCTCTAAAATTGTGGAACCGGTCCAAGCAATTGCCCATTTACAACAAAATGAAGGACCGTAGGTTTAGACCCTCCCGCCACTATTTCCGTGACGATATGGCCAAGCTAGGGATAGATAATGATCTTGAGGTGCTTCTAAACAACCTAAGCTTAGGTGAATTCTTGAAGTTTAACCCCCGTACTTACTTGGAACCCTCAATCGAGTTTTTCTCCACCTTCGAGTTCAATAGGGTTGGGGACACCGACTACATCATCTCCTTCCAACTCTTCAACATCAAACACACCATGAACCTAGCCGAGTTTAATGTGGCCTTAGGTTTCAACCCCGATGGGGATATTTTCGAACCCCTTATCTCCCATGCCCAAAGTGAGTATAATGAGGTTGCTTGGTGGAGAACCATAGCCCACAAAAAGCAATTTGACTCCAAAACTTCCCTTGCTAGTGAGATCATTCATCCGGCCCTTAGGATCCTTCATAGAATTCTTGGGTACTAGGTTTATAGTAAGCAAGATTTGGGTAAGTTATCTCGGGAGGAGATAATGGTTTTGTGGATGGCTACTAAGCCGGAATTGGGTTCTAGGATTAACTTTGGGTACATCTTCATGGAAGGGTGCAAGGAGATAATGCATGGGGTGAAGACGGGGGAGGTTCATTGTGGGGGCATGGTGACCCGGTTGGTGAGATATTTCAACCAAGAGCGATTCTTGGAATCTTGCACTCCGGTTGGAGGGAGTGAGGACATTTGGATAAATTTGAGGCAAGTTAACACCCTCCGCTTCATTACTAGTACTAAGAGAGCCGGTACCTACTCTTGGCTAGTAAGGAATACCCACCACTGCCTTTTACCTAACCCGGCCGCTACCTCCATTTTTCGCGAGGCTAGGAATGTATGGATGGTCCCTAGGGACAATGGTAGGGTTGATGAGGATGAGATGGAGGAAGATGTTAATTTTGTTGAGGGTGTCGGGTTAGAGGATGTGAATGAGGAGGAGGAGGTAGGACGAGGAGAAGAACAAGAGGAACAACAACAACAACCATTTCAACAACAACAACACCAAGGAAGAAGAAGAAGACAACAACAACAACAACAACTACAACAACAAGAACAACAACAACAACCGCCATATGACATTGAGCAAGATATGGCGGCTATGTGGGCGCAAATGGACCGCATGAGACTTTCCATGCATGGTATGTATTCCGACCACCAAACTCTTTCTTATCAAACTAGTGCCTTATATGATGCTAGTGTACGTAGGGGGGAGGTCGCACCCCCGGTTAACTACCCTTATGTGCCGCCCCAACAAGGGCCGGTACCTTCCCGGGGTGGTGATGGCCTCCCTACGTACCCTTATTGGCAAGGGGTTGAGACCCCCGATGTGCCAAGGCGCAACTTCCCGCCTTATGACTATAGGGCCCCGGGGGGGAGTGATTATAGGGGTGACCCCGCTTATTATTATGTTGACCCCCGTCACCCCGAGCCCCTCGTTCAACAACCGCCCTTTGACCAATTGACCCCATCCCAACAAGACCTATTTAGGGGTTATTACGATTTTCCTCCCGGTTTCACCGGAGGTTGGGATGGGGGTGATGATGGTGCCGGCCCGAGTGGCCATTATTCCTTTTATTTGCATATTTGTCTCCCTTTTGTTCTCCCCTTTTCCCTATTTTTGCATGGTTGTCGGCATCGGGGTCGATGCTTTCATTTTGTGAGGGGGGAGGGTCATAAGGATGTGTTAGCATGGGGACGGCACCTTTGGCTCGGTGGGAAGTTTTTGATAAGGTTTTTGGTGGATTTTGGCTATTGGTCTCGTTCTTGTGTTGCTTGTTGTTGATTATTTCTTTGGATGATGTTTTTGGGATCTTCTATAAAAATTTTTGATGATGATGGGTTCTTCTAGGTTTTTGTATATAGTTAGTGTTTTCGTTTTCTTTATTGTTTGCTTTTGTTTGGAAGTTACTAACAATTTCACTTTGTATATATATAGCTTTCTTTTCTTTTACTCACTTTGTTCGTAGCTCATGCTTTGGATTGCGGAGCCCTTTGGAGAAGCTTATGCGAATTCTTTGGGTACTTTAATCTAGCACGGATGCTTGGTGAGGTCTTTCTTATTTTACTTCTTTTTATTTTCACCTTTTTATTTTCTTGGTTGCTTAGATTAGGAATAGACTTAGGGGAAGTTGAACGGTTCGAGGATGTATGAATTTAACACCTAGTGTGTTTGGGGTCTTTGGCGATGTGGCCATTAGACCACTTGTTTGTCGATTGGGATAAATGTGTTATGATTGCATCTTTGCCCTTTCCTCCTTCCCTTTCCTATCTTTATCTTAGTTTACCATCTTTTCTTTTCTTTTTCTTTTCTTTTGATTCTTGTGGTGTGCATATGTTTTTGAGGCCTTCTTTTTACTCTTTCTCTTTTTGAATATTGGACTTATATGCAATGGACTCTTGCTTTTGAATAATAGTCTTCCTAGGTAATTATGGTATGCATGGTTTGAGATTACGTTTGGTTGATTCTAGGATAAAGCATGCTAAGATAGTTGTCTAGAACTAGGGGGATCATGAAACCGGATTCTACTCGTTTGTGGCATGTTGGTAGTTGCTCCCTATCTTTGATTTGACAAACTTAGTGAGTTTTTGCTACAACCATGTGAGATGTATAATTGTTCAAGCTTTCATCAAATACTTGCATGAGCGGCATGGATCCTTGATTTTCGCAAACCTAATCTAGAATCTTAGCATATGATTCCTAAGACCGTGACCGAACTGCCTAGGAAGGACAAAGGCAACTCTTGCGGGGAGGTATTTTCTTTTTTTTTTTAGGTTAGGATAGTCCATTTTATGTTTACTTCTTGGATTTGGGGATACATTTGCCTACTTGTTACCCCTTTGAGCCTTCTTCCCTCTTTTCAAGCCGCATATTTAGACATTTTGAGCCTTTTGTTTCGTTCTCTTTCTTTTTGGTTTTTGTGAAGCAAGGGTCAATGTTTGGAGATTGTGGTGTATGAAGTTGGAGTTTGGTTCGATTTGGTAAGCATATTTGAGTTGTTTTTGGTGAATAATGGTAAATGCTTCTGTAAAAGCCGTCCGAATTGAGAAAGAGGCAAGGACTAATGCTTTAAAGGTGTATGAGAACTTTCAAAAAAAAAAAATTAAAAAAAAAATAAAAAATAAAAAAATAAATAAAAAAAAAAAAAAAAAAACTCTTTTACCTCTCTTTGCATTGAGGACAATGTCTCCTTTAGCTTGGGGGGAGAAGCGTTATATGTTCACGCTTTTTGTTTCTATTTTAGTAGAGTATTGTTTTGAATAAGCTTGGGGGTGTTAATACATTTTTGTTTGGTGATTACTTAAGTTTGGTGTTGAGATTTGGCCGGTCTTTGCTTCACATTTTTAGGATAACCACCAAATTTTAAATTTTTAGCCTACCTTAACCCTTCTTGCCTTACGTTACAACCTTGGGGAAAGACCTTTGGACCTAGGAGTTGAGTCTTTCATCGGTGGAGGGAATCATAAGTTGTGGACTAAGGAAAGGGGATGCGAAATCAAGATGTCGAGTAGCCTAAAACTTTGATCTTTTTCCGGTTCCTTCGCGGAATCTATGAGATGCTCACTAAGGGGAGATATGAGATTAGTAGGGGGAACGCGGTAAGATTGTTTGGGATGAAGGTGGAGTGTGATAACTAGTTCCTATGCTTAGCATATTTATGTTTCAATGAACCTTAGGTATCTTATAACGTGCATACCATAATTCACTTTAGAAAGTTTGTTATTCATTTGAATTATAGTCTCTTTGTAAAGTCCATTTCGTAAAGATTTTGTTTCCTTTCTTTCTCTTTCTTTTCTTTCCTTGGTTTGCCTCTTGGGGGTTTGGTGGAGAGTTATGGGTAAACTCTTACGATACCCTTACGTGAGCATCACTCGTCCTCTAGAGCGATCTAGAGGTTCAAAATGGCTTGTTGTAGCTAAAAACAACCGTGATTCCTACGACAGTGAGTCCTAGTGTAAATTCTTACCCCTCTTTTTCTTTTTATTTCGATTTGTCCTTTTTTATTCCTTCTTGGCCTTTGTTTTGCTCGGGACGAGCAAAAGTCTAGCTTGGGGGAATTTGATGAGTGTCATTTATGGCACTCATTAGGTAGTCTTTTAAGTTATTTCTTTCCCTTTTTGTTGCTTCCTTCTTTTAGTTTTGGCCCTTTTTCCTTTAGTTTCTCCTTTTTCCTCTTTCTTCGTGTTTCTTGTGTTTTTCCTTTATTTTGCTCTTTTTCCCTTTTATTTCCTTTATTTGTTTACTTGTGTAGGTATTGTGAGATCCACCTTGGCAAAGGATGCAATTCGGGACCTCAATGATCAAGCAAGGAAGGAGCATTTGGCTAGAGAGGGCTTAGAGAGACCTTGGAGAGACCTCGGAGAGGTCTCCATGGTTTTCCATCAAGCCGCGGGCGCGGGACTTCAAGCCGCGGGCGCGGGCTCTATTGTTCACAAATGCCAAAAAGTTGGCAGGAACTAGCCGCGGTTGCCCCGCGGTCTCTCCGCGGGCGCGGGCAATTTGGAGAGGTCTCTCCCCTCAGAGAGACCGCGGCTCCCCTGATCAGCCTTTGGGAGCAGGGGACTTCGCCGCGGGCGCGGGTCATCAAGCCGCGGGCGCGGGCCTTTGAGGCCGCGAGCGCAGGTGCTGCCCAGGCAGCCCGCGGAGGGTTCCGTACCCATTTCTCCGCGGGCGCGGGTTCATCGAGAGAGACCGCGGGGGGCTGCCGTTTTCTTCTTTGCCTATAAATAGAATTGTATTTCCTTTTTTTTTGGAGAACTCTTGGATAATATATTTCATTTTTCTTTGCTTAGTTTTAGAGAGAGAATCTAGAGAGAAGTTAGAGAGAAGTTCTTTGTTTTGGATTATAACTCAACATTTGATCACTCAAGTTTGGATTTCTTCATTTTAAATCTTCAATATTAGTGAGAATCTTTTCTTTCTTTCATCTCTTACTTACTTGCTATTTTATTTATGCTTAATGTTTGTTTTTCTTGGATTTGAGTTTGATATTATTGAATACTTTGATTTCTATTAGATTTTGATATAGATATGATGATCAATGCAATTTCTAGTTATTTGGTTTTGAATCTCACCATGATTAGTGAGTAGATTAGTTGCTAGGGAAAGGGGGAAGCATGTTTGGTTAATGGAAATGCTAGTTGATGCTCCTTGATTGGTTTATTTGTTGCAATTAATTTGGTTGACATAGTTTTGCATGAGATTGATTAGATTAGGATTGATCAACCTATAAGATTAATCTAGATTGCATTGCAACTCTTAATGACATGACCAATTGATTTGAAGGTTGCTCTAATTGATTGGGTTTGCTTGTGATTCTTCTTGGTTTGCCTTTCATAGTGACCACTAGATTGGCCAATAGGAGATGGCATTTGAGCTCTCTTGATTGCTACTATTGTTTGTCCATTGCAATACTTGAGCTAATTAATTGAGCTTTGTTCTAGCATTATCATTGATCTTGCATGTGGAACCCATATCCCTAGTGTTTAGACCCCTTGATTACTAGTTGAATTCGATCTAGTTCACTTAGGTACCAACCATAACCTAATTTTCGACTTCGAGGTAGCTTGACTTAGACTTTAGTTTTCATCATTGCATTCCCTTGGGATCGACCCTTAACTTACCCTATATTCATATAAGGTTGGTTAGGTGTTTACAAATTTAGTTTGACTTGGGGAAAGGGTAGATAACGACATGCATTTTCCTCTTGTCAGCATTCCACAATGCTAATTGAGTCAAATGAAAGTCAAACACATTCAACAAAGCTAATTGAGTCAAAAGAAAGTCAAACACATTCAAACAAAGCTTTTTGAATCAAATGAAAGTTAAACATATTCAAACAAAGCTTTTTGAATCAAAATAAAGTCAAATGCATTCAACAAAGCTAATTGAGTCAAATGAAAGTCAAACACATTCAACAAAGCGTTTTGAATCAAATGAAAGTCAAATACATTCAATCAAAGCTTTTTGAATCAAATGAAAGTCAATTGCATTCCACAATACTAATTGAGTCAAATGAAAGTCAAACACATTCAACAAAGCTTTTAGAATCAAATGAAAGTCTAATACATTCGAACAAAGTTGTTTTAATCAATCGAAAATCAAATGAATTCAACAAAGCTAATTGAGTCAAATGAAAGTCAATGACGTGGGGAAAACTATGTCGTTGAACTAATCCTCCCTACGGTCAAACAAATTTATAATCACTCAACTACCTAAATACAAGTATAGAGGTAAGTCAAGGGTCGAACCACTAGGAACGGTTATGTTCAAGTATTTCTAATTAACACCTAAGCTAGGTCGAAGTCTAAGGTGAAAGGTGACACTATTCTACTTCCTAAATCAAGAAGCAAACAAATGAAACACTAGGGAGTGGGGATCAACATGCATTCATGATAACCAAGCTAATTAGGGAGTCAAGCAATCCAAGCAATGCAAAGACAAATAGTAGGAGCAATTAGGGGCATTCAACTAATCATCCTCACACTCTCTAACATAGATTTCTCTAGTGCTAAACAATATGAAGAAACATAATCAAATACTCAACTAATTATGATCAAATCGATATCAAGTGGTCATGTCAATCAATTCAATCATGCAATCAATGCTAGCAATCATGGTTAGCTACTCCAATCAAACTTATGCAACATGCAAACCTCTATGAATCAATTTAATCACAACACAAGAACTACTCAAATTCCCAAATCAATCTCAATCCATCAATCACACATGTTTACCCAAACCCTAGCAAGTAAACTACTCAAGAAACATCATCATCAAATCTACTATCAACTATAGAGAACAAGAATCAACAAAATATCAAAAACAATTACTCTAATCAAAATCAAACCAAACAAACATCTAATTAAACAAAACAATTGAATGAGATAGAGTTTAGAAATGCTCATTGATAATTAGGAAGATCTCCAACACAATTGTCACACTTGCATCTTCAATCTCTCAATCACCATTGAAATTCCTCACTTTCTCTCTCTAAAACTACTCCTAATCTAGAGAGAGAAACTCTCAACCTAAGAGA
This sequence comes from Chenopodium album, assembly GCF_948465745.1. NCBI lineage: Eukaryota > Viridiplantae > Streptophyta > Magnoliopsida > Caryophyllales > Amaranthaceae > Chenopodium > Chenopodium album. Next base: position 22,998,352 of record NC_137852.1, on the reverse strand, counting down.
GAGAAAACTATTCTAAAACTAAAGAATTACATCAATAATAATAAAGAAAACCAAAAACTATATAAACAAAAGGAGAAAAGAAGCTTAAAATCGTAAAACCCAGAAACCCGCGCCCGCGGAGAGCTCGGCCGCGCCCGCGGAGGAAGACGGAAACCCCGATAGCCGCGCCCGCGGCCCAAGCCCGCGCCCGCGGGGCCAAGGCCCGCGCCCTCGGGGAGCCCTCGGGACAACCGCGGGTGCTTACTGCCCAAATACGGCAGTTTTGGAACAGCAGCAACCCCGCGCCCGCGGGTACTGTAGCCCGCGCCCGCGGCAGTTTTCCTGGGCCAACTTCAGAAGGCTTTAACTTCTGATCTAAGAATCGTATGAGGGCGTGCGACCTATCATTGGAAAGCTCTTTAAGTCTAGTTTCCAACCCAACTTGAATCACATCAATCCGATTTGTAGAACTTGAGATATGGCTGAAACAATGCACAAAGGTCCTATTTGAAACTTTGCAATCCTTCGTTTTCCTTTGTTTCAAACTCAAATTCAATTCCGAAAAGTGCACATTGATGCTAGTGGGTGCTATTTTCAATTTCCATTCATATAGCCCGCGACGTACCTACAAAACAACACAAAGAAACGGAGAAGCGAGAGAAATAGCCGAGAAATGAATAAAATGATAAGAAAACCATTAAAAGCATGCATTTCTCTAAACTAACACAAAATAGCACAAATCGACCATTATTCTCTATAAACACGACACAAACGACTAAAAACGAGCATAGAAATATAAAGAAAACATAGCCTAAAGGTGCCATAAATGGCACGGATCAAATTCCCCCAAGCTAAACTTTTGCTCGTCCTCGAGCAAAACAAAATCCAACCCAAGGGAAAAATGATGACATTATTCAAGCAAAGAAAGAAACGAGAAAACTAGAGAATATGGGAATATACACTAACTCACTTTCGTAGGAATCACGGTCAATTTTAGCAACTAAAGACAAGCCATTTAAACCCCTAGATCGCCCTAGAGGACGAGTGATGCTCTCGTAAGGGTATCCTAAGAGTTTACCCATAACTCTCATAATAATAAAAACAAGGCAAAGCATGAAAAAAGAAAATAAAATACAAGAAAAGCAAACAAATGTTCATGAAAGGATTTTAGCAAATGTACAAGCACAAGTGAATGCAAATCTTTCTAAACAAGTAAGGGAGTGCACGTTTCAAGATACCCAAGGTTGATTGAAACATAAATATGCTAAGCATAGGAACTAGTTATCACACTCCACTTTCATCCCAAACGGTCTTACCGCGTTCCCCCTACTAATCTCATATCTCCCCTTAGTGAGCATCTCATAGATTCCGCGAAGGAACCGGAAAAAGATCAAATTTTTGGGCTACTCGACATCTTGACTTCGCATCCCCTTTCCTTAGGCAATGACCCATGATTCCCTCCCCCAAATAGTGACTCAACTTTCTAGGTCGAAAAGTCTTTCCCCAAGGTTGTAACGTAAGGCATAAAGGGTGAAGGTAGGCTAAAATTTTTAAAATTTGGCGGTTTTCCTAAAAAGTGAAGCAAAAGGGTGATCAATCCTTAACAACATAATCAAGAAATAACCAAACAAAAGCAACACCCCCAAGCTTATTTGAAGCTATACTCACAAGAAATATATACAAAAAGCGTAAACGCTTCTCCCCCAAGCTTAAATGAAGCATTGTCCTCAATGCTTAGAAGGAGAAAAGAATACATCAAAATATTTTTGAATTTTCACTTTTTCAATCAATTTTTTTTTCTTTTGTTTTTTTTACTTAAACTTGCAATGTCCTCGCCTTTTGCTAAATTCGGACGGCTTTTTCTATAATGCAATTTATTAGTCCATGCCTTTTATGATTAAGGACGGCTTTTACTCAAACACTTGCCATTATTCACAAAGAAGATTTAATCACAAACTAGCACTCATAAAAACCAAATTTCCAACTTATCCACCACAAACTCCATCATACATGATCAATTTGCTTCACAAAAAACCAAGAATAGAAAGAAAATGAAACAAAAGGCCAAAGAACTAAAGATGTGGCTTGAAAAGAAGGAAATAGGCTCAAATGGTTGCAAGAAGGCAAATGGAAACCCAAAAACAAATATGAAATAAACTAACCTAAAAATGAAAAATACCACCCCGAAAAAGGTGCCTTTGTCCTCCCTAGATAGCTCGGTCTCGGGTTTAAGAATCATACATCAAGCTTTATAGATTAGGCTTGCAAAGTCAAGGATCCATGCCGCTCATGCAAGAATATGATGAAAGCTTGAACAAATATAAATCTCACATGGTTGTAGCAAAAACTCACTAAGGTTGTCAAATCGAATAAAGGGAGCAACTACCAAACATGCCACAAACAAGTAGAATCCGGCTTCATGATCCCCCTAGTTCTAGACAACTACCTTAGCATGCTTTATCCTAGAATCAACCAAACGTAATCTCAAACCGTGCACACCACTACCATTTAGGAAGAAAAGCATTCAATTATACAAGTCCAAATGTTATTATGTCCAAAGCAAGAACAAAACAAAACACATTGCAAATTTGCCTTGATAGAAACAAAAATCTTTTTGGAGTTTTAAAAATATAAGAACATGGAAAAGCATATACAAAGGTGCATAGCATATATGAATCAACATCCCACCAAACATGATAGAATACCCTCCCCCAAGCTTGAATGAGACATTACACTCAAACATAAATCAAACAATTCAAGGGAGGGGAAAACAAGGAGATCAATCCAAACAAACCAACATATGTCGAACAAGTCATCATCCACTAGAGAAAGAGCAAGGAAGGATATTACCGGATATAAGGTGGGTGTAAATACCCGCAAATGACCCAATTTTACCCTTTCAAGGCTAACAACCTCTAGTATTGAACTTGCCTTCCTTATGCTAGCAAAAATAAGAGTCAACCTTCCTTGATTCTTGATCCATATTGAAGTACCAAAGTATATCAAGTCATGTACCTAGCAAAAGGCACACAAACATTTCCATGAGATAAAATCTAATCTAAAAAGAAAATAAAATGAAAGAAATAAAACACGGGTTACTTCCCGAGAAAGGCTTGCTTAAGGTCCAAGCATGACCGCTCTAGAAAATAATAATTCAACGCACGCAAGAGCTTGTCAAATGTACTACTACACATTTCATATGATAGGAGGTAGGCAAATGACGGGATAAGGACGTGCAACAAGATCGTTGCACGCAAGTGAGAAGAGAGATGCCAAAAGAAAGAAGAAAAGGGATCAAAAGGAAAAACAAGAAAATAAGAAGAAGAAGAAGAAGGGGGAATAAAAGAATGGAAAGAAAAAGAAAAAGGCAAATCCTCCTCACTAGAATATTTTTGGGTGACAATATCACCCCTTTCCTCAATCGGGGACAAATGAGCCACATAAAAACCATCATAGACAAGAGGGTCCCCAATAGGCTCATTAACAAAGGAAGGGAGGGACATAGGAGTGTAGGGGATATGGTTGAAATTCCTTGAAAAAGGGACATGTGAGGAGGGAATAGGAGCTATGGTCTCGCAAATGAACTCTTCCTCACCACCATGCCTCAAATCACCAATTAGAGCATGAAAATCAATCATAGAATCCTCAAAAGAAGAACACTCATGATCAACATCTCCCTCAAACATCCAACTTCCAAGAGGAACTACATAATCCCCTCCATCACAACCATGAACAACAACTCCCTCAACTTCCTTAAAGCCTAAAGTCTCAAAGCCATGCATGAATGGATGTAAAATCATTTCAAACTCATCTCTCTCACATGAAGCATTCTTAATAAACTCACTCAAAAGGCTATGGGTTTTCATTTGACACTCAAAAAACATATTAGACATAACCTCAAGTGAATCCAAATACTCATGGATAGAAGAATCACAATCATGCACTAGAGACTCGTCAAGATGGGAAAGAGGGATATGATTTTCAAAATCAACACTCTCTTCATTCTCAACTCCTTCACCATCACTCAAATGCTCACAAATGGGATCCTCACACTCTCTTGGTCGCTCAAAATCATCATCATCATCCTCAACACACACATTAAATTGGGATTTTTCACAAATAAGCATCAAGGATGACAATTGGCCTTCTAACTCTTCTTTTCTTCTGTTTCCCTCCTCAAGACGCTCCTCACTCTTTTTCATTATCTCTAATTGACCTCTCATAGAATTAAGAATCATCTCCTTACTAGGCCCAAACTCATTATCAAGCTCAATGTGCCTAATTTGAGATTCAAATACATCAACAAGAGATTCAAAAGATGTAGAAGGTTGAGGTTCAACAAGAGGAGAAGAAATACAACCAAGATTGGAAGCATCAACATTAAGATCATGAGCATTTACATCACATTGGGGAGTGGGGGCAAAATCAAGAACATGAGATTCATCATTAAGGGAATAAAGCACATCACAAGAAGGCATGGTAAATAATGAAGAATATTGAAACACATCATTAGCATCAACTTGAGCATGTACTTCATCATCATGAACAAAAGGGGAAATAGAGTTGAAATCATGTATTCTAGGTTCACCAATAGGATCATGTGACAAATCATGGGAATTCATGCTAATATTAGAAGAATCAACACATTGCATATCAATATTAGGATCATGATTACCCCTACTATAGACATTCCTAGCAAACCAAACATAAAAATCCCAAGCATCATCAATAGACAATGCTCTAAATTCACCATTATGCATGCATTCAACTTCATCCCTAGTTTGCTCATTCAAACCAAAATAACAAATCTCACAAGCCTCCCAAATATTACAACAATTACAATCAAGAAATCCCTCTAGTCTATTAAAATATTCACAAAAAGGCTCATTGTCAAATTGAGGAAATGAGAGACATGCCATTTTTTTTCCAATGCAAACAAAAAGAAATAAAAGAAAAGTATACACAAAGACCTAGACTCAAGCAATCAAAAACACTCAAACATAGACACCGTTCCCCGGCAACGGCGCCATTTTGACGTGGGGAAAACTATGTCGTTGAACTAATCCTCCCTACGGTCAAACAAATTTATAATCACTCAACTACCTAAATACAAGTATAGAGGTAAGTCAAGGGTCGAACCACTAGGAACGGTTATGTTCAAGTATTTCTAATTAACGCCTAAGCTAGGTCGAAGTCTAAGGTGAAAGGTGACACTATTCTACTTCCTAAATCAAGAAGCAAACAAATGAAACACTAGGGAGTGGGGATCAACATGCATTCATGATAACCAAGCTAATTAGGGAGTCAAGCAATCCAAGCAATGCAAAGACAAATAGTAGGAGCAATTAGGGGCATTCAACTAATCATCCTCACACTCTCTAACATAGATTTCTCTAGTGCTAAACAATATGAAGAAACATAATCAAATACTCAACTAATTATGATCAAATCGATATCAAGTGGTCATGTCAATCAATTCAATCATGCAATCAATGCTAGCAATCATGGTTAGCTACTCCAATCAAACTTATGCAACATGCAAACCTCTATGAATCAATTTAATCACAACACAAGAACTACTCAAATTCCCAAATCAATCTCAATCCATCAATCACACATGTTTACCCAAACCCTAGCAAGTAAACTACTCAAGAAACATCATCATCAAATCTACTATCAACTATAGAGAACAAGAATCAACAAAATATCAAAAACAATTACTCTAATCAAAATCAAACCAAACAAACATCTAATTAAACAAAACAATTGAATGAGATAGAGTTTAGAAATGCTCATTGATAATTAGGAAGATCTCCAACACAATTGTCACACTTGCATCTTCAATCTCTCAATCACCATTGAAATTCCTCACTTTCTCTCTCTAAAACTACTCCTAATCTAGAGAGAGAAGCTCTCAACCTAAGAGAGAGAAAACTATTCTAAAACTAAAGAATTACATCAATAATAATAAAGAAAACCAAAAACTATATAAACAAAAGGAGAAAAGAAGCTTAAAATCGTAAAACCCAGAAACCCGCGCCCGCGGAGAGCTCGGCTGCGCCCGCGGAGGAAGACGGAAACCCCGATAGCCGCGCCCGCGGCCCAAGCCCGCGCCCGCGGGGCCAAGGCCCGCGCCCTCGGGGAGCCCTCGGGACAACCGCGGGTGCTTACTGCCCAAATACGGCAGTTTTGGAACAGCAGCAACCCCGCGCCCGCGGGTACTGTAGCCCGCGCCCGCGGCAGTTTTCCTGGGCCAACTTCAGAAGGCTTTAACTTCTGATCTAAGAATCGTATGAGGGCGTGCGACCTATCATTGGAAAGCTCTTTAAGTCTAGTTTCCAACCCAACTTGAATCACATCAATCCGATTTGTAGAACTTGAGATATGGCTGAAACAATGCACAAAGGTCCTATTTGAAACTTTGCAATCCTTCGTTTTCCTTTGTTTCAAACTCAAATTCAATTCCGAAAAGTGCACATTGATGCTAGTGGGTGCTATTTTCAATTTCCATTCATATAGCCCGCGACGTACCTACAAAACAACACAAAGAAACGGAGAAGCGAGAGAAATAGCCGAGAAATGAATAAAATGATAAGAAAACCATTAAAAGCATGCATTTCTCTAAACTAACACAAAATAGCACAAATCGAGCATTATTCTCTATAAACACGACACAAACGACTAAAAACGAGCATAGAAATATAAAGAAAACATAGCCTAAAGGTGCCATAAATGGCACGGATCAGTCAAACACTTTCATCAAAGCTTTTAGAATAAAATGAAAGTCAAATACATTCAATCAAAGCTTTTTGAATCAAATCGAAGTCAATTGCATTCCACAATGCTAATTGAGTCAAATGAACGTCAAACACATTCAACGAAGCTAATTGAGTCAAATGAAAGTCAAACACATTCAAACAAAGTTTTTAGAATCAAGTGAATGTCAAATGCATTCAACAAAACCAATTGAGTCAAATGAAAGTCAAACACATTCAGATAAAGCTTCTTAATTAAAATGAAAGTCAAATGCATTCAACAAAGCTAATTGTGTCAAATGAAAGTCAAACACTTTCAACAAAGCTATTAGAATCAAATGAAAGTCAAACACATTCAAACAAAGCTTTTTGAATCAAATGAAATTCAAATGCATTCAACAAAGCTAATTGAGTCAAATGAAAGTCAAACACTTTCAACAAAGCGTTTTGAATCAAATGAAAGTCAAATACATTCAATCAAAGCTTTTTGAATCAAATGAAAGTCAATTGCATTCCAAAATGCTAATTGAGTCAAATGAAAGTCAAACACTTTCAACAAAGCTTTTAGAATCAAATGAAAGTCTAATACATTCAAACAAAGCTTTTTGAATCAAACGAAAATCAAATGAATTCCACAATGCTAATTGAGTCAAATGAAAGTCAAACACATTCAACGAAGCTAATTGAGTCAAATGAAAGTCAAACACATTTAAACAAAGCTTTTTGAATCAAATGAAAGTCAAATGCATTCAACAAAGCCAATTGAGTCAAATGAAAGTCAAACACATTCAAATAAAGCTTCTTGATTCAAATGAAAGTCAAATGCATTCAACAAAGCTAATTGAGTCAAATGAAAGTCAAACACATTCTAACAAAGCTTTTTGAATCAAATGAAAGTCAAATGCATTCAACAAAGCTAATTGAGTCAAATAAAAGTCAAACACTTTCAACAAAGCGTTTAAAATCAAATGAAAGTCAAATACATTCAATCAAAGCTTTTTGAATCAAATGAAAGTCAATTGCATTCCACAATGCTAATTGAGTCAAATGAAAGTCAAACACATTCAACAAAGCTAATTGAGTCAAAATAAAGTCCACATTCAAACAAAGCTTTTTGAATCAAACGAAAGTAAAATGCATTCAACAAAGCTAATTGAGTCAAATGAAAGTGAAACACTTTCAACAAAGCTAATTGAGTCAAATGAAAGTCAAACACATTCAAACAAAGCTTTTTTATTCAAATGAAAGTCAAATGCATTCAACAAAGCTAATTGTGTCAAATGAAAGTCAAACACTTTCAACAAAGCTTTTTGAATCAAATGAAAGTCAAATGCATTCAAACAAAGCTTTTTGAATCAAATGAAAATCAAATGAATTCAACAAAGCTAATTGAGTTAAATGAAAGTCAAACACTTACATCAAAGCTTTTAGAATCAAATGAAAGTCAGATACATTCGAACAAAGCTTTTTGAATTAAATGAAAGTCAATTGCATTCCACAATGCTAATTGAGTCAAATGAAAGTCAAACACATTCAACGAAGCTAATTGAGTCAAATGAAAGTCAAACACATTCAAACAAAGCTTTTTGAATAAAATGAAAGTCAAATGCATTCAACAAAGCCAATTGAGTCAAATGAAAGTCAAACACATTCAAACATAGCTTCTTGATTCAAATGAAAATCAAATGCATTCAACAAAGCTAATTGAGTCAAATGAAAGTCAAACACTTTCAACAAAGCTTTTAGAATTAAATGAAAGTAAAACACATTCAAACAAAGCTTTTTGAATCAAATGAATGTCAAATGCATTCAACAAAGATAATTGAGTCAAATGAAAGTCAAACACATTCAACAAAGCTAATTGAGTTAAAAGAAAGTCAAACACATTCAAACAAAGCTTTTTGAATCAAATGAAAGTCAAATGCATTCAACAAAGCCAATTGAGTCAAATGAAAGTCAAACACATTCAAATAAAGCTTCTTGATTCAAATGAAAGTCAAATGCATTCAACAAAGCTAATTGAGTCAAATGAAAGTCAAACACTTTCAACAAAGCTTTTAGAATCAAATGAAAGTCAAATACATTCAAACAATGATTTTTGAATCAAATGAAAGTCAAATGCATTCAACAAAGCTAAGTGAGTTAAATGAAAGTCAAACACTTTCAACAAAGCTTTTAAAATCAAATGAAAGTCAAATAAATTCAAACAAAGCTTTTCGAATCAAATGAAAATCAAATAATTGAATACAGCTAGTTGAGTCAAATGAAAGTCAAACACATTCATCAAAGCTTTTAGAATCAAAGGAAAGTCAAATACATTCAAACAAAGCTTTTTGAATCAAATGGAAGTCAATTGCATTCCACAATGCTAACTGAATCAAATGAAAGTCAAACACATTCAACGAAGTTAATGGAGTCAAATGAAAGTCAAACACATTCAAACAAAGTTTTTAGAATCAAATGAAAGTCAAATACATTCATACAAAGCTTTTTGAATCAAATGAAAATCAAAAAATTGAACAAAGCTAGTTGAGTCAAATGAAAGTCAAACACATTTATCAAAGCTTTTAGAATCAAATGAAAGTCAAATACATTCAAACAAAGCTTTTTGAATCAAATGGAAGTCAATTGCATTCCACAATGCTAATTGTGTCAAATAAAAGTCAAACACATTCAACGAAGCTAATTGAGTCAAATGAAAGTCAAACACATTCAAACAAAGCTTTTTGAATCAAATGAAAGGTAAATGCATTCAACAAAGCCAATTGAGTCAAATGAAAGTCAAACACATTCAAATAAAGCTTCTTTATTAAAATGAAAGTCAAATGCATTCAACAAAGCTAATTATGTCAAATGAAAGTCAAACACTTTCAACAAAGCTTTTAGAATCAAATGAAAGTCAAACACATTAAAACAAAGCTTTTTGAATCAAATGAAAGTCAAATGCATTCAACAAAGCTAATTGAGTCAAATGAAAGTCAAACACATTCAACAAAGCGTTTTGAATCAAATGAAAGTCAAATACATTCAATCAAAGCTTTTTGAATCAAATGAAAGTCAATTGCATTCCACAACACTAATTGAGTTAAATGAAAGTCAAACACATTCAACAAAGCTTTTAGAATCAAATGAAAGTCTAATACATTCAAACAAAGCTTTTTGAATCAAACGAAAATCAAATGAATTCAACAAAGCTAATTGAGTATAATGAAAGTCAAACACTTTCATCAAAGCTTAGAATAAAATGAAAGTCAAATAAATTCAAACAAAGCTTTTTGAATCAAATCGAAGTCAATTGCATTGCACAATGTTAACTGAGTCAAATGAAAGTCGAACACATTCAACGAAGCTAATTGAGTCAAATGAAAGTCAAAGACATTCAAACAAAGCTTTTTGAATCAAATGAAAGTCAAATGCTTTTAACAAAGCCAATTGAGTCAAATGAAAGTCAAACACATTCCAATAAAGCTTCTTGATTAAAATGAAAGTCAAATGCATTCAACAAAGCTAATTGTGTCAAATTAAAGTCAAACACTTTCAACAAAGCTTTTAGAATCAAATGAAAGTCAAACACATTCAAACAAAGCTTTTTGAATCAAATGAAAGTCAAATGCATTCAACAAAGCTAATTGAGTCAAATGAAAGTCAAACACATTCAACAAAGCGTTTTGAATCAAATGAAAGTCAAATACATTCAATCAAAGCTTTTTGAATCAAATGAAAGTCAATTGCATTCCACAAAGCTAATTGAGTCAAATCAAAGTCAAACACATTCAACAAAGCTAATTGAGTCAAAAGAAAGTCAAACACATTCAAACAAAGCTTTTTGAATCAAATGAAAGTAAAATGCATTCAACAAAGCTAATTGAGTCAAATGAAAGTCAAACACTTTCAACAAAGCTAATTGAGTCAAATGAAAGTCAAACACATTCAACGAAACTAATTGAGTCAAATGAAAGTCAAACACATTCAAACAAAGCTTTTTGACTCAAATGAAAGTCAAATGCATTCAACAAAGCCAATTGAGTCAAATGAAAGTCAAACACATTCAAATAAAGCTTCTTGATTCAAATGAAAGTCAAATGCATTCAACAAAGCTAATTGAGTCAAATGAAAGTCAAACACATTCAAACAAAGCTTTTTGAATCAAATGAAAGTCAAATGCATTCAACAAAGCTAATTGATTCAAATGAAAGTCAAACACTTTCAACAAAGCTAATTGAGTCAAATGAAAGTCAAACACATTCAAACAAAGCTTTTTGATTCAAATGAAAGTCAAATGCAATCAACAAAGCTAATTGAGTCAAATGAAAGTCAAACACTTTCAACAAAGCGTTTTGAATCAAATGAAAGTCTAATACATTCAATCAAAGCTTTTTGAATCAAATGAAAGTCAATTGCATTTCACAATGCTAATTGATTCAAATGAAAGTCAAACACATTCAACAAAGCTAATTGAGTCAAAATAAAGTCAAACACATTCAAACAAAGCTTTTTGAATTAAATGAAAGTAAAATGCATTCAACAAAGCTAATTGAGTCAAATGAAAGTGAAAAACTTTCAACAAAGCTAATTGAGTCAAATGAAAGTCAAACACATTTAAACAAAGCTTTTTGATTCAAATGAAAGTCAAATTCAATCAACAAAGCTAATTAAGTCAAATGAAAGTCAAACACTTTCAACAAAGCGTTTTGAATCAAATGAAAGTCAAATACATTCAATCAAAGCTTTTTGAATCAAATGAAAGTCAATTGCATTTCACAATGCTAATTGAGTCAAATGAAAGTCAAACACATTCAACAAAGCTAATTGAGTCAAAATAAAGTCAAACACATTCAAACAAAGCTTTTTGAATCAAATGAAAGTAAAATGCATTCAACAAAGCTAATTGAGTCAAATGAAAGTGAAAAACTTTCAACAAAGCTAATTGAGTCAAATGAAAGTCAAACACATTCAAACAAAGTTTTTTGATTCAAATGAAAGACAAATGCATTCAACAAAGCTAATTGAGTCAAATGAAAGTCAAACACTTTCTACAAAGCTTTTAGAATCAAATGAAAGTCAAACACATTCAAACAAAGCTTTTTGAATCAAATGAAAATCAAATGAATTCAACAAAGCTAATTGAGTCAAATGAAAGTCAACCACTTTCATCAAAGCTTTTAGAATAAAATGAAAGTCAAAATACATTCAAACAAAGCTTTTTGAATCAAATGAAAGTCAATTGCATTCCACAATGCTAATTGAGTCAAATGAAAGTCAAACACATTCAACGAAGCTAATTGAGTCAAATGAAAGTCAAACACATTCAAACAAAGCTTTTTGAATCAAATGAAAGTCAAATGCATTCAACAAAGCCAATTGAGTCAAATGAAAGTCAAACACATTCAAATAAAGCTTCTTGATTAAAATGAAAGTCAAATGCATTCAACAAAGCTAATTGTGTCAAATGAAAGTCAAACACTTTCAATAAAGCTTTTAGAATAAAATAAAAGTCAAACACATTCAAACAAAGCTTTTTGAATCAAATGAAAGTCAAATGCATTCAACAAAGCTAATTAAATCAAATGAAAGTCAAACACTTTCAACAAAGCGTTTTGAATCAAATGAAAGTCAAATACATTCAATCAAAGCTTTTTGAATCAAATGAAAGTCAATTGCATTCAACAATGCTAATTGAGTCAAATGAAAGTCAAACACTTTCAACAAAGCTAACTGAGTCAAATGAAAGTCAAACACATTCAAACAAAGCTTTTTGATTCAAATGAAAGTCAAATGCATTCAACAAAGCTAATTGAGTCATATGAAAGTCAAACACTTTACACAAAGCGTTTAGAATCTAATGAAAGTTAAACACTTTCAACAAAGCGTTTAGAATCAAATGAAAGTCAAACACTTTCAACAAAGCTAATTGAGTAAATGAAAGTCAAACACATTCAAACAAAGCTTTTTGAATCAAATGAAAATCAAATGAATTCAACAAAGCTAATTGAGTCAAATGAAAGTCAAACACATTCAACAAAGCGTTTTGAATCAAATGAAAGTCAAATACATTCAATCAAAGCTTTTTGAATCAAATGAAAGTCAATTGCATTTGACAATGCTAATTGAGTCAAATGAAAGTCAAACACATTCAACAAAGCTAATTGAGTCAAAAGAAAGTCAAACACATTCAAACAAAGCTTTTTGAATCAAATGAAAGTAAAATGCATTCAACAAAGCTAATTGAGTCAAATGAAAGTCAAACACTTTCAACAAAGCTAATTGAGTCAAATGAAAGTCAAACACATTCAACGAAGCTAATTGAGTCAAATGAAAGTCAAACACATTCAAACAAAGCTTTTTGACTCAAATGAAAGTCAAATGCATTCAACAACGCCAATTGAGTCAAATGAAAGTCAAACACATTCAAATAAAGCTTCTTGATTCAAATGAAAGTCAAATGCATTCAACAAAGCTAATTGAGTCAAATGAAAGTCAAACACATTCAAACAAAGCTTTTTGAATCAAATGAAAGTCAAATGCATTCAACAAAGCTAATTGAGTCAAATGAAAGTCAAACACTTTCAACAAAGCGTTTAGAATCAAATGAAAGTCAAATACATTCAATCAAAGCTTTTTGAATCAAATGAAAGTCAATTGCATTTCACAATGCTAATTGAGTCAAATGAAAGTCAAACACATTCAACAAAGCTAATTGAGTCAAAATAAAGTCAAACACATTCAAACAAAGCTTTTTGAATCAAATGAAAGTAAAATGCATTCAACAAAGCTAATTGAGTCAAATGAAAGTGAAACACTTTCAACAAAGCTAATTGAGTCAAATGAAAGTCAAACACATTCAAACAAAGCTTTTTGATTCAAATGAAAGTCAAATGCAATCAACAAAGCTAATTGAGTCAAATGAAAGTCTAACACTTTCAACTAAGCGTTTTGAATCAAATGAAAGTCAAATACATTCAATCAAAGCTTTTTGAATCAAATGAAAGTCAATTGCATTCAACAAAGCTAATTGAGTCAAATGAAAGTCAAACACTTTCAACAAAGCTAATTGAGTCAAATGAAAGTCAAACACATTCAAACAAAGCTTTTTTGATTCAAATGAAAGTCAAATGCATTCAACAAAGCTTATTGAGTCAAATGAAAGTCAAACACTTTCACCAAAGCGAATTGAGTCAAATGAAAGTCAAACACATTCAAACAAAGCTTTTTGATTCAAATGAAAGTCAAATGCATTCAACAAAGCTTATTGAGTCAAATGAAAGTCAAACACTTTCAACAAAGCGTTTAGAATCTAATGAAAGTCAAACACTTTCAACAAAGCGTTTAGAATCAAATGAAAGTCAAACACTTTCAACAAAGCTAATTGAGTCAAATGAAAGTCAAACACATTCAAACAAAGCTTTTTGAATCAAATGAAAATTCAATGAATTCAACAAAGCTAATTGAGTCAAATGAAAGTCAAACACTTTCAACAAAGCGTTTTCAATCAAATGAAAGTCAAATACATTCAATCAAAGCTTTTTGAATCAAATGAATGTCAATTGCATATCATAATGCTAATTGAGTCAAATGAAAGTCAAACACATTCAACAAAGCTAATTGAGTCAAAATAAAGTCAAACACATTCAAACAAAGCTTTTTGAATCAAATTAAAGTAAAATGCATTCAACAAAGCTAATTGAGTCAAAGAAAGTGAAAAACATTCAACAAAGCTAATTGAGTCAAATGAAAGTCAAACACATTCAAACAAAGCTTTTTGATTCAAATGAAAGACAAATGCATTCAACAAAGCTAATTGAGTCAAATGAAAGTCAAACACTTTCAACAAAGATTTTAGAATCAAATGAAAGTCAAACACATTCAAACAAAGCTTTTTGAATCAAATGAAAATCAAATGAATTCAACAAAGCTAATTGAGTCAAATGAAAGTCAAACACTTTCTACAAAGCTTTTAGAATCAAATGAAAGTCAAACACATTCAAACAAAGCTTTTTGAATCAAATGAAAATCAAATGAATTCAACAAAGCTAATTGAGTCAAATGAAAGTCAACCACTTTCATCAAAGCTTTTAGAATAAAATGAAAGTCAAAATACATTCAAACAAAGCTTTTTGAATCAAATGAAAGTCAATTGCATTCCACAATGCTAATTGAGTCAAATGAAAGTCAAACACATTCAACGAAGCTAATTGAGTCAAATGAAAGTCAAACACATTCAAACAAAGCTTTTTGAATCAAATGAAAGTCAAATGCATTTAACAAAGCCAATTGAGTCAAATAAAAGTCAAACACATTCAAATAAAGCTTCTTGATTAAAATGAAAGTCAAATGCATTCAACAAAGCTAATTGTGTCAAATGAAAGTCAAACACATTCAACAAAGCTAATTGAGTCAAAATAAAGTCAAACACATTCAAACAAAGCTTTTTGAATTAAATGAAAGTAAAATGCATTCAACAAAGCTAATTGAGTCAAATGAAAGTGAAAAACTTTCAACAAAGCTAATTGAGTCAAATGAAAGTCAAACACATTTAAACAAAGCTTTTTGATTCAAATGAAAGTCAAATTCAATCAACAAAGCTAATTAAGTCAAATGAAAGTCAAACACTTTCAACAAAGCGTTTTGAATCAAATGAAAGTCAAATACATTCAATCAAAGCTTTTTGAATCAAATGAAAGTCAATTGCATTTCACAATGCTAATTGAGTCAAATGAAAGTCAAACACATTCAACAAAGCTAATTGAGTCAAAATAAAGTCAAACACATTCAAACAAAGCTTTTTGAATCAAATGAAAGTAAAATGCATTCAACAAAGCTAATTGAGTCAAATGAAAGTGAAAAACTTTCAACAAAGCTAATTGAGTCAAATGAAAGTCAAACACATTCAAACAAAGTTTTTTGATTCAAATGAAAGACAAATGCATTCAACAAAGCTAATTGAGTCAAATGAAAGTCAAACACTTTCTACAAAGCTTTTAGAATCAAATGAAAGTCAAACACATTCAAACAAAGCTTTTTGAATCAAATGAAAATCAAATGAATTCAACAAAGCTAATTGAGTCAAATGAAAGTCAACCACTTTCATCAAAGCTTTTAGAATAAAATGAAAGTCAAAATACATTCAAACAAAGCTTTTTGAATCAAATGAAAGTCAATTGCATTCCACAATGCTAATTGAGTCAAATGAAAGTCAAACACATTCAACGAAGCTAATTGAGTCAAATGAAAGTCAAACACATTCAAACAAAGCTTTTTGAATCAAATGAAAGTCAAATGCATTCAACAAAGCCAATTGAGTCAAATGAAAGTCAAACACATTCAAATAAAGCTTCTTGATTAAAATGAAAGTCAAATGCATTCAACAAAGCTAATTGTGTCAAATGAAAGTCAAACACTTTCAATAAAGCTTTTAGAATAAAATAAAAGTCAAACACATTCAAACAAAGCTTTTTGAATCAAATGAAATTCAAATGCATTCAACAAAGCTAATTAAATCAAATGAAAGTCAAACACTTTCAACAAAGCGTTTTGAATCAAATGAAAGTCAAATACATTCAATCAAAGCTTTTTGAATCAAATGAAAGTCAATTGCATTCAACAATGCTAATTGAGTCAAATGAAAGTCAAACACTTTCAACAAAGCTAATTGAGTCAAATGAAAGTCAAACACATTCAAACAAAGCTTTTTGATTCAAATGAAAGTCAAATGCATTCAACAAAGCTAATTGAGTCATATGAAAGTCAAACACTTTACACAAAGCGTTTAGAATCTAATGAAAGTTAAACACTTTCAACAAAGCGTTTAGAATCAAATGAAAGTCAAACACTTTCAACAAAGCTAATTGAGTAAATGAAAGTCAAACACATTCAAACAAAGCTTTTTGAATCAAATGAAAATCAAATGAATTCAACAAAGCTAATTGAGTCAAATGAAAGTCAAACACATTCAAACAAAGCTTTTTGACTCAAATGAAAGTCAAATGCATTCAACAACGCCAATTGAGTCAAATGAAAGTCAAACACATTCAAATAAAGCTTCTTGATTCAAATGAAAGTCAAATGCATTCAACAAAGCTAATTGAGTCAAATGAAAGTCAAACACATTCAAACAAAGCTTTTTGAATCAAATGAAAGTCAAATGCATTCAACAAAGCTAATTGAGTCAAATGAAAGTCAAACACTTTCAACAAAGCGTTTAGAATCAAATGAAAGTCAAATACATTCAATCAAAGCTTTTTGAATCAAATGAAAGTCAATTGCATTTCACAATGCTAATTGAGTCAAATGAAAGTCAAACACATTCAACAAAGCTAATTGAGTCAAAATAAAGTCAAACACATTCAAACAAAGCTTTTTGAATCAAATGAAAGTAAAATGCATTCAACAAAGCTAATTGAGTCAAATGAAAGTGAAACACTTTCAACAAAGCTAATTGAGTCAAATGAAAGTCAAACACATTCAAACAAAGCTTTTTGATTCAAATGAAAGTCAAATGCAATCAACAAAGCTAATTGAGTCAAATGAAAGTCAAACACTTTCAACTAAGCGTTTTGAATCAAATGAAAGTCAAATACATTCAATCAAAGCTTTTTGAATCAAATGAAAGTCAATTGCATTCAACAAAGCTAATTGAGTCAAATGAAAGTCAAACACTTTCAACAAAGCTAATTGAGTCAAATGAAAGTCAAACACATTCAAACAAAGCTTTTTGATTCAAATGAAAGTCAAATGCATTCAACAAAGCTTATTGAGTCAAATGAAAGTCAAACACTTTCAACAAAGCGAATTGAGTCAAATGAAAGTCAAACACATTCAAACAAAGCTTTTTGATTCAAATGAAAGTCAAATGCATTCAACAAAGCTTATTGAGTCAAATGAAAGTCAAACACTTTCAACAAAGCGTTTAGAATCTAATGAAAGTCAAACACTTTCAACAAAGCGTTTAGAATCAAATGAAAGTCAAACACTTTCAACAAAGCTAATTGAGTCAAATGAAAGTCAAACACATTCAAACAAAGCTTTTTGAATCAAATGAAAATTCAATGAATTCAACAAAGCTAATTGAGTCAAATGAAAGTCAAACACATTCAACAAAGCGTTTTGAATCAAATGAAAGTCAAATACATTCAATCAAAGCTTTTCGAATCAAATGAAAGTCAATTACATTTCACAATGCTAATTGAGTCAAAAGAAAGTCAAACACATTCAACAAAGCTAATTGAGTCAAAAGAAAGTCAAACACATTCAAACAAAGCTTTTTGAATCAAATGAAAGTAAAATGCATTCAACAAAGCTAATTGAGTCAAATGAAAGTCAAACACATTCAACGAACCTAATTGAGTCAAATGAAAGTCAAACACATTCAAACAAAGCTTTTTGACTCAAATGAAAGTCAAATGCATTCAACAAAGCCAATTGAGTCAAATGAAAGTCAAACACATTCAAATAAAGCTTCTTGATTCAAATTAAAGTCAAATGAATTCAACAAAGCTAATTGAGTCAAATGAAAGTCAAACACATTCAAACAAAGCTTTTCGAATCAAATGAAAGTCAAATGCATTCAACAAAGCTAATTGAGTCAAATGAAAATCAAACACTTTCAACAAAGCGTTTAGAATCAAATGAAAGTCAAATACATTCAATCAAAGCTTTTTGAATCAAATGAAAGTCAATTGCATTTCACAATGCTAATTGAGTCAAATGAAAGTCAAACACATTCAACAAAGCTAATTGAGTCGAAATAAAGTCAAACACATTCCAACAAAGCTTTTTGAATCAAATGAAAGTAAAATGCATTCAACAAAGCTAATTGAGTCAAATGAAAGTGAAACACTTTCAACAAAGCTAATTGAGTCAAATGAAAGTCAAACACATTCAAACAAAGCTTTTTGATTCAAATGAAAGTCAAATGCAATCAACAAAGCTAATTGAGTCAAATGAAAGTCAAACACTTTCAACAAAGCGTTTTCAATCAAATGAAAGTCAAATACATTCAATCAAAGCTTTTTGAATCAAATGAATGTCAATTGCATATCATAATGCTAATTGAATCAAATGAAAGTCAAACACATTCAACAAAGCTAATTGAGTCAAAATAAAGTCAAACACATTCAAACAAAGCTTTTTGAATCAAATTAAAGTAAAATGCATTCAACAAAGCTAATTGAGTCAAAGAAAGTGAAAAACTTTCAACAAAGCTAATTGAGTCAAATGAAAGTCAAACACATTCAAACAAAGCTTTTTGATTCAAATGAAAGACAAATGCATTCAACAAAGCTAATTGAGTCAAATGAAAGTCAAACACTTTCAACAAAGATTTTAGAATCAAATGAAAGTCAAACACATTCAAACAAAGCTTTTTGAATCAAATGAAAATCAAATGAATTCAACAAAGCTAATTGAGTCAAATGAAAGTCAAACACTTTCATCAAAGCTTTTAGAATCAAATGAAAGTCAAAATACATTCAAACAAAGCTTTTTGAATCAAATGAAAGTCAATTGCATTCCACAATGCTAATTGAGTCAAATGAAAGTCAAACACATTCAACGAAGCTAATTGAGTCAAATGAAAGTCAAACACATTCAAACAAAGCTTTTTGAATCAAATGAAAGTCAAATGCATTCAACAAAGCCAATTGAGTCAAATAAAAGTCAAACACATTCAAATAAAGCTTCTTGATTAAAATGAAAGTCAAATGCATTCAACAAAGCTAATTGTGTCAAATGAAAGTCAAACACTTTCAATAAAGCTTTTATAATCAAATGAAAGTCAAACACATTCAAACAAAGCTTTTTGAATCAAATGAAAGTCAAATGCATTCAACAAAGCTAATTGAGTCAAATGAAAGTGAAAAACTTTCAACAAAGCTAATTGAGTCAAATGAAAGTCAAACACATTCAAACAAAGCTTTTTGATTCAAATGAAAGACAAATGCATTCAACAAAGCTAATTGAGTCAAATGAAAGTCAAACACTTTCAACAAAGCTTTTAGAATCAAATGAAAGTCAAACACATTCAAACAAAGCTTTTTGAATCAAATGAAAATCAAATGAATTCAACAAAGCTAATTGAGTCAAATGAAAGTCAAACACTTTCATCAAAGCTTTTAGAATCTAATGAAAGTCAAAATACATTCAAACAAAGCTTTTTGAATCAAATGAAAGTCAATTGCATTCCACAATGCTAATTGAGTCAAATGAAAGTCAAACACATTCAACGAAGCTAATTGAGTCAAATGAAAGTCAAACACATTCAAACAAAGCTTTTTGAATCAAATGAAAGTCAAATGCATTCAACAAAGCCAATTGAGTCAAATGAAAGTCAAACACATTCAAATAAAGCTTCTTGATTAAAATGAAAGTCAAATGCATTCAACAAAGCTAATTGTGTCAAATGAAAGTCAAACACTTTCAATAAAGCTTTTAGAATCAAATGAAAGTCAAACGCATTCAAATAAAGCTTTTTGAATCAAATGAAAGTCAAATGCATTCAACAAAGCTAATTGAATCAAATGAAAGTCAAACACTTTCAACAAAGCGTTTTGAATCAAATGAAAGTCAAATACATTCAATCAAAGCTTTTTGAATCAAATGAAAGTCAATTGCATTGAACAATGCTAATTGAGTCAAATGAAAGTTAAACACTTTCAACAAAGCTAATTGAGTCAAATGAAAGTCAAACACATTCAAACAAAGCTTTTTGATTCAAATGACAGTCAAATGCATTCAACTAAGCTAATTGAGTCAAATGAAAGTCAAACACTTTCAACAAAGCGTTTAGAATCTAATGAAAGTCAAATACTTTCAACAAAGCGTTTAGAATCAAATGAAAGTCAAACACTTTCAACAAAGCTAATTGAGTCAAATGAAAGTCAAACACATTCAAACAAAGCTTTTTGAATCAAATGAAAATCAAATGAATTCAACAAAGATAATTGAGTCAAATGAAAGTCAAACACATTCAAAAAAGCGTTTTGAATCAAATGAAAGTCAAATACATTCAATCAAAGCTTTTTGAATAAAATGAAAGTCAATTGCATTCCACAATTCTAATTGAGTCAAATGAAAGTCAAACACATTCAACAAAGCTAATTGAGTCAAAAGAAAGTCAAACACATTCAAACAAAGCTTTTTGAATCAAATGAAAGTAAAATGCATTCAACAAAGCTAGTTGAGTCAAATGAAAGTCAAATGCATTCAACAAAGCTAATTGAGTCAAATGAAAGTCAAACACATTCAAACAAAGCTTTTTGAATCAAATGAAAGTCAAATGCATTCAACAAAGCTAATTGAGTCAAATGAAAGTCAAGCACTTTCAACAAAGCGTTTAGAATCAAATGAAAGTCAAATACATTCAATCAAAGCTTTTTGAATCAAATAAAAGCCAATTGCATTTCACAATGCTAATTGAGTCAAATGAAAGTCAAACACATTCAACAAAGCTAATTGAGTCAAAATAAAGTCAAACACATTCAAACAAAGCTTTTTGAATCAAATGAAAGTAAAATGCATTCAACTAAGCTAATTGAGTCAAATGAAAGTGAAACACTTTCAACAAAGCTAATTGAGTAAAATGTAAGTCAAACACATTCAACAAAGCGTTTTGAATCAAATGAAATTCAAATACATTCAATCAAAGCTTTTTGAATCAAATGAAAGTCAATTGCATTTCAAAATGCTAATTGAGTCAAATGAAAGTCAAACACATTCAACAAAGCTAATTGAGTCAAAATAAAGTCAAACACATTCAAACAAAGCTTTTTGAATCAAATGAAAGTAAAATGCATTCAACAAAGCTAATTGAGTCAAATGAAAGTCAAACACTTTCAACAAAGCTAATTGAGTCAAATGAAAGTCAAACACATTCAACGAAGCTAATTGAGTCAAATGAAAGTCAAACACATTCAAACAAAGCTTTTTGACTCAAATGAAAGTCAAATGCATTCAACAAAACCAATTGAGTCAAATGAAAGTCAAACACATTCAAATAAAGCTTCTTGATTCAAATGAAAGTCAAATGCATTCAACAAAGCTAATTGAGTCAAATGAAAGTCAAACACATTCAAACAAAGCTTTTTGAATCAAATGAAAGTCAAATGCATTCAACAAAGCAAATTGAGTCAAATGAAAGTCAAACACTTTCAACAAAGCGTTTAGAATCAAATGAAAGTCAAATACATTCAATCAAAGCTTTTTGAATCAAATGAAAGTCAATTGCATTTTACAATGCTAATTGAGTCAAATGAAAGTCAAACACATTCAACAAAGCTAATTGAGTCAAAATAAAGTCAAACACATTCAAACAAAGCTTTTTGAATCAAATGAAAGTAAAATGCATTCAACTAAGCTAATTGAGTCAAATGAAAGTGAAACACTTTCAACAAAGCTAATTGAGTCAAATGAAAGTCAAACACTTGTAACAAAGCGTTTTGAATCAAATGAAAGTCAAATACATTCAATCAAAGCTTTTTGAATCAAATGAAAGTCAATTGCATTTCAAAATGCTAATTGAGTCAAATGAAAGTCAAACACATTCAACGAAGCTAATTGAGTCAAATGAAAGTCAAACACATTCAAACAAAGCTTTTTGACTCAAATGAAAGTCAAATGCATTCAACAAAACCAATTGAGTCAAATGAAAGTCAAACACATTCAAATAAAGCTTCTTGATTCAAATGAAAGTCAAATGCATTCAACAAAGCTAATTGAGTCAAATGAAAGTCAAACACATTCAAACAAAGCTTTTTGAATCAAATGAAAGTCAAATGCATTCAACAAAGCAAATTGAGTCAAATGAAAGTCAAACACATTCAACAAAGCGTTTTGAATCAAATGAAATTCAAATACATTCAATCAAAGCTTTTTGAATCAAATGAAAGTCAATTGCATTTCAAAATGCTAATTGAGTCAAATGAAAGTCAAACACATTCAACAAAGCTAATTGAGTCAAAATAAAGTCAAACACATTCAAACAAAGCTTTTTGAATCAAATGAAAGTAAAATGCATTCAACAAAGCTAATTGAGTCAAATGAAAGTCAAACACTTTCAACAAAGCTAATTGAGTCAAATGAAAGTCAAACACATTCAACGAACCTAATTGAGTCAAATGAAAGTCAAACACATTCAAACAAAGCTTTTTGACTCAAATGAAAGTCAAATGCATTCAACAAAGCCAATTGAGTCAAATGAAAGTCAAACACATTCAAATAAAGCTTCTTGATTCAAATTAAAGTCAAATGAATTCAACAAAGCTAATTGAGTCAAATGAAAGTCAAACACATTCAAACAAAGCTTTTCGAATCAAATGAAAGTCAAATGCATTCAACAAAGCTAATTGAGTCAAATGAAAATCAAACACTTTCAACAAAGCGTTTAGAATCAAATGAAAGTCAAATACATTCAATCAAAGCTTTTTGAATCAAATGAAAGTCAATTGCATTTCACAATGCTAATTGAGTCAAATGAAAGTCAAACACATTCAACAAAGCTAATTGAGTCGAAATAAAGTCAAACACATTCCAACAAAGCTTTTTGAATCAAATGAAAGTAAAATGCATTCAACAAAGCTAATTGAGTCAAATGAAAGTGAAACACTTTCAACAAAGCTAATTGAGTCAAATGAAAGTCAAACACATTCAAACAAAGCTTTTTGATTCAAATGAAAGTCAAATGTAATCAACAAAGCTAATTGAGTCAAATGAAAGTCAAACACTTTCAACAAAGCGTTTTCAATCAAATGAAAGTCAAATACATTCAATCAAAGCTTTTTGAATCAAATGAATGTCAATTGCATATCATAATGCTAATTGAATCAAATGAAAGTCAAACACATTCAACAAAGCTAATTGAGTCAAAATAAAGTCAAACACATTCAAACAAAGCTTTTTGAATCAAATTAAAGTAAAATGCATTCAACAAAGCTAATTGAGTCAAAGAAAGTGAAAAACTTTCAACAAAGCTAATTGAGTCAAATGAAAGTCAAACACATTCAAACAAAGCTTTTTGATTCAAATGAAAGACAAATGCATTCAACAAAGCTAATTGAGTCAAATGAAAGTCAAACACTTTCAACAAAGATTTTAGAATCAAATGAAAGTCAAACATATTCAAACAAAGCTTTTTGAATCAAATGAAAATCAAATGAATTCAACAAAGCTAATTGAGTCAAATGAAAGTCAAACACTTTCATCAAAGCTTTTAGAATCAAATGAAAGTCAAAATACATTCAAACAAAGCTTTTTGAATCAAATGAAAGTCAATTGCATTCCACAATGCTAATTGAGTCAAATGAAAGTCAAACACATTCAACGAAGCTAATTGAGTCAAATGAAAGTCAAACACATTCAAACAAAGCTTTTTGAATCAAATGAAAGTCAAATGCATTCAACAAAGCCAATTGAGTCAAATAAAAGTCAAACACATTCAAATAAAGCTTCTTGATTAAAATGAAAGTCAAATGCATTCAACAAAGCTAATTGTGTCAAATGAAAGTCAAACACTTTCAATAAAGCTTTTATAATCAAATGAAAGTCAAACACATTCAAACAAAGCTTTTTGAATCAAATGAAAGTCAAATGCATTCAACAAAGCTAATTGAGTCAAATGAAAGTGAAAAACTTTCAACAAAGCTAATTGAGTCAAAATAAAGTCAAACACATTCAAACAAAGCTTTTTGAATCAAATGAAAGTAAAATGCATTCAACAAAGCTAATTGAGTCAAATGAAAGTCAAACACTTTCAACAAAGCTAATTGAGTCAAATGAAAGTCAAACACATTCAACGAAGCTAATTGAGTCAAATGAAAGTCAAACACATTCAAACAAAGCTTTTTGACTCAAATGAAAGTCAAATGCATTCAACAAAGCCAATTGAGTCAAATGAAAGTCAAACACAGTCAAATAAAGCTTCTTGATTCAAATGAAAGTCAAATGCATTCAACAAAGCTAATTGAGTCAAATGAAAGTTTAACACATTCCAACAAAGCTTTTTGAATAAAATGAAAGTAAAATGCATTCAACAAAGCTAATTGAGTCAAATGAAAGTGAAACACTTTCAACAAAGCTAATTGAGTCAAATGAAAGTCAAACACATTCAAACAAAGCTTTTTGATTCAAATGAAAGTCAAATGCAATCAACAAAGCTAATTGAGTCAAATGAAAGTCAAACACTTTCAACAAAGCGTTTTCAATCAAATGAAAGTCAAATACATTCAATCAAAGCTTTTTGAATCAAATGAATGTCAATTGCATTTCATAATGCTAATTGAGTCAAATGAAAGTCAAACACATTCAACAAAGCTAATTGAGTCAAAATAAAGTCAAACACATTCAAACAAAGCTTTTTGAATCAAATGAAAGTAAAATGCATTCAACAAAGCTAATTGAGTCAAAGAAAGTGAAAAACTTTCAACAAAGCTAATTGAGTCAAATGAAAGTCAAACACATTCAAACAAAGCTTTTTGATTCAAATGAAAGACAAATGCATTCAACAAAGCTAATTGAGTCAAATGAAAGTCAAACACTTTCAACAAAGCTTTTAGAATCAAATGAAAGTCAAACACATTCAAACAAAGCTTTTTGAATCAAATGAAAATCAAATGAATTCAACAAAGCTAATTGAGTCAAATGTAAGTCAAACACTTTCATCAAAGCTTTTAGAATCAAATGAAAGTCAAAATACATTCAAACAAAGCTTTTTGAATCAAATGAAAGTCAATTGCATTCCACAATGCTAATTGAGTCAAATGAAAGTCAAACACATTCAACGAAGCTAATTGAGTCAAATGAAAGTCAAACACATTCAAACAAAGCTTTTTGAATCAAATGAAAGTCAAATGCATTCAACAAAGCCAATTGAGTCAAATGAAAGTCAAACACATTCACATAAAGCTTCTTGATTAAAATGAAAGTCAAATGCATTCAACAAAGCTAATTGTGTCAAATGAAAGTCAAACACTTTCAATAAAGCTTTTATAATCAAATGAATGTCAAACACATTCAAACAAAGCTTTTTGAATCAAATGAAAGTCAAATGCATTCAACAAAGCTAATTGAGTCAAATGAAAGTGAAAAACTTTCAACAAAGCTAATTGAGTCAAATGAAAGTCAAACACATTCAAACAAAGCTTTTTGATTCAAATGAAAGACAAATGCATTCAACAAAGCTAATTGAGTCAAATGAAAGTCAAACACTTTCAACAAAGCTTTTAGAATCAAATGAAAGTCAAACACATTCAAACAAAGCTTTTTGAATCAAATGAAAATCAAATGAATTCAACAAAGCTAATTGAGTCAAATGAAAGTCAAACACTTTCATCAAAGCTTTTAGAATCTAATGAAAGTCAAAATACATTCAAACAAAGCTTTTTGAATCAAATGAAAGTCAATTGCATTCCACAATGCTAATTGAGTCAAATGAAAGTCAAACACATTCAACGAAGCTAATTGAGTCAAATGAAAGTCAAACACATTCAAACAAAGCTTTTTGAACCAAATGAAAGTCAAATGCATTCAACAAAGCCAATTGAGTCAAATGAAAGTCAAACACATTCAAATAAAGCTTCTTGATTAAAATGAAAGTCAAATGCATTCAACAAAGCTAATTGTGTCAAATGAAAGTCTAACACTTTCAATAAAGCTTTTAGAATCAAATGAAAGTCAAACGCATTCAAATAAAGCTTTTTGAATCAAATGAAAGTCAAATGCATTCAACAAAGCTAATTGAATCAAATGAAAGTCAAACACTTTAAACAAAGCGTTTTGAATCAAATGAAAGTCAAATACATTCAATCAAAGCTTTTTGAATCAAATGAAAGTCAATTGCATTGAACAATGCTAATTGAGTCAAATGAAAGTCAAACACTTTCAACAAAGCTAATTGAGTCAAATGAAAGTCAAACACATTCAAACAAAGCTTTTTGATTCAAATGACAGTCAAATGCATTCAACTAAGCTAATTGAGTCAAATGAAAGTCAAACACTTTCAACAAAGCGTTTAGAATCTAATGAAAGTCAAATACTTTCAACAAAGCGTTTAGAATCAAATGAAAGTCAAACACTTTCAACAAAGCTAATTGAGTCAAATGAAAGTCAAACACATTCAAACAAAGCTTTTTGAATCAAATGAAAATCAAATGAATTCAACAAAGATAATTGAGTCAAATGAAAGTCAAACACATTCAAAAAAGCGTTTTGAATCAAATGAAAGTCAAATACATTCAATCAAAGCTTTTTGAATAAAATGAAAGTCAATTGCATTCCACAATTCTAATTGAGTCAAATGAAAGTCAAACACATTCAACAAAGCTAATTGAGTCAAAAGAAAGTCAAACACATTCAAACAAAGCTTTTTGAGTCAAATGAAAGTCAAACACATTCAAACAAAGCTTTTTGAATCAAATGAAAGTCAAATGCATTCAACAAAGCTAATTGAGTCAAATGAAAGTCAAACACATTCAAATAAAGCTTCTTGATTCAAATGAAAGTCAAATGCATTCAACAAAGCTAATTGAGTCAAATGAAAGTCAAACACTTTCAACAAAGCTTTTAGAATCAAATGAAAGTCAAACACATTCAAACAAAGCTTTTTGAATCAAATGAAAATCAAATGAATTCAACAAAGCTAATTGAGTCAAATGAAAGTCAAACACTTTCATCAAAGCTTTTAGAATCTAATGAAAGTCAAAATACATTCAAACAAAGCTTTTTGAATCAAATGAAAGTCAATTGCATTCCACAATGCTAATTGAGTCAAATGAAAGTCAAACACATTCAACGAAGCTAATTGAGTCAAATGAAAGTCAAACACATTCAAACAAAGCTAATTGAATCAAATGAAAGTCAAACACTTTCAACAAAGCGTTTTGAATCAAATGAAAGTCAAATACATTCAATCAAAGCTTTTTGAATCAAATGAAAGTCAATTGCATTGAACAATGCTAATTGAGTCAAATGAAAGTCAAACACTTTCAACAAAGCTAATTGAGTCAAATGAAAGTCAAACACATTCAAACAAAGCTTTTTGATTCAAATGACAGTCAAATGCATTCAACTAAGCTAATTGAGTCAAATGAAAGTCAAACACTTTCAACAAAGCGTTTAGAATCTAATGAAAGTCAAATACTTTCAACAAAGCGTTTAGAATCAAATGAAAGTCAAACACTTTCAACAAAGCTAATTGAGTCAAATGAAAGTCAAACACATTCAAACAAAGCTTTTTGAATCAAATGAAAATCAAATGAATTCAACAAAGATAATTGAGTCAAATGAAAGTCAAACACATTCAAAAAAGCGTTTTGAATCAAATGAAAGTCAAATACATTCAATCAAAGCTTTTTGAATAAAATGAAAGTCAATTGCATTCCACAATTCTAATTGAGTCAAATGAAAGTCAAACACATTCAACAAAGCTAATTGAGTCAAAAGAAAGTCAAACACATTCAAACAAAGCTTTTTGAATCAAATGAAAGTAAAATGCATTCAACAAAGCTAATTGAGTCAAATGAAAGTCAAACACATTCAACGAAGCTAATTGAGTCAAATGAAAGTCAAACACATTCAAACAAAGCTTTTTGACTCAAATGAAAGTCAAATGCATTCAACAAAGCCAATTGAGTCAAATGAAAGTCAAACACATTCAAATAAAGCTTCTTGATTCAAATGAAAGTCAAATGCATTCTACAAAGCTAATTGAGTCAAATGAAAGTCAAACACTTTCAACAAAGCTTTTAGAATCAAATGAAAGTCAAACACATTCAAACAAAGCTTTTTGAATCAAATGAAAATCAAATGAATTCAACAAAGCTAATTGAGTCAAATGAAAGTCAAACACTTTCATCAAAGCTTTTAGAATCTAATGAAAGTCAAAATACATTCAAACAAAGCTTTTTGAATCAAATGAAAGTCAATTGCATTCCACAATGCTAATTGAGTCAAATGAAAGTCAAACACATTCAACGAAGCTAATTGAGTCAAATGAAAGTCAAACACATTCAAACAAAGCTTTTTGAATCAAATGAAAGTCAAATGCATTCAACAAAGCCAATTGAGTCAAATGAAAGTCAAACACATTCAAATAAAGCTTCTTGATTAAAATGAAAGTCAAATGCATTCAACAAAGCTAATTGTGTCAAATGAAAGTCAAACACTTTCAATAAAGCTTTTAGAATCAAATGAAAGTCAAACGCATTCAAATAAAGCTTTTTGAATCAAATGAAAGTCAAATGCATTCAACAAAGCTAATTGAATCAAATGAAAGTCAAACACTTTCAACAAAGCGTTTTGAATAAAATGAAAGTCATTTCATTCAATCAAAGCTTTTTGAATCAAATGAAAGTCAATTGCATTGAACAATGCTAATTGAGTCAAATGAAAGTCAAACACTTTCAACAAAGCTAATTGAGTCAAATGAAAGTCAAACACATTCAAACAAAGCTTTTTGATTCAAATGACAGTCAAATGCATTCAACTAAGCTAATTGAGTCAAATGAAAGTCAAACACTTTCAACAAAGCGTTTAGAATCTAATGAAAGTCAAATACTTTCAACAAAGCGTTTAGAATCAAATGAAAGTCAAACACTTTCAACAAAGCTAATTGAGTCAAATGAAAGTCAAACACATTCAAACAAAGCTTTTTGAATCAAATGAAAGTAAAATGCATTCAACAAAGCTAATTGAGTCAAATGAAAGTCAAATGCATTCAACAAAGCTAATTGAGTCAAATGAAAGTCAAACACATTCAAACAAAGCTTTTTGAATCAAATGAAAGTCAAATGCATTCAACAAAGCTAATTGAGTCAAATGAAAGTCAAACACATTCAAATAAAGCTTCTTGATTCAAATGAAAGTCAAATGCATTCAACAAAGCTAATTGAGTCAAATGAAAGTCAAACACTTTCAACAAAGCTTTTAGAATCAAATGAAAGTCAAACACATTCAAACAAAGCTTTTTGAATCAAATGAAAATCAAATGAATTCAACAAAGCTAATTGAGTCAAATGAAAGTCAAACACTTTCATCAAAGCTTTTAGAATCTAATGAAAGTCAAAATACATTCAAACAAAGCTTTTTGAATCAAATGAAAGTCAATTGCATTCCACAATGCTAATTGAGTCAAATGAAAGTCAAACACATTCAACGAAGCTAATTGAGTCAAATGAAAGTCAAACACATTCAAACAAAGCTAATTGAATCAAATGAAAGTCAAACACTTTCAACAAAGCGTTTTGAATCAAATGAAAGTCAAATACATTCAATCAAAGCTTTTTGAATCAAATGAAAGTCAATTGCATTGAACAATGCTAATTGAGTCAAATGAAAGTCAAACACTTTCAACAAAGCTAATTGAGTCAAATGAAAGTCAAACACATTCAAACAAAGCTTTTTGATTCAAATGACAGTCAAATGCATTCAACTAAGCTAATTGAGTCAAATGAAAGTCAAACACTTTCAACAAAGCGTTTAGAATCTAATGAAAGTCAAATACTTTCAACAAAGCGTTTAGAATCAAATGAAAGTCAAACACTTTCAACAAAGCTAATTGAGTCAAATGAAAGTCAAACACATTCAAACAAAGCTTTTTGAATCAAATGAAAATCAAATGAATTCAACAAAGATAATTGAGTCAAATGAAAGTCAAACACATTCAAAAAAGCGTTTTGAATCAAATGAAAGTCAAATACATTCAATCAAAGCTTTTTGAATAAAATGAAAGTCAATTGCATTCCACAATTCTAATTGAGTCAAATGAAAGTCAAACACATTCAACAAAGCTAATTGAGTCAAAAGAAAGTCAAACACATTCAAACAAAGCTTTTTGAATCAAATGAAAGTAAAATGCATTCAACAAAGCTAATTGAGTCAAATGAAAGTCAAACACATTCAACGAAGCTAATTGAGTCAAATGAAAGTCAAACACATTCAAACAAAGCTTTTTGACTCAAATGAAAGTCAAATGCATTCAACAAAGCCAATTGAGTCAAATGAAAGTCAAACACATTCAAATAAAGCTTCTTGATTCAAATGAAAGTCAAATGCATTCAACAAAGCTAATTGAGTCAAATGAAAGTCAAACACTTTCAACAAAGCTTTTAGAATCAAATGAAAGTCAAACACATTCAAACAAAGCTTTTTGAATCAAATGAAAATCAAATGAATTCAACAAAGCTAATTGAGTCAAATGAAAGTCAAACACTTTCATCAAAGCTTTTAGAATCTAATGAAAGTCAAAATACATTCAAACAAAGCTTTTTGAATCAAATGAAAGTCAATTGCATTCCACAATGCTAATTGAGTCAAATGAAAGTCAAACACATTCAACGAAGCTAATTGAGTCAAATGAAAGTCAAACACATTCAAACAAAGCTTTTTGAATCAAATGAAAGTCAAATGCATTCAACAAAGCCAATTGAGTCAAATGAAAGTCAAACACATTCAAATAAAGCTTCTTGATTAAAATGAAAGTCAAATGCATTCAACAAAGCTAATTGTGTCAAATGAAAGTCAAACACTTTCAATAAAGCTTTTAGAATCAAATGAAAGTCAAACGCATTCAAATAAAGCTTTTTGAATCAAATGAAAGTCAAATGCATTCAACAAAGCTAATTGAATCAAATGAAAGTCAAACACTTTCAACAAAGCGTTTTGAATCAAATGAAAGTCAAATACATTCAATCAAAGCGTTTTGAATCAAATGAAAGTCAATTGCATTGAACAATGCTAATTGAGTCAAATGAAAGTCAAACACTTTCAACAAAGCTAATTGAGTCAAATGAAAGTCAAACACATTCAAACAAAGCTTTTTGATTCAAATGACAGTCAAATGCATTCAACTAAGCTAATTGAGTCAAATGAAAGTCAAACACTTTCAACAAAGCGTTTAGAATCTAATGAAAGTCAAATACTTTCAACAAAGCGTTTAGAATCAAATGAAAGTCAAACACTTTCAACAAAGCTAATTGAGTCAAATGAAAGTCAAACACATTCAAACAAAGCTTTTTGAATCAAATGAAAGTCAAACGCATTCAAATAAAGCTTTTTGAATCAAATGAAAGTCAAATGCATTCAACAAAGCTAATTGAATCAAATGAAAGTCAAATACTTTCAACAAAGCGTTTTGAATCAAATGAAAGTCAAATACATTCAATCAAAGCTTTTTGAATCAAATGAAAGTCAATTGCATTGAACAATGCTAATTGAGTCAAATGAAAGTCAAACACTTTCAACAAAGCTAATTGAGTCAAATGAAAGTCAAACACATTCAAACAAAGCTTTTTGAATCAAATGAAAATCAAATGAATTCAACAAAGATAATTGAGTCAAATGAAAGTCAAACACATTCAAAAAAGCGTTTTGAATCAAATGAAAGTCAAATACATTCAATCAAAGCTTTTTGAATAAAATGAAAGTCAATTGCATTCCACAATTCTAATTGAGTCAAATGAAAGTCAAACACATTCAACAAAGCTAATTGAGTCAAAAGAAAGTCAAACACATTCAAACAAAGCTTTTTGAATCAAATGAAAGTAAAATGCATTCAACAAAGCTAATTGAGTCAAATGAAAGTCAAATGCATTCAACAAAGCTAATTTAGTCAAATGAAAGTCAAACACATTTAAACAAAGCTTTTTGAATCAAATGAAAGTCAAATGCATTCAACAAAGCTAATTGAGTCAAATGAAAGTCAAGCACTTTCAACAAAGCGTTTAGAATCAAATGAAAGTCAAATACATTCAATCAAAGCTTTTTGAATCAAATAAAAGCCAATTGCATTTCACAATGCTAATTGAGTCAAATGAAAGTCAAACACATTCAACAAAGCTAATTGAGTCAAAATAAAGTCAAACACATTCAAACAAAGCTTTTTGAATCAAATGAAAGTAAAATGCATTCAACTAAGCTAATTGAGTCAAATGAAAGTGAAACACTTTCAACAAAGCTAATTGAGTAAAATGTAAGTCAAACACTTTCAACAAAGCGTTTTGAATCAAATGAAAGTCAAATACATTCAATCAAAGCTTTTTGAATCAAATGAAAGTCAATTGCATTTCAAAATGCTAATTGAGTCAAATGAAAGTCAAACACATTCAACAAAGCTAATTGAGTCAAAATAAAGTCAAACACATTCAAACAAAGCTTTTTGAATCAAATGAAAGTAAAATGCATTCAACAAAGCTAATTGAGTCAAATGAAAGTCAAACACTTTCAACAAAGCTAATTGAGTCAAATGAAAGTCAAACACATTCAACGAAGCTTATTGAGTCAAATGAAAGTCAAACACATTCAAACAAAGCTTTTTGACTCAAATGAAAGTCAAATGTATTCAACAAAACCAATTGAGTCAAATGAAAGTCAAACACATTCAAATAAAGCTTCTTGATTCAAATGAAAGTCAAATGCATTCAACAAAGCTAATTGAGTCAAATGAAAGTCAAACACATTCAAACAAAGCTTTTTGAATCAAATGAAAGTCAAATGCATTCAACAAAGCTAATTGAATCAAATGAAAGTCAAACACTTTCAACAAAGCGTTTAGAATCAAATGAAAGTCAAATACATTCAATCAAAGCTTTTTGAATCAAATGAAAGTCAATTGCATTTTACAATGCTAATTGAGTCAAATGAAAGTCAAACACATTCAACAAAGCTAATTGAGTCAAAATAAAGTCAAACACATTCAAACAAAGCTTTTTGAATCAAATGAAAGTAAAATGCATTCAACTAAGCTAATTGAGTCAAATGAAAGTGAAACACTTTCAACAAAGCTAATTGAGTCAAATGAAAGTCAAACACTTTAAACAAAGCGTTTTGAATCAAATGAAAGTCAAATACATTCAATCAAAGCTTTTTGAATAAAATGAAAGTCAATTGCATTTCAAAATGCTAATTGAGTCAAATGAAAGTCAAACACATTCAACAAAGCTAATTGAGTCAAAATAAAAGCAAACACATTCAAACAAAGCTTTTTGAATCAAATGAAAGTAAAATGCATTCAACAAAGCTAATTGAGTCAAATGAAAGTCAAACACTTTCAACAAAGCTAATTGAGTCAAATGAAAGTCAAACACATTCAACGAAGCTAATTGAGTCAAATGAAAGTCAAACACATTCAAACAAAGCTTTTTGACTCAAATGAAAGTCAAATGCATTCAACAAAGCCAATTGAGTCAAATGAAAGTCAAACACATTCAAATAAAGCTTCTTGATTCAAATGAAAGTCAAATGCATTCAACAAAGCTAATTGAGTCAAATGAAAGTCAAACACATTCCAACAAAGCTTTTTGAATCAAATGAAAGTAAAATGCATTCAACAAAGCTAATTGAGTAAAATGAAAGTGAAACACTTTCAACAAAGCTAATTGAGTCAAATGAAAGTCAAACACATTCAAACAAAGCTTTTTGATTCAAATGAAAGTCAAATGCAATCAACAAAGCTAATTGAGTCAAATGAAAGTCAAACACTTTCAACAAAGCGTTTTCAATCAAATGAAAGTCAAATACATTCAATCAAAGCTTTTTGAATCAAATGAATGTCAATTACATTTCATAATGCTAATTGAGTCAAATGAAAGTCAAACACATTCAAACAAAGCTTTTTGAATCAAATGAAAGTAAAATGCATTCAACAAAGCTAATTGAGTCAAAGAAAGTGAAAAACTTTCAACAAAGCTAATTGAGGCAAATGAAAGTCAAACACATTCAAACAAAGCTTTTTGATTCAAATGAAAGACAAATGCATTCAACAAAGCTAATTGAGTCAAATGAAAGTCAAACACTTTCAACAAAGCTTTTAGAATCAAATGAAAGTCAAACACATTCAAACAAAGCTTTTTGAATCAAATGAAAATCAAATGAATTCAACAAAGCTAATTGAGTCAAATGAAAGTCAAACACTTTCATCAAAGCTTTTAGAATCAAATGAAAGTCAAAATACATTCAAACAAAGCTTTTTGAATCAAATGAAAGTCAATTGCATTCAACAATGCTAATTGAGTCAAATGAAAGTCAAACACATTCAACGAAGCTAATTGAGTCAAATGAAAGTCAAACACATTCAAACAAAGATTTTTGAATCAAATGAAAGTCAAATGCATTCAACAAAGCCAATTGAGTCAAATGAAAGTCAAACACATTCACATAAAGCTTCTTGATTAAAATGAAAGTCAAATGCATTCAACAAAGCTAATTGTGTCAAATGAAAGTCAAACACTTTCAATAAAGCTTTTATAATCAAATGAATGTCA
The DNA here is from genome assembly GCF_948465745.1 of Chenopodium album. NCBI lineage: Eukaryota > Viridiplantae > Streptophyta > Magnoliopsida > Caryophyllales > Amaranthaceae > Chenopodium > Chenopodium album. The sequence goes on along the minus strand of NC_137852.1, from coordinate 22,963,377 downwards.
AACACATTCAAACAAAGCTTTTTGAATCAAATGAAAGTCAAATGCATTCAACAAAGCTAATTGAGTCAAATGAAAGTGAAAAACTTTCAACAAAGCTAATTGAGTCAAATGAAAGTCAAACACATTCAAACAAAGCTTTTTGATTCAAATGAAAGACAAATGCATTCAACAAAGCTAATTGAGTCAAATGAAAGTCAAACACTTTCAACAAAGCTTTTAGAATCAAATGAAAGTCAAACACATTCAAACATAGCTTTTTGAATCAAATGAAAATCAAATGAATTCAACAAAGCTAATTGAGTCAAATGAAAGTCAAACACTTTCATCAAAGCTTTTAGAATCTAATGAAAGTCAAAATACATTCAAACAAAGCTTTTTGAATCAAATGAAAGTCAATTGCATTCCACAATGCTAATTGAGTCAAATGAAAGTCAAACACATTCAACGAAGCTAATTGAGTCAAATGAAAGTCAAACACATTCAAACAAAGCTTTTTGAATCAAATGAAAGTCAAATGCATTCAACAAATCCAATTGAGTCAAATGAAAGTCAAACACATTCAAATAAAGCTTCTTGATTAAAATGAAAGTCAAATGCATTCAACAAAGCTAATTGTGTCAAATGAAAGTCACACACTTTCAATAAAGCTTTTAGAATCAAATGAAAGTCAAACGCATTCAAATAAAACTTTTTGAATCAAATGAAAGTCAAATGCATTCAACAAAGCTAATTGAATCAAATGAAAGTCAAACACTTTCAACAAAGCGTTTTGAATCAAATGAAAGTCAAATACATTCAATCAAAGCTTTTTGAATCAAATGAAAGTCAATTGCATTCAACAATGCTAATTGAGTCAAATGAAAGTCAAACACTTTCAACAAAGCGAATTGAGTCAAATGAAAGTCAAACACATTCAAACAAAGCTTTTTGATTCAAATGACAGTCAAATGCATTCAACTAAGCTAATTGAGTCAAATGAAAGTCAAACACTTTCAACAAAGCGTTTAGAATCTAATGAAAGTCAAATACTTTCAACAAAGCGTTTAGAATCAAATGAAAGTCAAACACTTTCAACAAAGCTAATTGAGTCAAATGAAAGTCAAACACATTCAAACAAAGCTTTTTGAATCAAATGAAAATCAAATGAATTCAACAAAGATAATTGAGTCAAATGAAAGTCAAACACATTCAAAAAAGCGTTTTGAATCAAATGAAAGTCAAATACATTCAATCAAAGCTTTTTCAATAAAATGAAAGTCAATTGCATTCCACAATTCTAATTGAGTCAAATGAAAGTCAAACACATTCAACAAAGCTAATTGAGTCAAAAGAAAGTCAAACACATTCAAACAAAGCTTTTTGAATCAAATGAAAGTAAAATGCATTCAACAAAGCTAATTGAGTCAAATGAAAGTCAAGCACTTTCAACAAAGCGTTTAGAATCAAATGAAAGTCAAATACATTCAATCAAAGCTTTTTGAATCAAATAAAAGCCAATTGCATTTCACAATGCTCATTGAGTCAAATGAAAGTCAAACACATTCAACAAAGCTAATTGAGTCAAAATAAAGTCAAACACATTCAAACAAAGCTTTTTGAATCAAATGAAAGTAAAATGCATTCAACTAAGCTAATTGAGTCAAATGAAAGTGAAACACTTTCAACAAAGCTAATTGAGTCAAATGAAAGTCAAACACTTTAAACAAAGCGTTTTGAATCAAATGAAAGTCAAATACATTCAATCAAAGCTTTTTGAATCAAATGAAAGTCAATTGCATTTCAAAATGCTAATTGAGTCAAATGAAAGTCAAACACATTCAACAAAGCTAATTGAGTCAAAATAAAAGCAAACACATTCAAACAAAGCTTTTTGAATCAAATGAAAGTAAAATGCATTCAACAAAGCTAATTGAGTCAAATGAAAGTCAAACACTTTCAACAAAGCTAATTGAGTCAAATGAAAGTCAAACACATTCAACGAAGCTAATTGAGTCAAATGAAAGTCAAACACATTCAAACAAAGCTTTTTGACTCAAATGAAAGTCAAATGCATTCAACAAAGCCAATTGAGTCAAATGAAAGTCAAACACATTCAAATAAAGCTTCTTGATTCAAATGAAAGTCAAATGCATTCAACAAAGCTAATTGAGTCAAATGAAAGTCAAACACATTCAAACAAAGCTTTTTGAATCAAATGAAAGTCAAATGCATTCAACAAAGCTAATTGAGTCAAATGAAAGTCAAACACTTTCAACAAAGCGTTTAGAATCAAATGAAAGTCAAATACATTCAATCAAAGCTTTTTGAATGAAATGAAAGTCAATTGCATTTCACAATGCTAATTGAGTCAAATGAAAGTCAAACACATTCAACAAAGCTAATTGAGTCAAAATAAAGTCAAACACATTCAAACAAAGCTTTTTGAATCAAATGAAAGTAAAATTCATTTAACAAAGCTAATTGAGTCAAATGAAAGTAAAACACTTTCAACAAAGCGTTTTGAATCAAATGAATGTCAAATACATTCAATGAAAGCTTTTTGAATCAAATGAAAGTCAATTGCATTTGACAATGCTAATTGAGTCAAATGAAAGTCAAACACATTCAACAAAGCTAATTGAGTCAAAATAAAGTCAAACACATTCAAACAAAGCTTTTTGAATCAAATGAAAGTAAAATGCATTCAACAAAGCTAATTGAGTCAAATGAAAGTGAAACACTTTCAACAAAGCTAATTGAGTCAAATGAAAGTTAAACACATTTAAACAAAGCTTTTTGATTCAAATGAAAGTCAAACACTTTCAACAAAGCTTTTAGAATCAAATGAAAGTCAAACACATTCAAACAAAGCTTTTTGAATCAAATGAAAATCAAATGAATTTAACAAAGCTAATTGAGTCAAATGAAAGTCAAACACTTTCATCAAAGCTTTTAGAATCAAATGAAAGTCAAATACATTCAATCAAAGCTTTTTGAATCAAATAAAAGCCAATTGCATTTCACAATGCTCATTGAGTCAAATGAAAGTCAAACACATTCAACAAAGCTAATTGAGTCAAAATAAAGTCAAACACATTCAAACAAAGCTTTTTGAATCAAATGAAAGTAAAATGCATTCAACTAAGCTAATTGAGTCAAATGAAAGTGAAACACTTTCAACAAAGCTAATTGAGTCAAATGAAAGTCAAACACTTTAAACAAAGCGTTTTGAATCAAATGAAAGTCAAATACATTCAATCAAAGCTTTTTGAATCAAATGAAAGTCAATTGCATTTCAAAATGCTAATTGAGTCAAATGAAAGTCAAACACATTCAACAAAGCTAATTGAGTCAAAATAAAAGCAAACACATTCAAACAAAGCTTTTTGAATCAAATGAAAGTAAAATGCATTCAACAAAGCTAATTGAGTCAAATGAAAGTCAAACACTTTCAACAAAGCTAATTGAGTCAAATGAAAGTCAAACACATTCAACGAAGCTAATTGAGTCAAATGAAAGTCAAACACATTCAAACAAAGCTTTTTGACTCAAATGAAAGTCAAATGCATTCAACAAAGCCAATTGAGTCAAATGAAAGTCAAACACATTCAAATAAAGCTTCTTGATTCAAATGAAAGTCAAATGCATTCAACAAAGCTAATTGAGTCAAATGAAAGTCAAACACATTCAAACAAAGCTTTTTGAATCAAATGAAAGTCAAATGCATTCAACAAAGCTAATTGAGTCAAATGAAAGTCAAACACTTTCAACAAAGCGTTTAGAATCAAATGAAAGTCAAATACATTCAATCAAAGCTTTTTGAATGAAATGAAAGTCAATTGCATTTCACAATGCTAATTGAGTCAAATGAAAGTCAAACACATTCAACAAAGCTAATTGAGTCAAAATAAAGTCAAACACATTCAAACAAAGCTTTTTGAATCAAATGAAAGTAAAATTCATTTAACAAAGCTAATTGAGTCAAATGAAAGTAAAACACTTTCAACAAAGCGTTTTGAATCAAATGAATGTCAAATACATTCAATGAAAGCTTTTTGAATCAAATGAAAGTCAATTGCATTTGACAATGCTAATTGAGTCAAATGAAAGTCAAACACATTCAACAAAGCTAATTGAGTCAAAATAAAGTCAAACACATTCAAACAAAGCTTTTTGAATCAAATGAAAGTAAAATGCATTCAACAAAGCTAATTGAGTCAAATGAAAGTGAAACACTTTCAACAAAGCTAATTGAGTCAAATGAAAGTTAAACACATTTAAACAAAGCTTTTTGATTCAAATGAAAGTCAAACACTTTCAACAAAGCTTTTAGAATCAAATGAAAGTCAAACACATTCAAACAAAGCTTTTTGAATCAAATGAAAATCAAATGAATTTAACAAAGCTAATTGAGTCAAATGAAAGTCAAACACTTTCATCAAAGCTTTTAGAATCAACTGAAAGTCAAAATACATTCAAACAAAGCTTTTTGAATCAAATGAAAGTCAATTGCATTCCACAATGCTAATTGAGTCAAATGAAAGTCAAACACATTCAACGAAGCTAATTGAGTCAAATGAAAGTCAAACACATTCAAACAAAGCTTTTTGAATCTAATGAAAGTCAAATGCATTCAACAAAGCCAATTGAGTCAAATGAAAGTCAAACACATTTAAATAAAGCTTCTTGATTAAAATGAAAGTCAAATGCATTCAACAAAGCTAATTGTGTCAAATGATAGTCAAACACTTTCAACAAAGCTTTTAGAATCAAATGAAAGTCAAACACATTCAAACAAAGCTTTTTGAATCAAATGAACGTCAAATGCATTCTACAAAGCTAATTGAATCAAATGAAAGTCAAACACTTTCAACAAAGCGTTTTGAATCAAATGAAAGTCAAATACATTCAATCAAAGCTTTTTGAATCAAATGAAAGTCAATTGCATTCCACAATGCTAATTGAGTCAAATGAAAGTCAAACACTTTCAACAAAGCTTTTAGAATCAAATAAAAGTCTAATACATTCAAACAATGCTTTTTGAATCAAACGTAAATCAAATGAATTCAACAAAGCTAATTGAGTCAAATGAAAGTCAAACACTTTCATCAAAGCTTTTAGAATAAAATGAAAGTCAAATACATTCAATCAAAGCTTTTTGAATCAAATCGAAGTCAATTGCATTCCACAATGCTAATTGAGTTAAATGAAAGTCAAACACATTCAACGAAGCTAATTGAGTCAAATGAAAGTCAAATACATTCAAACAAAGCTTTTTGAATCAAATGAAAGTCAAATGCATTCAACAAAGCCAATTGAGTCAAATGAAAGTCAAACACATTCAAATAAAGCTTTTTGATTCAAATGAAAGTCAAATGCATTCAACAAAGCTAATTGTGTCAAATGAAAGTCAAACACTTTCAACAAAGCTTTTAGAATCAAATGAAAGTCAAACACATTCAAACAAAGCTTTTTGACTCAAATGAAAGTCAAATGCATTCAACAAAGCCAATTGAGTCAAATGAAAGTCAAACACATTCAAATAAAGCTTCTTGATTCAAATGAAAGTCAAATGCATTCAACAAAGCTAATTGAGTCAAATGAAAGTCAAACACTTTCAGAAAAACTTTTAGAATCAAATGAAAGTCAAACACATTCAAACAAAGCTTTTTGAATCAAATGAAAATCAAATGAATTCAACAAAGCTAATTGAGTCAAATGAAAGTGAAACACTTTCGTCAAAGCTTTTAGAATCAAATTAAAGTCAAACATATTCAAACAAAGGTTTTTGAATCAAATGAAAGTCAATTGCATTCCACAATGCTAATTGAGTCAAATGAAGGTCAAACACATTCAACGAAGCTAATTGAGTCAATTGAAAGTCAAACACATTCAAACAAAGCTTTTTGAATCAAATGAAACTCAAATGCATTCAACAAATCCAATTGAGTCAAATGAAAGGTAGACACATTCAAACAAAGCTTCTTGATTCAAATGAAAGTCAAATGCATTCAACAAAGCTAATTGAGTCAAATGAAAGTCAAACACTTTCAACAAAGCGTTTAGAATCAAATGAAAGTCAAATAAATTTAATCAAAGCTTTTTGAATCAAATGAAAATCAAATGCATTCAACAAAGCTAATTAAGTCAAACGAAAGTCAAACACTTTCAACAAAGCTAACTGAGTCAAATGAAAGTCAAACACATTCAAACAAAGCTTTTTGATTCAAATGAAAGTCAAATGCATTCAACAAAGCTAATTGATTCAAATGAAAGTCGAACAGTTTCAACAAAGCTTTTAGAATCAAATGAAAGTCAAACACATTCAAACAAAACTTTTTGAATCAAATGAAAATCAAATGAATTCAACAAATCTAATTGAGTCAAATGAAAGTCAAACACTTTCATCAATGCTTTTAGAATCAAATGAAAGTTAAATACATTCAAACAAAGCTTTTTGAATCAAATGAAAGTCAATTGCATTCCACAATGCTAATTGAGTCAAATGAAAGTCAAACACATTCAACGAAGCTAATTGAGTCAAATAAAAGTCAAACACATTCAAACAAAGCTTTTTGAATCAAATAAAAGTCAAATGCATTCAACAAAGCTAACTGAGTCGAATGAAAGTCAAACACTTTCAACAAAGCGTTTAGAATCAAATGAAAGTCAAATACATTCAATCAAAGCTTTTTGAATCAAATGAAAGTCAATTGCATTCCACAATGCTAATTAAGTCAAATGAAAGTCAAACACATTCAACAAAGCTAATTGAGTTAAATGAAAGTCAAAAAATTTCAACTAAGCTTTTAGAATCAAACAAAAATCAAATGAATTCAACAAAGCTAATTGAGTCAAATGAAAGTCAAACACTTTCATCAAAGCTTTTAGAATAAAATGAAAGTCAAATACATTCAAACAAAGCTTTTTGAACCAAATCGAAGTCCATTGCATTTCACAATGCTAATTGAGTCAAATGAAAGTCAAACACAGTCAACGAAGCTAATTGAGTCAAATGAAAGTCAAACACATTCAAACATAATTTTTTGAATAAAATGAAAGTCAAATGCATTCAACAAAGCCAATTGAGTCAAATGAAAGTCCAACACATTGAAATAAAGCTTCTTGATTCAAATGAAAGTCAAATGCATTCAACAAAGCTAATTGAGTCAAATGAAAGTCAAACACATTCAAACAAAGCTTTTTGAATCAAATGAAAGTCAAATGCATTCAACAAAGCTAATTGAGTCAAATGAAAGTCAAAGTTTTTCAACAAAGCGTTTAGAATCAAATAAAAGTCAAATACATTCAATCAAAGCTTTTTGAATCAAATGAAAGTCAATTGCATTCCACAATGCTAATTGAGTCAAATGAAAGTCAAACTCATTCACCACAGCTAATTGAGTCAAAATAAAGTCAAACACATTGAAACAAAGCTTTTTGAATCAAATGAAAGTAAAATGCATTCAACAAAGTTATTTGAGTCAAATAAAAGTGAAACACTTTCAACAAAGGTAATTGAGTCAAATGAAAGTCAAACACATTCAAACAAAGCTTTTTGATTCAAATGAAAGTCAAATGCATTCAACAAAGCTAATTGAGTAAAATGAAAGTCAAACACTTTCAACAAAGCTTTTGGAATCAAATGAAAGTCAAACACATTCAAACAAAGCTTTTTGAATTAAATGAAAATCAAATGAATTCAACAAAGCTAATTGAGTCAAATGAAAGTCAAACACTTTCATCAAAGCTTTTAGAATCAAATGAAAGTCAAATAAATTCAAACAAAGCTTTTTGAATCAAATGAAAGTCAATTGCATTCCACAATGCTAATTGAGTCAAATGAAAGTCAAACACATTCAAAGAAGCTAATTGAGTCAAATGAAAGTCAAACACATTCAAACAAAGCTTTTTGAATCAAATAAAAGTCAAATGCATTGAACAAAGCCAATTGAGTCAAATGAAAGTCAAACACATTCAAACATAGCTTCTTGATTCAAATGAAAGTCTAATGCATTCAACAAAGCTAACTGAGTCAAATGAAAGTCAAACACTTTCAACAAAGCTTTTAGGATCAAATGAAAGTAAAACACATTCAAACAAAGCTTTTTGAATCAAATGAATGTCAAATGCATTCAACAAAGCTAATTGAGTCAAATGAAAGTCAAACACATTGAACAAAGTTAATTGAGTTAAAAGAAAGTCAAACACATTCAAACAAAGTTTTTTGAATCAAATGAAAGTCAAATGCATTCAACAAAGCCAATTGAGTCAAATGAAAGTCAAAAACATTCAAATAAAGCTTCTTGATTCAAATGAAAGTCAAATGCATTCCACAAAGCTAATTGAGTCAAATGAAAGTCAAACACTTTCAACAAAGCTTTTAGAATCAAATGAAAGTCAAACACATTCAAACAAATCTTTTTGAATTAAATGAAAATCAAATGAATTCAACAAAGCTAATTGAGTCAAATGAAAGTCAAACACTTTCATCAAAGCTTTTAGAATCAAATGAAAGTCAAATACATTCAAACAAAGCTTTTTGAATCAAATGAAAGTCAATTGCATTCCACAATGCTAATTGAGTCAAATGAAAGTCAAACACATTCAACGAAGCTAATTGAGTCAAATGAAAGTCAAACACATTTAAACAAAGCTTTTTGAATCAAATGAAAGTCAAATGCATTCAACAAAGCCAATTGAGTCAAATGAAAGTCAAACACATTCAAACATAGCTTCTTGATTCAAATGAAAGTCTAATGCATTCAACAAAGCTAATTGAGTCAAATGAAAGTCAAACACTTTCAACAAAGCTTTTAGAATCAAATGAAAGTAAAATACATTCAAACAAAGCTTTTTGAATCAAATGAATGTCAAATGCGTTCAACAAAGCCAATTGAGTCAAATGAAAGTCAAACACATTCAAATAAAGCTTCTTGATTCAAATGAAAGTCAAATGCATTCCACAAAGCTAATTGAGTCAAATGAAAGTCAAACACATTCAACAAAGCTTTTAGAATCAAATGAAAGTCAAATACATTCAAACAATGATTTTTGAATCAAATGAAAGTCAAATGCATTCAACAAAGCTAAGTGAGTTAAATGAAAGTCAAACACTTTCAACAAAGCTTTTAAAATCAAATGAAAGTCAAATAAATTCAAACAAAGCTTTTTGAATCAAATGAAAATCAAATAATGGAACAAAGCTAGTTGAGTCAAATGAAAGTCAAACACATTCATCAAAGCTTTTAGAATCAAATGAAAGTCAAATACATTCAAACAAAGCTTTTTGAATCAAATGGAAGTCAATTTCATTCCACAATGCTAATTGAGTCAAATAAAAGTCAAACACATTCAACGAAGCTAATTGAGTCAAATGAAAGTCAAACACATTCAAACAAAGCTTTTTGAATCAAATGAAAGTCAAATGCATTCAACAAAGACAATTGAGTCAAATGAAAGTCAAACACATTCAAATAAAGCTTCTTTATTTAAATGAAAGTCAAATGCATTCAACAAAGCTAATTGTGTCAAATGAAAGTCAAACACTTTCAACAAAGCGTTTAGAATCAAATGAAAGTCAAATACATTCAATCAACGCTTTTTGAATCAAATGAAAGTCAATTGCATTCCACAATGCTAATTGAGTCAAATGAAAGTCAAACACATTCAACAAAGCTAATTGAGTCAAAATAAAGTCAAACACATTGAAACAAAGCTTTTTGAATCAAATGAAAGTAAAATGCATTCAACAAAGTTAATTGAGTCAAATAAAAGTGAAACACTTTCAACAAAGCTAATTGAGTCAAATGAAAGTCAAACACATTCAAACAAAGATTTTTGATTCAAATGAAAGTTAAATGCATTCAACAAAGCTAATTGAGTCAAATGAAAGTCAAACACTTTCAACAAAGCTTTTAGAATCAAATGAAAGTCAAACACATTCAAACAAAGCTTTTTGAATTAAATGAAAATCAAATGAATTCAACAAAGCTAATTGAGTCAAATGAAAGTCAAACACTTTCATCAAAGCTTTTAGAATCAAATGAAAGTCAAATACATTCAAACAAAGCTTTTTGAATCAAATGAAAGTCAATTGCGTTCCACAATGCTAATTGAGTCAAATGAAAGTCAAACACATTCAACGAAGCTAATTGAGTCAAATGAAAGTCAAACACATTCAAACAAAGCTTTTTGAATCAAATGAAAGTCAAATGCATTCAACAAAGCCAATTGAGTCAAATGAAAGTCAAACACATTCAAATAAAGCTTCTTGATTCAAATGAAAGTCAAATGCATTCCACAAAGCTAATTGAGTCAAATGAAAGTCAAACACTTTCAACAAAGCTTTTAGAATCAAATGAAAGTCAAACACATTCAAACAAAGCTTTTTGAATTAAATGAAAATCAAATGAATTCAACAAAGCTAATTGAGTCAAATGAAAGTCAAACACTTTCATCAAAGCTTTTAGAATCAAATGAAAGTCAAATACATTCAAACAAAGCTTTTTGAATCAAATGAAAGTCAATTGCGTTCCACAATGCTAATTGAGTCAAATGAAAGTCAAACACATTCAACGAAGCTAATTGAGTCAAATGAAAGTCAAACACATTCAAACAAAGCTTTTTGAATCAAATGAAAGTCAAATGCATTCAACAAAGCCAATTGAGTCAAATGAAAGTCAAACATATTCAAACATAGCCTCTTGATTCAAATGAAAGTATAATGCATTCAACAAAGCTAATTGAGTCAAATGAAAGTCAAACACTTTCAACAAAGCTTTTAGAATCAAATGAAAGTAAAACACATTCAAACAAAGCTTTTTGAATCAAATGAATGTCAAATGCATTCAACAAAGCTAATTGAGTCAAATGAATGTCAAACACATTGAACAAAGTTAATTGAGTTAAAAGAAAGTCCAACACATTCAAACAAAGCTTTTTGAATAAAATGAAAGTCAAATGCATTCAACAAAGGCAATTGAGTCAAATGAAAGTCAAACACATTCAAATAAAGCTTCTTGATTCAAATGAAAGTCAAATGCATTCCTCAAAGCTAATTGAGTCAAATGAAAGTCAAACACTTTCAACAAAGCGTTTAGAATCAAATGAAAGTCAAATACATTCAATCAAAGCTTTTTGAATCAAATGAAAGTCAATTGCATTCAACAAAGCTAATTGAGTCAAATGAAAGTCAAACACATTCAAAAAAGCGTTTTGAATTAAATGAAAGTGAAATACATTGAATCAAAGCTTTTTGAATCAAATGAAAGTCAATTGCATTCCACAATGCTAATTGAGTCAAATGAAAGTCAAACACTTTCAACAAAGCTTTTAGAATCAAATGAAAGTCAAATACGTTCTAACAATGATTTTTGAATCAAATGAAAGTCAAATGCATTCAACAAAGCTAAGTGAGTTTAATGAAAGTCAAACACTTTCAACAAAGCTTTTAAAATCAAATGAAAGTCAAATAAATTCAAACAAAGCTTTTTGAATCAAATGAAAATCAAAAAATGGAACAAAGCTAGTTGAGTCAAATGAAAGTCAAACACATTCATCAAAGCTTTTGGAATCAAATGAAAGTCAAATACATTCAAACAAAGCTTTTTGAATCAAATGGAAGTCAATTGCATTCCACAATGCTAATTGAGTCAAATAAAAGTCAAACACATTCAACGAAGCTAATTGAGTCAAATGAAAGTCAAACACATTCTAACAAAGCTTTTTGAATCAAATGAAAGTCAAATGCATTCAACAAAGACAATTGAGTCAAATGAAAGTCAAACACATTCAAATAAAGCTTCTTTATTAAAATGAAAGTGAAATGCAATCAACAAAGCTAATTGAGTCAAATGAAAGTCAAACACTTTCAACAAAGCGTTTAGAATCAAATGAAAGTCAAATACATTCAATCAAAGTTTTTTTGAATCAAATGAAAGTCAATTGCATTCAACAAAGCTAATTGAGTCAAATGAAAGTCAAACACATTCAACAAAGCGTTTTGAATTAAATGAAAGTGAAATACATTGAATCAAAGCTTTTTGAATCAAATGAAAGTCAATTGCATTCCACAATGCTAATTGAGTCAAATAAAAGTCAAACACATTCAACAAAGCTAATTGAGTCAAAAGAAAGTCAAACACATTCAAACAAAGCTTTTTGAATCAAATAAAAGTCAAACACATTCAAACAAAGCTCTTTGAATCAAAAGAAAGTCAAATGCATTCAACAAAGCTAATTGAGTCAAATGAAAGTCAAACACATTCAACAAAGCGTTTTGAATCAAATGAAAGTCAAATACATTCAATCAAAGCTTTTTGAATCAAATGAAAGTCAATTGCATTCCACAATACTAATTGAGTTAAATGAAAGTCAAACACATTCAACAAAGCTTTTAAAATCAAATGAAAATCTAATACATTCGAACAAAGCCTTTTGAATCAAACGAAAATCAAATGAATTCAACAAAGCTAATTGAGTCAAATGAAAGTCAAACACTTTCATCAAAGATTTTAGAATAAAATGAAAGTCAAATACATTCAATCAAAGCTTTTTAAATCAAATCGAAGTCAATTGCATTCCACAATGCTAATTGAGTCAAATGAAAGTCAAACACATTCAACGAAGCTAATTGATTCAAATGAAAGTCAAACACATTCAAACAAAGGTTTTAGAATCAAATGAATGTCAAATGCATTCAACAAAACCAATTAAGTCAAATGAAAGTCAAACACATTCAAATAAAGCTTCTTGATTAAAATGAAAGTCAAATGCATTCAACAAAGCTAATTGTGTCAAATGAAAGTCAAACACTTTCAACAAAGCTATTAGAATCAAATGAAAGTCAAACACATTCAAACAAAGCTTTTTGAATCAAATGAAAGTCAAATGCATTCAACAAAGCTAATTGAATCAAATGAAAGTCAAACACTTTCAACAAAGCGTTTTGAATCTAATGAAAGTCAAATACATACAATCAAAGCTTTTTGAATCAAATGAAAGTCAATTGCATTCCACAATGCTAATTGAAGCAAATGAAAGTCAAACACTTTCAAGAAAGCTTTTAGAATCAAATGAAAGTCTAATACATTCAAACAAAGCTTTTTGAATCAAACGAAAATCAAATGAATTCAACAAAGCTAATTGAGTCAAATGAAAGTCAAACACTTTCATCAAAGCTTTTAGAATAAAATGAAAGTCAAATACATTCAAACAAAGCTTTTTGAATCAAATCGAAGTCCATTGCATTCCACAATGCTAATTGAGTCAAATGAAAGTCAAACACATTCAACGAAGCTAATTGAGTCAAATGAAAGTCAAACACATTCAAACAAAGCGTTTTGAATCAAATGAAAGTCAAATGCATTCAACAAAGCCAATTCAGTCAAATGAAAGTCAAACACATTCAAACAAAGCTTTTTGAATCAAATGAAAGTCAAATGCATTCAACAAAGCTAATTGAGTCAAATGAAAGTTTTAGCCTGGGTTCTGTTCTCCTTGTGCCCTTCCTAGAAGGTACCAGGGAGTCCTGTTTTCCCAGTAGAGGGCTCTGTCTTGTTCCCAGCACCCTTCCTGGAAGGTGGCTGGGGAGTTTCAGGTTCCTAGGTGGTTGTGTGGGCTTTTGCTCTGGTGTAGTTTTGGAGGGTATTTTTTCTGGTTTTTTTTGTATCTTGTATTGTTTTGTACATTTTTATGATATATATTTACTTACTTACCAAAAAAAAAAAAAAAGAGTCAAATGAAAGTCAAACACATTCAACAAAGCGTTTTGAATTAAATGAAAGTGAAATACATTGAGTCAAAGCTTTTTGAATCAAATGAAAGTCAATTGCATTCCACAATGCTAATTGAGTCAAATGAAAGTCAAACACATTAAACAAAGCTAATTGAGTCAAAATAAAGTCAAACACATTCAAACAAAGCTTTTTGAATCAAATGAAAGTAAAATGCATTCAACAAAGCTAATTGAGTCAAATGAAAGTGAAACACTTTTAACAAAGCTAATTGAGTAAAATGAAAGTCAAACACATTCAAACAAAGCTTTTTGATTCAAATGAAAGTCAAATGCATTCAACAAAGCTAATTGAGTCAAATGAAAGTCAAACACTTTCAACAAAGCTTTTAGAATCAAATGAAAGTCAAACACATTCAAACAAAGCTTTTTGAATCAAATGAAATTCAAATGAATTCAACAAAGCTAATTGAGTTAAATGAAAGTCAAACACTTTCATTAAAGCTTTTAGAATCAAATGAAAGTCAAATACATTCAAACAAAGCTTTTTGAATTAAATGAAAGTCAATTGCATTCCACAATGCTAATTGAGTCAAATGAAAGTCAAACACATTCAACGAAGCTAATTGAATCAAATGAAAGTCAAACACATTCAAACAAAGCTTTTTGAATCAAATGAAAGTCAAATGCATTCAACAAAGCCAATTGAGTTAAATGAAAGACAAACACATTCAAACATAGCTTCTTGATTCAAATGAAAGTCAAATGCATTTTACAAAGCTAATTGAGTCAAATGAAAGTCAAACACTTTCAACAAAAAGCTTTTAGAATCAAATGAAAGAAAAACACATTCAAACAAAGCTTTTTGAATCAAATGAATGTCAAATGCATTCAACAAAACTAATTGAGTCAAATCAAAGTCAAACACATTCAACAAAGCTAATTGAGTTAAAACAAAGTCAAACACATTCAAACAAAGCTTTTTGAATCAAATGAAAGTCAAATGCATTCAACAAAGCCAATTGAGTCAAATGAAAGTCAAACATATTCAAATAAAGCTTCTTGATTCAAATGAAAGTCAAATGCATTCAACAAAGCTAATTGAGTCAAATGAAAGTCAAACACTTTCAACAAAGCTTTTAGAATCAAATGAAAGTCAAATACATTCAAACAATGATTTTTGAATCAAATGAAAGTCAAATGCATTCAACAAACCTAAGTGAGTTAAATGAAAGTCAAAAACTTTCAACCAAGCTTTTAAAATCAAATGAAAGTCAAATAAAATCAAACAAAGCTTTTTGAATCAAATGAAAATCAAATAATTGAACAAAGCTAGTTGAGTCAAATGAAAGTCAAACACATTCATCAAAGCTTTTAGAATCAAATGAAAGTCAAATACATTCTAACAATGCTTTTTGAATCAAATGGAAGTCAATTGCATTCCACATTGCTAATTGAGTCAAATAAAAGTCAAACACATTCAACGAAGCTAATTGAGTCAAATGAAAGTCAAACACATTCAAATAAAGCTTTTTGAATCAAATGAAAGTCAAATGCATTCAACAAAGCCAATTGAGTGAAATGAAAGTCAAACACATTCAAATAAAGCTTCTTTATTAAAATGAAAGTCAAATGCATTTAACAAAGCTAATTGAGTCAAATGAAAGTCAAACACATTCAAACAAAGCTTTTTGATTCAAATGAAAGTCAAATGCATTCAACAAAGCTATTTGAGTCAAATGAAAGTCAAATGCATTCAACAAAGCTAATTGAGTCAAATGAAAGTCAAACACTTTCAACAAAGCGTTTAGAATCAAATGAAAGTCAAATACATTCAATCAAAGCTTTTTGAATCAAATGAAAGTCAATTGCATTCAACAAAGCTAATTGAGTCAAATGAAAGTCAAACACATTCAACAAAGCGTTTTGAATTAAATGAAAGTGAAATACATTGAATCAAAGCTTTTTGAATCAAATGAAAGTCAATTGCATTCCACAATGCTAATTGAGTCAAATGAAAGTCAAACACATTCAACAAAGCTAATTGAGTCAAAAGAAAGTCAAACACATTCAAACAAAGCTTTTTGAATCAAATGAAAGTCAAACACATTCAAACAAAGCTCTTTGAATCAAAAGAAAGTCAAATGCATTCAACAAAGCTAATTGAGTCAAATGAAAGTCAAACACATTCAACAAAGCGTTTTGAATCAAATGAAAGTCAAATACATTCAATCAAAGCTTTTTGAATCAAATGAAAGTCAATTGCATTCCAAAATACTAATTGAGTTAAATGAAAGTCAAACACATTCAACAAAGCTTTTAAAATCAAATGAAAGTCTAATACATTCGAACAAAGCTTTTTGAATCAAACGAAAATCAAATAAATTTAACAAAGCTAATTGAGTCAAATGAAAGTCAAACACTTTCATCAAAGATTTTAGAATAAAATGAAAGTCAAATACATTCAATCAAAGCTTTTTAAATCAAATCGAAGTCAATTGCATTCCACAATGCTAATTGAGTCAAATGAAAGTCAAACACATTCAACGAAGCTAATTGATTCAAATGAAAGTCAAACACATTCAAACAAAGTTTTTAGAATCAAATGAATGTCAAATGCATTCAACAAAACCAATTGAGTCAAATGAAAGTCAAACACATTCAAATAAAGCTTCTTGATTAAAATGAAAGTCAAATGCATTCAACAAAGCTAATTGTGTCAAATGAAAGTCAAACACTTTCAACAAAGTTATTAGAATCAAATGAAAGTCAAACACATTCAAACAAAGCTTTTTGAATCAAATGAAAGTCAAATGCATTCAACAAAGCTAATTGAATCAAATGAAAGTCAAACACTTTCAACAAAGCGTTTTGAATCAAATGAAAGTCAAATACATTCAATCAAAGCTTTTTGAATCAAATGAAAGTCAATTGCATTCCACGATGCTAATTGAGTCAAATGAAAGTCAAACACTTTCAAGAAAGCTTTTAGAATCAAATGAAAGTCTAATACATTCAAACAAAGCTTTTTGAATCAAACGAAAATCAAATGAATTCAACAAAGCTAATTGAGTCAAATGAAAGTCAAACACTTTCATCAAAGCTTTTAGAATAAAATGAAAGTCAAATACATTCAAACAAAGCTTTTTGAATCAAATCGAAGTCCATTGCATTCCACAATGCTAATTGAGTCAAATGAAAGTCAAACACATTCAACGAAGCTAATTGAGTCAAATGAAAGTCAAACACATTCAAACAAAGCTTTTTGAATCAAATGAAAGTCAAATGCATTCAACAAAGCCAATTCAGTCAAATGAAAGTCAAACACATTCAAATAAAGCTTCTTGATTCAAATGAAAGTCAAATGCATTCAACAAAGCTAATTGAGTCAAATGAAAGTTTTAGCCTGGGTTCTGTTCTCCTTGTGCCCTTCCTAGAAGGTACCAGGGAGTCCTGTTTTCCCAGTAGAGGGCTCTGTCTTGTTCCCAGCACCCTTCCTGGAAGGTGGCTGGGGAGTTTCAGGTTCCTAGGTGGTTGTGTGGGCTTTTGCTCTGGTGTAGTTTTGGAGGGTATTTTTTCTGGTTTTTTTTGTATCTTGTATTGTTTTGTACATTTTTATGATATATATTTACTTACTTACCAAAAAAAAAAAAAAAAAGAGTCAAATGAAAGTCAAACACATTCAACAAAGCGTTTTGAATTAAATGAAAGTGAAATACATTGAGTCAAAGCTTTTTGAATCAAATGAAAGTCAATTGCATTCCACAATGCTAATTGAGTCAAATGAAAGTCAAACACATTCAACAAAGCTAATTGAGTCAAAACAAAGTCGAACACATTCAAACAAAGCTTTTTGAATCAAATGGAAGTCACACACATTCAAACAAAGCTTTTTGAATCAAATGAAAGTAAAATGCATTCAACAAAGCTAATTGAGTCAAATGAAAGTGAAACACTTTCGACAAAGCTAATTGAGTAAAATGAAAGTCAAACACATTCAAACAAAGCTTTTTGATTCAAATGAAAGTCAAATGCATTCAACAAAGCTAATTGAGTCAAATGAAAGTCAAACACTTTCAACAAAGCTTTTAGAATCAAATGAAATTCAAACACATTCAAACAAAGCTTTTTGAATCAAATGAAATTCAAATGAATTCAACAAAGCTAATTGAGTTAAATGAAAGTCAAACACTTTCATCAAAGCTTTTAGAATCAAATGAAAGTCAAATACATTCAAACAAAGCTTTTTGAATTAAATGAAAGTCAATTGCAATCCACAATGCTAATTGAGTCAAATGAAAGTCAAACACATTCAACGAAGCTAATTGAGTCAAATGAAAGTCAAACACATTCAAACAAAGCTTTTTGAATCAAATGAAAGTCAAATGCATTCAACAAAGCCAATTGAGTTAAATGAAAGTCAAACACATTCAAACATAGCTTCTTGATTCAAATGAAAGTCAAATGCATTCAACAAAGCTAATTGAGTCAAATGAAAGTCAAACACTTTCAACAAAGCTTTTAGAATCAAATGAAAGAAAAACACATTCAAACAAAGCTTTTTGAATCAAATGAATGTCAAATGCATTCAACAAAACTAATTGAGTCAAATCAAAGTCAAACACATTCAACAAAGCTAATTGAGTTAAAAGAAAGTCTCAAATGAAAGTCAAATACATTCAAACAATGATTTTTGAATCAAATGAAAGTCAAATGCATTCAACAAAGCTAAGTGAGTTAAATGAAAGTCAAACACTTTCAACCAAGCTTTTAAAATCAAATGAAAGTCAAATAAAATCAAACAAAGCTTTTTGAATCAAATGAAAATCAAATAATTGAACAAAGCTAGTTGAGTCAAATTAAAGTCAAACACATTCATCAAAGATTTTAGAATCAAATGAAAGTCAAATACATTCAAACAAAGCTTTTTCAATCAAATGGAAGTCAATTGCATTCCACAATGCTAATTGAGTCAAATAAAAGTCAAACACATTCAACGAAGCTAATTGAGTCAAATGAAAGTCAAACACATTCAAATAAAGCTTTTTGAATCAAATGAAAGTCAAATGCATTCAACAAAGCCAATTGAGTGAAATGAAAGTCAAACACATTCAAATAAAGCTTCTTTATTAAAATGAAAGTCAAACGCATTTAACAAAGCTAATTGAGTCAAATGAAAGTCAAACACATTCAAACAAAGCTTTTTGATTCAAATGAAAGTCAAATGCATTCAACAAAGCTATTTGAGTCAAATGAAAGTCAAATGCATTCAACAAAGCTAATTGAGTCAAATGAAAGTCAAACACTTTCAACAAAGCGTTTAGAATCAAATGAAAGTCAAATACATTCAATCAAAGCTTTTTGAATCAAATGAAAGTCAATTGCATTCAACAATGCTAATTGAGTCAAATGAAAGTCAAACACATTCAACAAAGCTAATTGAGTCAAAATAAAGTCAAACACATTCAAACAAAGCTTTTTGAATCAAATGAAAGTAAAATGCATTCAACAAAGCTAATTCAGTCAAATGAAAGTCAAACACTTTCAACAAAGCTAATTGAGTCAAATGAAAGTCAAACACATTCAAACAAAGCTTTTTGATTCAAATGAAAGTCAAATGCATTCAACAAAGCTAATTGAGTCAAATGAAAGTCAAACAGTTTCAACAAAGATTTTAGAATCAAATGAAAGTAAAACACATTCAAACAAAGCTTTTTGAATTAAATGAATGTCAAATGTATTAAAAAAAGCTAATTAAGTCAAATGAAAGTCAAACACATTCAACAAAGCTAATTGAGTTAAAAGAAAGTCAAATACATTCAAACAAAGCTTTTTTAATCAACTGAAAGTCAAATACATTCAACAAAGCCAATTGAGTCAAATGAAAGTCAAACACATTCAAATAAAGCTTTTTTAATCAAATGAAAGTCAAATGCATTCAACAAAGCTAATTGAGTCCAATGAAAGTCAAACACTTTCAACAAAGCTAATTGAGTCAAATGAAAGTCGAAAACATTCAAACAAAGCTTTTTGAATCAAATGAAAGTCAAATGCATTCATTAAAGCTAATTGAGTCAAATGAAGGTCAAACACTTTCAACAAACCGTTTAGAATCAAATGAAAGTCAAATACATTCAATCAAAGCTTTTTGAATCAAATGAAAGGCAATTGCATTCCAAAATGCTAATTGAGTCAAATGAAAGTCAAACACATTCAACAAAGCTAATTGAGTCAAATAAAAGTCAAACACTTTCATTAAAGCTTTTAGAATCAAGTGAAAGTCAAACACATTCTAACAAAGCTTTTTGAATCAAATGAAAATCATATGAATTCAATAAAGCTAATTGAGTCAAATGAAAGTAAAACACTTTCATCAAAGCTTTTAGAATCAAATGAAAGTCGAATACATTCAAACAAAGCTTTTTGAATCAAATGAAAGTCAATTGCATTCCACAATGCTAATTGAGTCAAATGAAAGTCAAACACCTTCAACGAAGCTAATTGAGTCAAATGAAAGTCAAACACATTCAAACAAAGCTTTTTGAATCAAATGAAAGTCAAATGCATTTAACAAAGCCAATTGAGTCTAATGAAAGTCAAACACATTCAAATAAAGCTTCTTGATTCAAATGAAAGTCAAATGCATTCAACAAAGCTAATTGAGTCCAATGAAAGTCAAACACTTTCAACAAAGCTAATTGAGTCAAATGAAAGTCAAACACATTCAAACAAAGCTTTTTGAATCAAATGAAAGTCAAATGCATTCATCAAAGCCAATTGAGTCAAATGAAAGTCAAACACATTCAAACATAGCTTCTTGATTCAAATGAAAGTCAAATGCATTCAACAAAGCTAATTGAGTCAAATGAAAGTTAAACAATTTCATCAAAGCTTTTAGAATAAAATGAAAGTCAAATACATTCAAACAAAGCTTTTTGAATCAAATCGAAGTCCATTGCATTCCACAATGCTAATTGAGTCAAATGAAAGTCAAACACATTCAAACAAAGCTTTTTGAATCAAATGAAAGTCAAATGCATTCAACAAAGCCAATTGAGTCAAATGAAAGTCAAACACATTCAAATAAAGCTTCTTGATTCAAATGAAAGTCAAATGCATTCAACAAAGCTAATTGAGTCAAATGAAAGTCAAACACATTCAAACAAAGCTTTTTGAATCAAATGAAAGTCAAATGCGTTCAACAAAGCTAATTGAGTCAAATGAAAGTCAAACACATTCAACAAAGCGTTTTGAATTAAATGAAAGTGAAATACATAGAATCAAAGCTTTTTGAATCAAATGAAAGTCAATTGCATTCCACAATGCTAATTGAGTCAAATGAAAGTCAAACACATTCAACAAAGCTAATTGAGTCAAAAGAAAGTCAAACACATTCAAACAAAGCTTTTTGAATCAAATGAAAGTCAAACACATTCAAACAAAGCTTTTTGAATCAAAAGAAAGTCAAATGCATTCAACAAAGCTAATTGAGTCAAATGAAAGTCAAACACATTCAACAAAGCGTTTAGAATAAAATGAAAGTCAAATACATTCAATCAAAGCTTTTTGAATCAAATGAAAGTCAATTGCATTCCACAATGCTAATTGAGTCAAATGAAAGTCAAACACATTCAACAAAGCTAATTGAGTCAAAAGAAAGTCAAACACATTAAAACAAAGCTTTTTGAATCAAATGAAAGTAAAATGCATTCAACAGAGCTAATTGAGTTTAATGAAAGTCAAACACTTTCAACAAAGCTAATTGAGTCAAATGAAAATCAAACACATTCAAGCAAAGCTTTTTGATTCAAATGAAAGTCAATTGCATTCAACCAAGCTAATTAAGTCAAATGAAAGTCAAACACTTTCAACAAAGCTTTTAGAATCAAATGAAAGTCAAACACATTCAAACAAAGCTTTTTGAATCAAATGAAAATCAAATGAATTCAACAAAGCTAATTGAGTCAAATGAAAGTCAAACACTTTCATCAAAGCTTTTAGAGTCAATTGAAAGTCAAATACATTCAAACAAAGCTTTTTGAATCAAATGAAAGTCAATTGCATTCCACAATGCTAATTGAGTCAAATGAAAGTCAAAGACATTCAACGAAGCTAATTGAGTCAAATGAAAGTCAAACACATTCAAACAAAGCTTTTTGAATCAAATGATAGTCAAATGCATTCAACAAAGCCAATGGAGTCAAATGAAAGTCAAACACATTCAAACAAAGCTTCTTGATTCAAATGAAAGTCAAATGCATTCAACAAAGCTAATTGAGTCAAATGAGAGTCAAACACTTTCAACAAAGCTTTTAGAATCAAATGAAAGTAAAACACATTCAAACAAAGCTTTTTGAATCAAATGAATATCAAATACATTCAACAAAGCTAATTGAGTCAAATGAAAGTCAAACACATTCAACAAAGCTAATTGAGTCAAAAGAAAGTCAAACACATTCAAACAAAGCTTTTTGAATCAAATGAAAATAAAATGCATTCAACAAAGCTAATTGAGTTAAATGAAAGTCAAACACTTTGAACAAAGCTAATTGAGTCAAAAGAAAGTCAAACACATTCAAACAAAGATTTTTGAATCAAATGAAAGTCAAATTCATTCAACAAAGCTAATTGAGTCAAATGAATGTCAAACACATTCAACAAAGCTTTTAGAATCAAATGAAAGTCAAACACATTCAAACAAAGCTTTTTGAATCAAATGAAAGTCAAATGCATTCAACAAAGCTAATTGAGTCAAATGAAAGTCAAACACTTTCAACAAAGCGTTTACAATCAAATGAAAGTCAAATACATTCAATTAAAGCTTTTTAAATGAAATGAAAGTCAACTGCATTCCACAATGCTAATTGAGTCAAATGAAAGTCAAACACATTCAACAAAGCTAATTAAGTCAAAAGAAATTCAAACACATTCAAACAAAGCTTTTTGAATCAAATGAAAGTTAAATGCATTCAACAAAGCTAATTGAGTCAAATGAAAGTCAAACACTTTCAACAAAGACAATTGAGTCAAATGAAAGTCAAACACATTTAAACAAAGCTTTTTGAATCAAATGAAAATCAAATGAATTCAACAAAGCTAATTGAGTCAAATGAAAGTCAAACACCTTCATCAAAGCTTTTAGAATCAAATTAAAGTCAAATATATTCAAACAAAGCTTTTTGAATCAAATGAAAGTCAATTGCATTCCACAATGCTAATTGAGTCAAATGAAGGTCAAACACATTCAACGAAGCTAATTGAGTCAAATGAAAGTCAAACACATTCAAACAAAGCTTTTTGAATCAAATGAAAGTCAAATGCATTGAACAAAGCCAATTGAGTCAAATGAAAGTCAAACACATTCAAACAAAGCTTCTTGATTCAAATGAAAGTCAAATGCATTCAACAAAGCTAATTGAGTCAGATGAAAGTCAAACATTTTCAACAAAGCGTTTAGAATCAAATGAAAGTCAAATACATTCAATCAAAGCTTTTTTGAATCAAATGAAAGTCAATTGCATTCCACAATGCTAATTGAGTCAAATGAAAGTCAAACACATTCAACAAAGCTAATTGAGTCAAAAGAAAGTCAAACACATTCAAATAAAGCTTTTTGATTCAAATGAAAGTAAAATGCATTAAACAAAGCTAATTGAGTCAAATGAAAGTTAAACACTTTCAACAAAGCTAATTGAGTCAAATGAAAATCAAACACATTCAAACAAAGCTTTTTGATTCAAATGAAAGTCAATTGCTTTCAACAAAGCTAATTGAGTCAAATGAAAGTCAAACACTTTCAACAAAGCTAATTGAGTCAAATGAAAGTCAAACACATTCAAACGAAGCTTTTTGAATCAAATGAAAGTCAATTGCATTACACAATGCTAATTGAATCAAATGAAAGTCAAACACATTCAAAGAAGCTAATTGAGTCAAATGAAAGTCAAACACATTCAAACAAAGCTATTTAAATCAAATGAAAGTCAAATGCATTCAACAAAGCCAATTGAATCAAATGAAAGTCCAACACATTCAAATAAAGCTTCTTGATTAAAATGAAAGTCAAATGCATTCAACAAAGCTAATTGTGTCAAATGAAAGTCAAACACTTTCAACAAAGCTTTTAGAATCAAATGAAAGTCAAACACATTCAAACAAAGCTTTTTGAATCAAATGAAAGTCAAATGCATTCAACAAAGCTAATTGAGTCAAATGAAAGTCAAACACTTTCAACAAAGCGTTTAGAATCAAATGAAAGTCAAATACATTCAATCAAAGCTTTTAGAATCAAATGAAAGTCAAACACATTCAAACAAAGCTTTTTGAATCAAATGAAAATCAAATGAATTCAACAAAGCTAATTGAGTCAAATGAAAGTCAAACACTTTCATCAAAGCTTTTAGAGTCAATTGAAAGTCAAATACATTCAAACAAAGCTTTTTGAATCAAATGAAAGTCAATTGCATTCCACAATGCTAATTGAGTCAAATGAAAGTCAAAGACATTCAACGAAGCTAATTGAGTCAAATGAAAGTCAAACACATTCAAACAAAGCTTTTTGAATCAAATGATAGTCAAATGCATTCAACAAAGCCAATGGAGTCAAATGAAAGTCAAACACATTCAAACAAAGCTTCTTGATTCAAATGAAAGTCAAATGCATTCAACAAAGCTAATTGAGTCAAATGAGAGTCAAACACTTTCAACAAAGCTTTTAGAATCAAATGAAAGTAAAACACATTCAAACAAAGCTTTTTGAATCAAATGAATATCAAATACATTCAACAAAGCTAATTGAGTCAAATGAAAGTCAAACACATTCAACAAAGCTAATTGAGTCAAAAGAAAGTCAAACACATTCAAACAAAGCTTTTTGAATCAAATGAAAATAAAATGCATTCAACAAAGCTAATTGAGTTAAATGAAAGTCAAACACTTTGAACAAAGCTAATTGAGTCAAAAGAAAGTCAAACACATTCAAACAAAGCTTTTTGAATCAAATGAAAGTCAAATTCATTCAACAAAGCTAATTGAGTCAAATGAATGTCAAACACATTCAACAAAGCTTTTAGAATCAAATGAAAGTCAAACACATTCAAACAAAGCTTTTTGAATCAAATGAAAGTCAAATGCATTCAACAAAGCTAATTGAGTCAAATGAAAGTCAAACACTTTCAACAAAGCGTTTACAATCAAATGAAAGTCAAATACATTCAATTAAAGCTTTTTAAATGAAATGAAAGTCAACTGCATTCCACAATGCTAATTGAGTCAAATGAAAGTCAAACACATTCAACAAAGCTAATTAAGTCAAAAGAAATTCAAACACATTCAAACAAAGCTTTTTGAATCAAATGAAAGTTAAATGCATTCAACAAAGCTAATTGAGTCAAATGAAAGTCAAACACTTTCAACAAAGACAATTGAGTCAAATGAAAGTCAAACACATTTAAACAAAGCTTTTTGAATCAAATGAAAATCAAATGAATTCAACAAAGCTAATTGAGTCAAATGAAAGTCAAACACTTTCATCAAAGCTTTTAGGCTCAAATTAAAGTCAAATATATTCAAACAAAGCTTTTTGAATCAAATGAAAGTCAATTGCATTCCACAATGCTAATTGAGTCAAATGAAGGTCAAACACATTCAACGAAGCTAATTGAGTCAAATGAAAGTCAAACACATTCAAACAAAGCTTTTTGAATCAAATGAAAGTCAAATGCATTGAACAAAGCCAATTGAGTCAAATGAAAGTCAAACACATTCAAACAAAGCTTCTTGATTCAAATGAAAGTCAAATGCATTCAACAAAGCTAATTGAGTCAGATGAAAGTCAAACATTTTCAACAAAGCGTTTAGAATCAAATGAAAGTCAAATACATTCAATCAAAGCTTTTTTGAATCAAATGAAAGTCAATTGCATTCCACAATGCTAATTGAGTCAAATGAAAGTCAAACACATTCAACAAAGCTAATTGAGTCAAAAGAAAGTCAAACACATTCAAATAAAGCTTTTTGATTCAAATGAAAGTAAAATGCATTCAACAAAGCTAATTGAGTCAAATGAAAGTTAAACACTTTCAACAAAGCTAATTGAGTCAAATGAAAATCAAACACATTCAAACAAAGCTTTTTGATTCAAATGAAAGTCAATTGCTTTCAACAAAGCTAATTGAGTCAAATGAAAGTCAAACACTTTCAACAAAGCTAATTGAGTCAAATGAAAGTCAAACACATTCAAACGAAGCTTTTTGAATAAAATGAAAGTCAATTGCATTACACAATGCTAATTGAATCAAATGAAAGTCAAACACATTCAAAGAAGCTAATTGAGTCAAATGAAAGTCAAACACATTCAAACAAAGCTATTTAAATCAAATGAAAGTCAAATGCATTCAACAAAGCCAATTGAATCAAATGAAAGTCCAACACATTCAAATAAAGCTTCTTGATTAAAATGAAAGTCAAATGCATTCAACAAAGCTAATTGTGTCAAATGAAAGTCAAACACTTTCAACAAAGCTTTTAGAATCAAATGAAAGTCAAACACATTCAAACAAAGCTTTTTGAATCAAATGAAAGTCAAATGCATTCAACAAAGCTAATTGAGTCAAATGAAAGTCAAACACTTTCAACAAAGCGTTTAGAATCAAATGAAAGTCAAATACATTCAATCAAAGCTTTTAGAATCAAATGAAAGTCAAACACATTCAAACAAAGCTTTTTGAATCAAATGAAAATCAAATGAATTCAACAAAGCTAATTGAGTCAAATGAAAGTCAAACACTTTCATCAAAGCTTTTAGAGTCAATTGAAAGTCAAATACATTCAAACAAAGCTTTTTGAATCAAATGAAAGTCAATTGCATTCCACAATGCTAATTGAGTCAAATGAAAGTCAAAGACATTCAACGAAGCTAATTGAGTCAAATGAAAGTCAAACACATTCAAACAAAGCTTTTTGAATCAAATGATAGTCAAATGCATTCAACAAAGCCAATGGAGTCAAATGAAAGTCAAACACATTCAAACAAAGCTTCTTGATTCAAATGAAAGTCAAATGCATTCAACAAAGCTAATTGAGTCAAATGAGAGTCAAACACTTTCAACAAAGCTTTTAGAATCAAATGAAAGTAAAACACATTCAAACAAAGCTTTTTGAATCAAATGAATATCAAATACATTCAACAAAGCTAATTGAGTCAAATGAAAGTCAAACACATTCAACAAAGCTAATTGAGTCAAAAGAAAGTCAAACACATTCAAACAAAGCTTTTTGAATCAAATGAAAATAAAATGCATTCAACAAAGCTAATTGAGTTAAATGAAAGTCAAACACTTTGAACAAAGCTAATTGAGTCAAAAGAAAGTCAAACACATTCAAACAAAGCTTTTTGAATCAAATGAAAGTCAAATTCATTCAACAAAGCTAATTGAGTCAAATGAATGTCAAACACATTCAACAAAGCTTTTAGAATCAAATGAAAGTCAAACACATTCAAACAAAGCTTTTTGAATCAAATGAAAGTCAAATGCATTCAACAAAGCTAATTGAGTCAAATGAAAGTCAAACACTTTCAACAAAGCGTTTACAATCAAATGAAAGTCAAATACATTCAATTAAAGCTTTTTAAATGAAATGAAAGTCAACTGCATTCCACAATGCTAATTGAGTCAAATGAAAGTCAAACACATTCAACAAAGCTAATTAAGTCAAAAGAAATTCAAACACATTCAAACAAAGCTTTTTGAATCAAATGAAAGTTAAATGCATTCAACAAAGCTAATTGAGTCAAATGAAAGTCAAACACTTTCAACAAAGACAATTGAGTCAAATGAAAGTCAAACACATTTAAACAAAGCTTTTTGAATCAAATGAAAATCAAATGAATTCAACAAAGCTAATTGAGTCAAATGAAAGTCAAACACTTTCATCAAAGCTTTTAGAATCAAATTAAAGTCAAATATATTCAAACAAAGCTTTTTGAATCAAATGAAAGTCAATTGCATTCCACAATGCTAATTGAGTCAAATGAAGGTCAAACACATTCAACGAAGCTAATTGAGTCAAATGAAAGTCAAACACATTCAAACAAAGCTTTTTGAATCAAATGAAAGTCAAATGCATTGAACAAAGCCAATTGAGTCAAATGAAAGTCAAACACATTCAAACAAAGCTTCTTGATTCAAATGAAAGTCAAATGCATTCAACAAAGCTAATTGAGTCAGATGAAAGTCAAACATTTTCAACAAAGCGTTTAGAATCAAATGAAAGTCAAATACATTCAATCAAAGCTTTTTTGAATCAAATGAAAGTCAATTGCATTCCACAATGCTAATTGAGTCAAATGAAAGTCAAACACATTCAACAAAGCTAATTGAGTCAAAAGAAAGTCAAACACATTCAAATAAAGCTTTTTGATTCAAATGAAAGTAAAATGCATTCAACAAAGCTAATTGAGTCAAATGAAAGTTAAACACTTTCAACAAAGCTAATTGAGTCAAATGAAAATCAAACACATTCAAACAAAGCTTTTTGATTCAAATGAAAGTCAATTGCTTTCAACAAAGCTAATTGAGTCAAATGAAAGTCAAACACTTTCAACAAAGCTAATTGAGTCAAATGAAAGTCAAACACATTCAAACGAAGCTTTTTGAATCAAATGAAAGTCAATTGCATTCCACAATGCTAATTGAATCAAATGAAAGTCAAACACATTCAACGAAGCTAATTAAGTCAAAAGAAATTCAAACACATTCAAACAAAGCTTTATGAATCAAATGAAAGTCAAATGCATTCAACAAAGCTAATTGAGTCAAATGAAAGTCAAACACTTTCAACAAAGACAATTGAGTCAAATGAAAGTCAAACACATTTAAACAAAGCTTTTTGAAACAAATGAAAGTCAAACACTTTCAACAAAGCTAATTAAGTCAAATGAATGTCAAACACATTAAACAAAGCTTTTAGAATCAAATTAAAGTCAAATATATTCAAACAAAGCTTTTTGAATCAAATGAAAGTCAAATGCATTCAACAAAGCTAATTGAGTCAAATGAAAGTCAAACACTTTCAACAAAGCGTTTAAAATCAAATGAAAGTCAAATAAATTCAATCAAAGCTTTTTGAATCAAATGAAAGTCAATTGCATTACACAATGCTAATTGAGTCAAATGAAAGTCAAACACATTCAACAAAGCTAATTGAGTCAAAAGAAAGTCAAACACATTCAAACAAAGCTTTTTGAATCAAATGAAAGTAAAATGCATTCAACAAAGCTAATTGAGTCAAATGAAAGTTAAACACTTTCAACAAAGCTAATTGAGTCAAATGAAAATCAAACACATTCAAACAAAGCTTTTTGATTCAAATGAAAGTCAATTGCTTTAATTTCAACAAAGCTAATTGAGTCAAATGAAAGTCAAACACTTTCAACAAAGCTAATTGAGTCAAATGAAAGTCAAACACATTCAAACGAAGCTTTTTGAATCAAATGAAAGTCAATTGCATTACACAATGCTAATTGAGTCAAATGAAAGTCAAACACATTCAACGAAGCTAATTGAGTCAAATGAAAGTCAAACACATTCAAACAAAGCTATTTAAATCAAATGAAAGTCAAATGCATTCAACAAAGCCAATTGAATCAAATGAAAGTCCAACACATTCAAATAAAGCTTCTTGATTAAAATGAAAGTCAAATGCATTCAACAAAGCTAATTGAGTCAAATGAAAGTCAAACACTTTCAACAAAGCGTTTAGAATCAAATGAAAGTCAAATACATTCAATCAAAGCTTTTTGAATCAAATGAAAGTCAACTGCATTCCACAATGCTAATTGAGTCAAATGGAAGTCAAACACATTCAAAAAGCTAGTTGAGTCAAAAGAAAGTCAAACACATTCAATCAAAGCTTTTTGAATCAAATGAAAGTCAAATGCATTCAACAAAGCTAATTGAGTCAAATGAAAGTCAAACACTTTTAACAAAGCTAATTGAGTCAAATGAAAGTCAAACACATTTAAACAAAGCTTTTTGAATCAAATGAAAATCAAATGAATTCAACAAAGCTAATTGAGTCAAATGAAATTCAAACACTTTCATCAAAGCTTTTTAGAATCAAATTAAAGTCAAATATATTCAAACAAAGCTTTTTGAATCAAATGAAAGTCAATTGCATTCCACAATGCTAATTGAGTCAAATGAAGGTCAAACACATTCAACGAAGCTAATTGAGTCAAATGAAAGTCAAATACATTCAAACAAAGCTTTTTGAATCAAATGAAAGTCAAATGCATTCAACAAAGCCAATTGATTCAAATGAAAGTCAAACACATTCAAACAAATCTTCTTGATTCAAATGAAAGTCAAATGCATTAAACAAAGCTAATTGAGTCAAATGAAAGTCAAACACTTTCAACAAAGCTAATTGAGTTAAAAGAAAGTCAAACACATTCAAACAAAGCTTTTTGAATCAAATGAAAAATAAATGAATTCAACAAAGCTAATTGAGTCAAATGAAAATCAAACACTTTCATCAAAGCTTTTAGAATCAAATTAAAGTCAAATATATTTAAACAAAGCTTTTTGAATGAAATGAAATTCAATTGCATTCCACAATGCTAATTGAGTCAAATGAAGGTCAAACACATTCAACGAAGCTAATTGAGTCAAATCAAAGTCAAACACATTCAAACAAAGCTTTTTGATTCAAATGAAAGTCAAACACTTTCAACAAAGCTAATTGAGTCAAATGAATGTCAAACACATTCAACAAAGCTTTTAGAATCAAATGAAAGTCAAACACATTCAAACAAAGCTTTTTGAATCAAATGAAAGTCAAATGCATTCAACAAAGCTAATTGAGTCAAATGAAAGTCAAACACTTTCAACAAAGCGTTTAGAATCAAATGAAAGTCAAATACATTCAATCAAAGCTTTTTGAATGAAATGAAAGTCAATTGCATTCCACAATGCTAATTGAGTCAAATGAAAGTCAAACACATTCAACAAAGCTAATTAAGTCAAAAGAAATTCAAACACATTCAAACAAAGCTTTATGAATCAAATGAAAGTCAAATGCATTCAACAAAGCTAATTGAGTCAAATGAAAGTCAAACACTTTCAACAAAGACAATTGAGTCAAATGAAAGTCAAACACATTTAAACAAAGCTTTTTGAATCAAATGAAAGTCAAACACTTTCAACAAAGCTAATTGAGTCAAATGAATGTCAAACACATTCAACAAAGCTTTTAGAATCAAATTAAAGTCAAATATATTCAAACAAAGCTTTTTGAATCAAATGAAAGTCAATTGCATTCCACAATGCTAATTGAGTCAAATGAAGGTCAAACACATTCAACAAAGCTAATTGAGTCAAATGAAAGTCAAACACATTCAAACAAAACTTTATGAATCAAAGGAAAGTCAAATGCATTGAACAAAGCCAATTGAGTCAAATGAAAGTCAAACACATTCAAACAAAGCTTCTTGATTCAAATGAAAGTCAAATGCATTCAACAAAGCTAATTGAGTCAGATGAAAGTCAAACATTTTCAACAAAGCGTTTAGAATCAAATGAAAGTCAAATACATTCAATCAAAGCTTTTTTGAATCAAATGAAAGTCAATTGCATTCCACAATGCTAATTGAGTCAAATGAAAGTCAAACACATTCAACAAAGCTAATTGAGTCAAAAGAAAGTCAAACACATTCAAACAAAGCTTTTTGAATCAAATGAAAGTCAAATGCATTCAACAAAGCCAATTGAGTCAAATGAAAGTCAAACATATTCAAATAAAGCTTTTTGATTCAAATGAAAGTCAAATGCATTCAACAAACTAATTGTGTCAAATGAAAGTCAAACACTTTCAACAAAGCTTTTAGAATCAAATGAAATTTAAACACATTCAAACAAAGCTTTTTGAATCAAATGAAAGTCAAATGCATTCAACAAAGCTAATTGAGTCAAATGAAAGTCAAACACTTTCAACAAAGCGTTTAGAATCAAATGAAAGTCAAATAAATTCAATCAAAGCTTTTTGAATCAAATGAAAGTCAATTGCATTACACTATGCTAATTGAGTCAAATGAAAGTCAAACACATTCAACAAAGCTAATTGAGTCAAAAGAAAGTCAAACACATTCAAACAAAGCTTTTTGAATCAAATGAAAGTAAAATGCATTCAACAAAGCTAATTGAGTCAAATGAAAGTCAAACACTTTCAACAAAGCTAATTGAGTCAAATGAAAATCAAACACATTTAAACAAAGCTTTTTGATTCAAATGAAAGTCAATTGCATTCAACAAAGCTAATTGAGTCAAATGAAAGTCAAACACTTTAAACAAAGCTAATTGAGTCAAATGAAAGTCAAACACATTCAAACGAAGCTTTTTGAATAAAATGAAAGTCAATTGCATTACACAATGCTAATTGAGTCAAATGAAAGTTAAACACATTCAACGAAGCTAATTGAGTCAAATGAAAGTCAAACACATTCAAACAAAGCTATTTAAATCAAATGAAAGTCAAATGCATTCAACAAAGCCAATTGAATCAAATGAAAGTCCAACACATTCAAATAAAGCTTCTTGATTCAAATGAAAGTCAAATGCATTCAACAAAGCTAATTGTGTCAAATGAAAGTCAAACACTTTCAACAAAGCTTTTAGAATCAAATGAAAGTCAAACACATTCAAACAAAGCTTTTTGAATCAAATAAAAGTCAAATGCATTCAACAAAGCTAATTGAGTCAAATGAAAGTCAAACACTTTCAACAAAGCGTTTAGAATCAAATGAAAGTCAAATACATTCAATCAAAGCTTTTTGAATCAAATGAAAGTCAACTGCATTCCACAATGCTAATTGAGTCAAATGGAAGTCAAACACATTCAAAAAGCTAATTGAGTCAAAAGAAAGTCAAACACATTCAATCAAAGCTTTTTGAATCAAATGAAAGTCAAATGCATTCAACAAAGCTAATTGAGTCAAATGAAAGTCAAACACTTTTAACAAAGCTAATTGAGTCAAATGAAAGTCAAACACATTTAAACAAAGCTTTTTGAATCAAATGAAAATCAAATGAATTCAACAAAGCTAATTGAGTCAAATGAAATTCAAACACTTTCATCAAAGCTTTTAGAATCAAATTAAAGTCAAATATATTCAAACAAAGCTTTTTGAATCAAATGAAAGTCAATTGCATTCCACAATGCTAAATGAGTCAAATGAAAGTCAAACACATTCAACGAAGCTAATTGAGTCAAATGAAAGTCAAATACATTCAAACAAAGCTTTTTGAATCAAATGAAAGTCAAATGCATTCAACAAAGCCAATTGAGTCAAATGAAAGTCAAACACATTCAAACAAAGCTTCTTGATTCAAATGAAAGTCAAATGCATTCAACAAAGCTAATTGAGTCAAATGAAAGTCAAACACTTTCAACAAAGCTAATTGAGTTAAAAGAAAGTCAAACACATTCAAACAAATCTTTTTGAGTCAAATGAAAGTCAAATGCATTCAACAAAGCTAATTGAGTCAAATCAAAGTCAAACACTTTCAACAAAGCTAATTGAGTCAAATGAAAGTCAAACACATTTAAACAAAGCTTTTTGAATCAAATGAAAAATAAATGAATTCAACAAAGCTAATTGAGTCAAATGAAAGTCAAACACTTTCATCAAAGCTTTTAGAATCAAATTAAAGTCAAATATATTCAAACAAAGCTTTTTGAATGAAATGATAGTCAATTGCATTCCACAATGCTAATTGAGTCAAATGAAGGTCAAACACATTCAACTAAGCTAATTGAGTCAAATCAAAGTCAAACACATTCAAACAAAGCTTTTTGAATCAAATGAAAGTCAAATGCATTCAACAAAGCCAATTGAGTCAAATTAAAGTCAAACACATTCAAACAAAGCTTCTTGATTCAAATGAATGTCAAATGCATTCAACAAAGCGAATTGAGTCAAATGAAAGTCAAACACTTTCAACAAAGCGTTTATAGTCAAATGAAAGTCAAATACATTCAATCAAAGCTTTTTGAATCAAATGAAAGTCAATTGCATTCCACAATGCTAAAAAAGTCAAATGAAAGTCAAACACATTCAACAAAGCTAATTGAGTCAAAGGAAAGTCAAAAACATTCAAACAAAGCTTTTTGAATCAAATGAAAGTCAAATGCATTCAACAAAGCTAATTGAGTCAAATAAAAGTCAAACACTTTCAACAAAGCTAATTGAGTCAAATGAAAGTTAAACACATTCAAACAAAGCTTTTTGAATCAAATGAAAGTCAAATGCATTCAATAAAGCTAATTGAGTCAAATGAAAGTCAAACACTTTCAACAAAGCTAATTGAGTCAAATGAAAGTCAATTGCATTCCACAATGCTAAAAAAGTCAAATGAAAGTCAAACACATTCAACAAAGCTAATTGAGTCAAAGGAAAGTCAAAAACATTCAAACAAAGCTTTTTGAATCAAATGAAAGTCAAATGCATTCAACAAAGTTAATTGAGTCAAATGAACGTAAAACACTTTCAACAAAGCTAATTGAGTCAAATGAAAGTCAAACACATTCAAACAAAGCTTTTTGATTCAAATGAAAGTCAAATGCATTCAACAAAGCTAATTGAGTCAAATGAAAGTCAAACACTTTCAACAAAGCTTTTAGAATCAAATGAAAGTCAAATACATTCAAACAAAGTTTTTTGGATCAAACGAAAATCAAATGAATTTAAAAAAGCTAATTGTGTCTAATGAAAGTCATACACTTTCATCAAAGCTTTTCGAATCAAATGAAAGTCAAATACATTCAAACAAAGCTTTTTGAATCAAATGAAAGTCAAATGCATTCAACAAAGCCAATTGAGTCAAATGAAAGTCAAACATATTCAAATAAAGCTTTTTGATTCAAATGAAAGTCAAATGCATTCAACAAACTAATTGTGTCAAATGAAAGTCAAACACTTTCAACAAAGCTTTTAGAATCAAATGAAATTTAAACACATTCAAACAAAGCTTTTTGAATCAAATGAAAGTCAAATGCATTCAACAAAGCTAATTGAGTCAAATGAAAGTCAAACACTTTCAACAAAGCGTTTAGAATCAAATGAAAGTCAAATAAATTCAATCAAAGCTTTTTGAATCAAATGAAAGTCAATTGCATTACACAATGCTAATTGAGTCAAATGAAAGTCAAACACATTCAACAAAGCTAATTGAGTCAAAAGAAAGTCAAACACATTCAAACAAAGCTTTTTGAATCAAATGAAAGTAAAATGCATTCAACAAAGCTAATTGAGTCAAATGAAAGTCAAACACTTTCAACAAAGCTAATTGAGTCAAATGAAAATCAAACACATTTAAACAAAGCTTTTTGATTCAAATGAAAGTCAATTGCATTCAACAAAGCTAATTGAGTCAAATGAAAGTCAAACACTTTAAACAAAGCTAATTGAGTCAAATGAAAGTCAAACACATTCAAACGAAGCTTTTTGAATCAAATGAAAGTCAATTGCATTACACAATGCTAATTGAGTCAAATGAAAGTTAAACACATTCAACGAAGCTAATTGAGTCAAATGAAAGTCAAACACATTCAAACAAAGCTATTTAAATCAAATGAAAGTCAAATGCATTCAACAAAGCCAATTGAATCAAATGAAAGTCCAACACATTCAAATAAAGCTTCTTGATTCAAATGAAAGTCAAATGCATTCAACAAAGCTAATTGTGTCAAATGAAAGTCAAACACTTTCAACAAAGCTTTTAGAATCAAATGAAAGTCAAACACATTCAAACAAAGCTTTTTGAAACAAATAAAAGTCAAATGCATTCAACAAAGCTAATTGAGTCAAATGAAAGTCAAACACTTTCAACAAAGCGTTTAGAATCAAATGAAAGTCAAATACATTCAATCAAAGCTTTTTGAATCAAATGAAAGTCAACTGCATTCCACAATGCTAATTGAGTCAAATGGAAGTCAAACACATTCAAAAAGCTAATTGAGTCAAAAGAAAGTCAAACACATTCAATCAAAGCTTTTTGAATCAAATGAAAGTCAAATGCATTCAACAAAGCTAATTGAGTCAAATGAAAGTCAAACACTTTTAACAAAGCTAATTGAGTCAAATGAAAGTCAAACACATTTAAACAAAGCTTTTTGAATCAAATGAAAATCAAATGAATTCAACAAAGCTAATTGAGTCAAATGAAATTCAAACACTTTCATCAAAGCTTTTAGAATCAAATTAAAGTCAAATATATTCAAACAAAGGTTTTTGAATCAAATGAAAGTCAATTGCATTCCACAATGCTAATTGAGTCAAATGAAAGTCAAACACATTCAACGAAGCTAATTGAGTCAAATGAAAGTCAAATACATTCAAACAAAGCTTTTTGAATCAAATGAAAGTCAAATGCATTCAACAAAGCCAATTGAGTGAAATGAAAGTCAAACACATTCAAACAAAGCTTCTTGATTCAAATGAAAGTCAAATGCATTCAACAAAGCTAATTGAGTCAAATGAAAGTCAAACACTTTCAACAAAGCTAATTGAGTTAAAAGAAAGTCAAACACATTCAAACAAATCTTTTTGAGTCAAATGAAAGTCAAATGCATTCAACAAAGCTAATTGAGTCAAATGAAAGTCAAACACTTTCAACAAAGCTAATTGAGTCAAATGAAAGTCAAACACATTTAAACAAAGCTTTTTGAATCAAATGAAAAATAAATGAATTCAACAAAGCTAATTGAGTCAAATGAAAGTCAAACACTTTCATCAAAGCTTTTAGAATCAAATTAAAGTCAAATATATTCAAACAAAGCTTTTTGAATGAAATGATAGTCAATTGCATTCCACAATGCTAATTGAGTCAAATGAAGGTCAAACACATTCAACTAAGCTAATTGAGTCAAATCAAAGTCAAACACATTCAAACAAAGCTTTTTGAATCAAATGAAAGTCAAATGCATTCAACAAAGCCAATTGAGTCAAATTAAAGTCAAACACATTCAAACAAAGCTTCTTGATTCAAATGAATGTCAAATGCATTCAACAAAGCGAATTGAGTCAAATGAAAGTCAAACACTTTCAACAAAGCGTTTATAGTCAAATGAAAGTCAAATACATTCAATCAAAGCTTTTTGAATCAAATGAAAGTCAATTGCATTCCACAATGCTAAAAAAGTCAAATGA
Source organism: Chenopodium album (assembly GCF_948465745.1). NCBI lineage: Eukaryota > Viridiplantae > Streptophyta > Magnoliopsida > Caryophyllales > Amaranthaceae > Chenopodium > Chenopodium album. The sequence goes on along the minus strand of NC_137852.1, from coordinate 22,926,457 downwards.
AAGTCAAACACATTCAACAAAGCTAATTGAGTCAAAGGAAAGTCAAAAACATTCAAACAAAGCTTTTTGAATCAAATGAAAGTCAAATGCATTCAACAAAGTTAATTGAGTCAAATGAACGTAAAACACTTTCAACAAAGCTAATTGAGTCAAATGAAAGTCAAACACATTCAAACAAAGCTTTTTGATTCAAATGAAAGTCAAATGCAATCAACAAAGCTAATTGAGTCAAATGAAAGTCAAACACTTTCAACAAAGCTTTTAGAATCAAATGAAAGTCAAATACATTCAAACAAAGCTTTTTGGATCAAACGAAAATCAAATGAATTCAACAAAGCTAATTGTGTCTAATGAAAGTCATACACTTTCATCAAAGCTTTTAGAATCAAATGAAAGTCAAATACATTCAAACAAAGCTTTTTGAATCAAATGGAAGTCAAATGCATTCAACAAAGCCAATTGAGTCAAATGAAAGTCAAACATATTCAAATAAAGCTTTTTAATTCAAATGAAAGTCAAATGCATTCAACAAACTAATTGTGTCAAATGAAAGTCAAACACTTTCAACAAAGCTTTTAGAATCAAATGAAATTTAAACACATTCAAACAAAGCTTTTTGAATCAAATGAAAGTCAAATGCATTCAACAAAGCTAATTGAGTCAAATGAAAGTCAAACACTTTCAACAAAGCGTTTAGAATCAAATGAAAGTCAAATAAATTCAATCAAAGCTTTTTGAATCAAATGAAAGTCAATTGCATTACACAATGCTAATTGAGTCAAATGAAAGTCAAACACATTCAACAAAGCTAATTGAGTCAAAAGAAAGTCAAACACATTCAAACAAAGCTTTTTGAATCAAATGAAAGTAAAATGCATTCAACAAAGCTAATTGAGTCAAATGAAAGTCAAACACTTTCAACAAAGCTAATTGAGTCAAATGAAAATCAAACACATTTAAACAAAGCTTTTTGATTCAAATGAAAGTCAATTGCATTCAACAAAGCTAATTGAGTCAAATGAAAGTCAAACACTTTAAACAAAGCTAATTGAGTCAAATGAAAGTCAAACACATTCAAACGAAGCTTTTTGAATCAAATGAAAGTCAATTGCATTACACAATGCTAATTGAGTCAAATGAAAGTTAAACACATCAACGAAGCTAATTGAGTCAAATGAAAGTCAAACATATTCAAACAAAGCTATTTAAATCAAATGAAAGTCAAATGCATTCAACAAAGCCAATTGAATTAAATGAAAGTCCAACACATTCAAATAAAGCTTCTTGATTCAAATGAAAGTCAAATGCATTCAACAAAGCTAATTGTGTCAAATGAAAGTCAAACACTTTCAACAAAGCTTTTAGAATCAAATGAAAGTCAAACACATTCAAACAAAGCTTTTTGAATCAAATAAAAGTCAAATGCATTCAACAAAGCTAGTTGAGTCAAATGAAAGTCAAACACTTTCAACAAAGCGTTTAGAATCAAATGAAAGTCAAATACATTCAATCAAAGCTTTTTGAATCAAATGAAAGTCAACTGCATTCCACAATGCTAATTGAGTCAAATGGAAGTCAAACACATTCAAAAAGCTAATTGAGTCAAAAGAAAGTCAAACACATTCAATCAAAGCTTTTTGAATCAAATGAAAGTCAAATGCATTCAACAAAGCTAATTGAGTCAAATGAAAGTCAAATACTTTTAACAAAGCTAATTGAGTCAAATGAAAGTCAAACACATTTAAACAAAGCTTTTTGAATCAAATGAAAATCAAATGAATTCAACAAAGCTAATTGAGTCAAATGAAATTCAAACACTTTCATCAAAGCTTTTAGAATCAAATTAAAGTCAAATATATTCAAACAAAGCTTTTTGAATCAAATGAAAGTCAATTGCATTCCACAATGCTAATTGAGTCAAATGGAAAGTCAAACACATTCAACGAAGCTAATTGAGTCAAATGAAAGTCAAATACATTCAAACAAAGCTTTTTGAATCAAATGAAAGTTAAATGCATTCAACAAAGCCAATTGAGTCAAATGAAAGTCAAACACATTCAAACAAAGCTTCTTGATTCAAATGAAAGTCAAATGCATTCAACAAAGCTAATTGAGTCAAATGAAAGTCAAACACCTTCAACAAAGCTAATTGAGTTAAAAGAAAGTCAAACACATTCAAACAAATCTTTTTGAGTCAAATGAAAGTCAAATGCATTCAACAAAGCTAATTGAGTCAAATGAAAGTCAAACACTTTCAACAAAGCTAATTGAGTCAAATGAAAGTCAAACACATTTAAACAAAGCTTTTTGAATCAAATGAAAAATAAATGAATTCAACAAAGCTAATTGAGTCAAATGAAAGTCAAACACTTTCATCAAAGCTTTTAGAATCAAATTAAAGTCAAATATATTCAAACAAATCTTTTTGAATGAAATGATAGTCAATTGCATTCCATAATGCTAATTGAGTCAAATGAAGGTCAAACACATTCAACTAAGCTAATTGAGTCAAATCAAAGTCAAACACATTCAAACAAAGCTTTTTGAATCAAATGAAAGTCAAATGCATTCAACAAAGCCAATTGAGTCAAATTAAAGTCAAACACATTCAAACAAAGCTTCTTGATTCAAATGAATGTCAAATGCATTCAACAAAGCGAATTGAGTCAAATGAAAGTCAAACACTTTCAACAAAGCGTTTATAGTCAAATGAAAGTCAAATACATTCAATCAAAGCTTTTTGAATCAAATGAAAGTCAATTGCATTCCACAATGCTAAAAAAGTCAAATGAAAGTCAAACACATTCAACAAAGCTAATTGAGTCAAAGGAAAGTCAAAAACATTCAACAAAGCTTTTTGAATCAAATGAAAGTCAAATGCATTCAACAAAGTTAATTGAGTCAAATGAACGTAAAACACTTTCAACAAAGCTAATTGAGTCAAATGAAAGTCAAACACATTCAAACAAAGCTTTTTGATTCAAATGAAAGTCAAATGCATTCAACAAAGCTAATTGAGTCAAATGAAAGTCAAACACTTTCAACAAAGCTTTTAGAATCAAATGAAAGTCAAATACATTCAAACAAAGCTTTTTGGATCAAACGAAAATCAAATGAATTCAACAAAGCTAATTGTGTCTAATGAAAGTCAAACACTTTCATCAAAGCTTTTAGAATCAAATGAAAGTCAAATACATTCAAACAAAGCTTTTAGAATCAAATGGAAGTCGATTGCATTCCACAATGCTAATTGAGTCAAATGAAAAACAAACACATTCAACGAAGCTAATTGAGTCAAATGAAAGTCAAAGACATTCAAACAAAGCTTTTTGAATCAAATGAAAGTCAAATGCATTCAACAAAGCCAATTGAGTCAAATGAAAGTCAAACACACTCAAATAAAGCTTCTTAATTCAAATGAAAGTCAAATGCATTCAACAAAGCTAATTGTGTGAAATGAAAGTCAAACACTTTCAACAAAGCTTTTAGAATCAAATGAAAGTCAAACACATTCAAACAAAGCTTTTAGAATCAAATGAAAGTCGATTGCATTCCACAATGCTAATTGAGTCAAATGAAAGTCAACCACATTCAATGAAGCGAATTGAGTCAAATGAAAGTCAAACACATTCAAACAAAGCTTTTTGAATCAAATGAAAGTCAAATGCATTCAAAAAACCCAATTGAGTCAAATGAAAGTCAAACACATTCAAATGAAGCTTCTGGATTCAAATGAAAGTCAAATGCATTCAACAAAGCTAATTGTGTCAAATGAAAGTCAAACACTTTCAACAAAGCTTTTAGAATCAAATGAAAGTCAAACACATTCAAACAAAGCTTTTTGAATCAAATGAAAGTCAAATGCATTCAACAAAGCTAATTGAGTCAAATGAAAGTCAAACACTTTCAACAAAGCGTTTAGAATCAAATGAAAGTCAAATACATTCAATCAAAGCTTTTTGAATCAAATGAAAGTCAATTGCATTCCACAATGCTAATTGAGTCAAATGGAAAGTCAAACACATTCAACAAAGCTAATTGAGTCAAAAGAAAGTCAAACACATTGAATCAAAGCTTTTTGAATCAAATGAAAGTCAAATGCTTTCAACAAAGCTAATTGTGTCAAATGAAAGTCAAACACTTTCAACAAAGCTATTTGAGTCAAATGAAAGTCAAACACATTTAAACAAAGCTTTTTGAATCAAATCAAAATCAAATGAATTCATCAAAGCTAATTGAGTCAAATGAAAGTCAAACACTTTCATCAAAGCTTTTAGAATCAAATTAAAGTCAAATATATTCAAATAAAGCTTTTTGAATCTAATGAAAGTTAATTGCAATCCTCAATAGTAATTGAATCAAATGAAGGTCAAACACATTCAACGAAGCTAATTGAGTCAAATGAAAGTCAAACACATTCAAACAAAGCTTTTTGAATCAAATGAAAGTCAAATGCATTCAACAAAGCCAATTGAGTCAAATGAAAGTCAAACACATTCAAACAAAGCTTCTTGATTCAAATGAAAGTCAAATGCATTCAACAAAGCTAATAGAGTCAAATGAAAGTCAAACACTTTCAACAAAGCGTTTAGAATCAAATAAAAGTCAAATACAGTCAATCAAAGCTTTTTGAATCAAATGAAAGTCAATTGCATTCCACGATGCTAATTAAGTCAAATGAAAGTCAAACACATTCAACAAAGCTAATTGAGTCAAAAGAAAGTCAAACACATTCAAACAAAGCTTTTTGAATCAAATGAAAGTCAAATGCATTCAACAAAGCTAATTGAGTCAAATGAAAGTCAAACACTTTCAACAAAGCTAATTGAGTCAAAAGAGAGTCAAACACATTAAAACAAAGCTTTTTGATTCAAATGAAAGTCATATGCATTCAACAAAGCTAATTGAGTCAAATGAAAGTCAAACACTTTCAACAAAGCTTTAAAATCAAATGAAAGTCAAATACATTCAAACAAAGCTTTTTGAATCAAACGAAAATCAAATGAATTCAACAAAACTAATTGAGTCTAATAAAAGTCAAACACTTTCATCAAAGCTTTTAGAATCAAATGAAAGTCAAATACATTTAAACAAAGCTTTTTGAATCAAATGGAAGTTGATTGCATTCCACAATGCTAATTGAGTCAAATGAAAGTCAAACACATTCAACGAAGCTAATTGAGTCAAATGAAAGTCAAACACATTCAAACAAAGCTTTTTAAATCAAATGAAAGTCAAATGCATTCATCAAAGCCAATTTAGTCAAATGAAAGTCAAACACATTCAAATAAAGCTTCTTGATTCTAATAAAAGTCAAATGCATTCAACAAAGCTAATTGTGTCAAATGAAAGTCAAACACTTTCAACAATGCTTTTAGAATCAAATGAAAGTCAAACACATTCAAACAAAGCTTTTTGAATCAAATGAAAGTCAAATGCATTCAACAAAGCTAATTGAGTCAAATGAAAGTCAATCACTTTCAACAAAGCGTTTAGAATCAAATGAAAGTTAAATACATTCAATCAAAGCTTTTTGATTCAAATGAACGTCAATTGCATTCCACAATGCTAATAGAGTCAAATGAAAGTCAAACACATTCAACAAAGCTAATTGAGTCAAAAGAAAGTCAAACACATTCAAACAAAGCTTTTTGAATCAAATGAAAGTAAAATGCATTCAACAAAGATTATTGAGTCAAATGAAAGTCAAACACTTTCAACAAAGCTAATTGAGTCAAAAGAAAGTCAAACACATTCAAACAAAGCTTTTTGAATCAAATGAAAGTCAAATGCATTCAACAAAGCTAATTGAGTCAAATGAAAGTCAAACACATTTAAACAAAGCTTTTTGAATCAAATGAAAATTAAATGAATTCAACAAAGCTAATTGAGTCAAATAAAAGTCAAACACTTTCATCAAAGCTTTTAGAATCAAATGAAAGTCAAATACATTCAAACAAAGCTTTTTGAATCAAATGGAAGTCGATTGCATTCCACAATGCTAATTGAGTCAAATGAAAAACAAACACATTCAACGAAGCTAATTGAGTCAAATGAAAGTCAAACACATTCAAACAAAGCTTTTTGAATCAAATGAAAGTCAAATGCATTCAACAAAGGCAATTGAGTCAAATTATAGTCAAACACATTCAAACAAAGCTTCTTGATTCAAATGAAAATCAAATGAATTCAACAAAGCTAATTGAGTCAAATGAAAGTCAAACACTTTCATCAAACCTTTTAGAATCAAATTAAAGTCAAATATATTCAAACAAAACTTTTTGAATCAAACGAAAGTCAATTGCATTCCACAATGCTAATTGAGTCAAATGAAGGTCAAACACATTCAACGAAGCTAATTGAGTCAAATGAAAGTCAAATACATTCAAACAAAGCTTTTTGAATCAAATGAAAGGCAAATGCATTCAACAAAGCCAATTGAGTCAAATGAAAGTCAAACACATTCAAACAAAGCTTCTTGATTCAAATGAAAGTCAAATGCATTCAACAAAGCTAAATGAGTCAAATGAAAGTCAAACACTTTCAACAAAGCTAATTGAGTTAAAAGAAAGTCAAACACATTCAAACAAATCTTTTTGAATCAAATGAAAGTCAAATGCATTCAACAAAGCTAATTGAGTCAAATGAAAGTCAAACACTTTCAACAAAGCTAATTGAGTCAAATGAAAGTCAAACACATTTAAACAAAGCTTTTTGAATCAAATGAAAAATAAATGAATTCAACAAAGCTAATTGAGTCAAATGAAAGTCAAACACTTTCATCAAAGCTTTTAGAATCAAATTAAAGTCAAATATATTCAAACAAAGCTTTTTGAATGAAATGAAAGTCAATTGCATTCCACAATGCTAATTGAGTCAAATGAAGGTCAAACACATTCAACGAAGCTAATTGAGTCAAATCAAAGTCAAACACATTCAAACAAAGCTTTTTGAATCAAATGAAAGTCAAATGCATTCAACAAAGCCAATTGAGTCAAATTAAAGTCAAACACATTCAAACAAAGCTTCTTGATTCAAATGAATGTCAAATGCATTCAACAAAGCGAATTGAGTCAAACGAAAGTCAAACACTTTCAACAAAGCGTTTATAGTGAAATGAAAGTGAAATACATTCAATCAAAGCTTTTTGAATCAAATGAAAGTCAATTGCATTCCACAATGCTAAAAAAGTCAAATGAAAGTCAAACACATTCAACAAGGCTAATTGAGTCAAAGGAAAGTCAAAAACATTCAAACAAAGCTTTTTGAATCAAATGAAAGTCAAATGCATTCAACAAAGCTAATTGAGTCAAATGAAAGTCAAACACTTTCAACAAAGCTAATTGAGTCAAATGAAAGTCAAACACTTTCAACAAAGCTAATTGAGTCAAATGAAAGTCAAACACATTCAAACAAAGCTTTTTGATTCAAATGAAAGTCAAATGCATTCAACAAAGCTAATTGAGTCAAATGAAAGTCAAACACTTTCAACAAAGCTTTTAGAATCTAATGAAAGTCAAATACATTCAAACAAAGCTTTTTGGATCAAATGAAAATCAAATGAATTCAACAAAGCTAATTGTGTCTAATGAAAGTCAAACACTTTCATCAAAGCTTTTAGAATCAAATGAAAGTCAAATACATTCAAACAAAGCTTTTTGAATCAAATGGAAGTCGATTGCATTCCACAATGCTAATTGAGTCAAATGAAAAACAAACACATTCAACGAAGCTAATTGAGTCAAATGAAAGTCAAACACATTCAAACAAAGCTTTTTGAATCAAATGAAAGTCAAATGCATTCAACAAAGCCAATTGAGTCAAATGAAAGTCAAACACATTCAAATAAAGCTTCTGGATTCAAATGAAAGTCAAATGCATTCAACAAAGCTAATTGTGTCAAATGAAAGTCAAACACTTTCAACAAAGCTTTTAGAATCAAATGAAAGTCAAACACATTCAAACAAAGCTTTTTGAATCAAATGAAAGTCAAATGCATTCAACAAAGCTAATTGAGTCAAATGAAAGTCAAACACTTTCAACAAAGCGTTTAGAGTCAAATGAAAGTCAAATACATTCAATCAAAGCTTTTTGAATCAAATGAAAGTCAATTGCATTCCACAATGCTAATTGAGTCAAATGGAAAGTCAAACACATTCAACAAAGCTAATTGAGTCAAAAGAAAGTCAAACACATTGAATCAAAGCTTTTTGAATCAAATGAAAGTCAAATACATTCAAACAAAGCTTTTTGAATCAAACGAAAATCAAATGAATTCAACAAAACTAATTGAGTCTAATAAAAGTCAAACACTTTCATCAAAGCTTTTAGAATCAAATGAAAGTCAAATACATTTAAACAAAGCTTTTTGAATCAAATGGAAGTTGATTGCATTCCACAATGCTAATTGAGTCAAATGAAAGTCAAACACATTCAACGAAGCTAATTGAGTCAAATGAAAGTCAAACACATTCAAACAAAGCTTTTTAAATCAAATGAAAGTCAAATGCATTCAACAAAGCCAATTTAGTCAAATGAAAGTCAAACACATTCAAATAAAGCTTCTTGATTCTAATAAAAGTCAAATGCATTCAACAAAGCTAATTGTGTCAAATGAAAGTCAAACACTTTCAACAAAGCTTTTAGAATCAAATGAAAGTCAAACACATTCAAACAAAGCTTTTTGAATCAAATGAAAGTCAAATGCATTCAACAAAGCTAATTGAGTCAAATGAAAGTCAATCACTTTCAACAAAGCGTTTAGAATCAAATGAAAGTTAAATACATTCAATCAAAGCTTTTTGATTCAAATGAACGTCAATTGCATTCCACAATGCTAATAGAGTCAAATGAAAGTCAAACACATTCAACAAAGCTAATTGAGTCAAAAGAAAGTCAAACACATTCAAACAAAGCTTTTTGAATCAAATGAAAGTAAAATGCATTCAACAAAGATTATTGAGTCAAATGAAAGTCAAACACTTTCAACAAAGCTAATTGAGTCAAAAGAAAGTCAAACACATTCAAACAAAGCTTTTTGAATCAAATGAAAGTCAAATGCATTCAACAAAGCTAATTGAGTCAAATGAAAGTCAAACACTTTCAACAAAGCTAATTGAGTCAAATGAAAGTCAAACACATTTAAACAAAGCTTTTTGAATCAAATGAAAATTAAATGAATTCAACAAAGCTAATTGAGTCAAATAAAAGTCAAACACTTTCATCAAAGCTTTTAGAATCAAATGAAAGTCAAATACATTCAAACAAAGCTTTTAGAATCAAATGGAAGTCGATTGCATTCCACAATGCTAATTGAGTCAAATGAAAAACAAACACATTCAACGAAGCTAATTGAGTCAAATGAAAGTCAAACACATTCAAACAAAGCTTTTTGAATCAAATGAAAGTCAAATGCATTCAACAAAGCCAATTGAGTCAAATTATAGTCAAACACATTCAAACAAAGCTTCTTGATTCAAATGAAAATCAAATGAATTCAACAAAGCTAATTGAGTCAAATGAAAGTCAAACACTTTCATCAAAGCTTTTAGAATCAAATTAAAGTCAAATATATTCAAACAAAACTTTTTGAATCAAACGAAAGTCAATTGCATTCCACAATGCTAATTGAGTTTAATGAAGGTCAAACACATTCAACGAAGCTAATTGAGTCAAATGAAAGTCAAACACATTCAAACAAAGCTTTTTGAATCAAATGAAAGTCAAATGCATTCAACAAAGCCAATTGAGTCAAATGAAAGTCAAACACATTCAAATAAAGCTTCTGGATTCAAATGAAAGTCAAATGCATTCAACAAAGCTAATTGTGTCAAATGAAAGTCAAACACTTTCAACAAAGCTTTTAGAATCAAATGAAAGTCAAACACATTCAAACAAAGCTTTTTGAATCAAATGAAAGTCAAATGCATTCAACAAAGCTAATTGAGTCAAATGAAAGTCAAACACTTTCAACAAAGCGTTTAGAGTCCTATGAAAGTCAAATACATTCAATCAAAGCTTTTTGAATCAAATGAAAGTCAATTGCATTCCACAATGCTAATTGAGTCAAATGGAAAGTCAAACACATTCAACAAAGCTAATTGAGTCAAAAGAAAGTCAAACACATTGAATCAAAGCTTTTTGAATCAAATGAAAGTCAAATACATTCAAACAAAGCTTTTTGAATCAAACGAAAATCAAATGAATTCAACAAAACTAATTGAGTCTAATAAAAGTCAAACACTTTCATCAAAGCTTTTAGAATCAAATGAAAGTCAAATACATTTAAACAAAGCTTTTTGAATCAAATGGAAGTTGATTGCATTCCACAATGCTAATTGAGTCAAATGAAAGTCAAACACATTCAACGAAGCTAATTGAGTCAAATGAAAGTCAAACACATTCAAACAAAGCTTTTTAAATCAAATGAAAGTCAAATGCATTCAACAAAGCCAATTTAGTCAAATGAAAGTCAAACACATTCAAATAAAGCTTCTTGATTCTAATAAAAGTCAAATGCATTCAACAAAGCTAATTGTGTCAAATGAAAGTCAAACACTTTCAACAAAGCTTTTAGAATCAAATGAAAGTCAAACACATTCAAACAAAGCTTTTTGAATCAAATGAAAGTCAAATGCATTCAACAAAGCTAATTGAGTCAAATGAAAGTCAATCACTTTCAACAAAGCGTTTAGAATCAAATGAAAGTTAAATACATTCAATCAAAGCTTTTTGATTCAAATGAACGTCAATTGCATTCCACAATGCTAATAGAGTCAAATGAAAGTCAAACACATTCAACAAAGCTAATTGAGTCAAAAGAAAGTCAAACACATTCAAACAAAGCTTTTTGAATCAAATGAAAGTAAAATGCATTCAACAAAGATTATTGAGTCAAATGAAAGTCAAACACTTTCAACAAAGCTAATTGAGTCAAAAGAAAGTCAAACACATTCAAACAAAGCTTTTTGAATCAAATGAAAGTCAAATGCATTCAACAAAGCTAATTGAGTCAAATGAAAGTCAAACACTTTCAACAAAGCTAATTGAGTCAAATGAAAGTCAAACACATTTAAACAAAGCTTTTTGAATCAAATGAAAATTAAATGAATTCAACAAAGCTAATTGAGTCAAATAAAAGTCAAACACTTTCATCAAAGCTTTTAGAATCAAATGAAAGTCAAATACATTCAAACAAAGCTTTTAGAATCAAATGGAAGTCGATTGCATTCCACAATGCTAATTGAGTCAAATGAAAAACAAACACATTCAACGAAGCTAATTGAGTCAAATGAAAGTCGAACACATTCAAACAAAGCTTTTTGAATCAAATGAAAGTCAAATGCATTCAACAAAGCCAATTGAGTCAAATTATAGTCAAACACATTCAAACAAAGCTTCTTGATTCAAATGAAAATCAAATGAATTCAACAAAGCTAATTGAGTCAAATGAAAGTCAAACACTTTCATCAAAGCTTTTAGAATCAAATTAAAGTCAAATATATTCAAACAAAACTTTTTGAATCAAACGAAAGTCAATTGCATTCCACAATGCTAATTGAGTTTAATGAAGGTCAAACACATTCAACGAAGCTAATTGAGTCAAATGAAAGTCAAACACATTCAAACAAAGCTTTTTGAATCAAATGAAATTCAAATGCATTCAACAAAGCCAATTGAGTCAAATGAAAGTCAAACACATTCAAATAAAGCTTCTGGATTCAAATGAAAGTCAAATGCATTCAACAAAGCTAATTGTGTCAAATGAAAGTCAAACACTTTCAACAAAGCTTTTAGAATCAAATGAAAGTCAAACACATTCAAACAAAGCTTTTTGAATCAAATGAAAGTCAAATGCATTCAACAAAGCTAATTGAGTCAAATGAAAGTCAAACACTTTCAACAAAGCGTTTAGAGTCAAATGAAAGTCAAATACATTCAATCAAAGCTTTTTGAATCAAATGAAAGTCAATTGCATTCCACAATGCTAATTGAGTCAAATGGAAAGTCAAACACATTCAACAAAGCTAATTGAGTCAAAAGAAAGTCAAACACATTGAATCAAAGCTTTTTGAATCAAATGAAAGTCAAATACATTCAAACAAAGCTTTTTGAATCAAACGAAAATCAAATGAATTCAACAAAACTAATTGAGTCTAATAAAAGTCAAACACTTTCATCAAAGCTTTTAGAATCAAATGAAAGTCAAATACATTTAAACAAAGCTTTTTGAATCAAATGGAAGTTGATTGCATTCCACAATGCTAATTGAGTCAAATGAAAGTCAAACACATTCAACGAAGCTAATTGAGTCAAATGAAAGTCAAACACATTCAAACAAAGCTTTTTAAATCAAATGAAAGTCAAATGCATTCAACAAAGCCAATTTAGTCAAATGAAAGTCAAACACATTCAAATAAAGCTTCTTGATTCTAATAAAAGTCAAATGCATTCAACAAAGCTAATTGTGTCAAATGAAAGTCAAACACTTTCAACAAAGCTTTTAGAATCAAATGAAAGTCAAACACATTCAAACAAAGCTTTTTGAATCAAATGAAAGTCAAATGCATTCAACAAAGCTAATTGAGTCAAATGAAAGTCAATCACTTTCAACAAAGCGTTTAGAATCAAATGAAAGTTAAATACATTCAATCAAAGCTTTTTGATTCAAATGAACGTCAATTGCATTCCACAATGCTAATAGAGTCAAATGAAAGTCAAACACATTCAACAAAGCTAATTGAGTCAAAAGAAAGTCAAACACATTCAAACAAAGCTTTTTGAATCAAATGAAAGTAAAATGCATTCAACAAAGATTATTGAGTCAAATGAAAGTCAAACACTTTCAACAAAGCTAATTGAGTCAAAAGAAAGTCAAACACATTCAAACAAAGCTTTTTGAATCAAATGAAAGTCAAATGCATTCAACAAAGCTAATTGAGTCAAATGAAAGTCAAACACTTTCAACAAAGCTAATTGAGTCAAATGAAAGTCAAACACATTTAAACAAAGCTTTTTGAATCAAATGAAAATTAAATGAATTCAACAAAGCTAATTGAGTCAAATAAAAGTCAAACACTTTCATCAAAGCTTTTAGAATCAAATGAAAGTCAAATACATTCAAACAAAGCTTTTTGAATCAAATGGAAGTCGATTGCATTCCACAATGCTAATTGAGTCAAATGAAAAACAAACACATTCAACGAAGCTAATTGAGTCAAATGAAAGTCAAACACATTCAAACAAAGCTTTTTGAATCAAATGAAAGTCAAATGCATTCAACAAAGCCAATTGAGTCAAATTATAGTCAAACACATTCAAACAAAGCTTCTTGATTCAAATGAAAATCAAATGAATTCAACAAAGCTAATTGAGTCAAATGAAAGTCAAACACTTTCATCAAAGCTTTTAGAATCAAATTAAAGTCAAATATATTCAAACAAAACTTTTTGAATCAAACGAAAGTCAATTGCATTCCACAATGCTAATTGAGTTTAATGAAGGTCAAACACATTCAACGAAGCTAATTGAGTCAAATGAAAGTCAAATACATTCAAACAAAGCTTTTTGAATCAAATGAAAGTCAAATGCATTCAACAAAGCCAATTGAGTCAAATGAAAGTCAAACACATTCAAACAAAGCTTCTTGATTCAAATGAAAGTCAAATGCATTCAACAAAGCTAATTGTGTCAAATGAAAGTCAAACACTTTCAACAAAGCTAATTGAGTTAAAAGAAAGTCAAACACATTCAAACAAATCTTTTTGAATCAAATGAAAGTCAAATGCATTCAACAAAGCTAATTAAGTCAAATGAAAGTCAAACACTTTCAACAAAGCTAATTGAGTCAAATGAAAGTCAAACACATTTAAACAAAGCTTTTTGAATCAAATGAAAAATAAATGAATTCAACAAAGCTAATTGAGTCAAATGAAAGTCAAACACTTTCATCAAAGCTTTTAGAATCAAATTAAAGTCAAATATATTCAAACAAAGCTTTTTGAATGAAATGAAAGTCAATTGCATTCCACAATGCTAATTGAGTCAAATGAAGGTCAAACACATTCAACGAAGCTAATTGAGTCAAATCAAAGTCAAACACATTCAAACAAAGCTTTTTGAATCAAATGAAAGTCAAATGCATTCAACAAAGCCAATTGAGTCAAATTAAAGTCAAACACATTCAAACAAAGCTTCTTGATTCAAATGAATGTCAAATGCATTCAACAAAGCGAATTGAGTCAAACGAAAGTCAAACACTTTCAACAAAGCGTTTATAGTGAAATGAAAGTCAAATACATTCAATCAAAGCTTTTTGAATCAAATGAAAGTCAATTGCATTCCACAATGCTAAAAAAGTCAAATGAAAGTCAAACACATTCAACAAGGCTAATTGAGTCAAAGGAAAGTCAAAAACATTCAAACAAAGCTTTTTGAATCAAATGAAAGTCAAATGCATTCAACAAAGCTAATTGAGTCAAATGAAAGTCAAACACTTTCAACAAAGCTAATTGAGTCAAATGAAAGTCAAACACTTTCAACAAAGCTAATTGAGTCAAATGAAAGTCAAACACATTCAAACAAAGCTTTTTGATTCAAATGAAAGTCAAATGCATTCAACAAAGCTAATTGAGTCAAATGAAAGTCAAACACTTTCAACAAAGCTTTTAGAATCAAATGAAAGTCAAATACATTCAAACAAAGCTTTTTGGATCAAATGAAAATCAAATGAATTCAACAAAGCTAATTGTGTCTAATGAAAGTCAAACACTTTCATCAAAGCTTTTAGAATCAAATGAAAGTCAAATACATTCAAACAAAGCTTTTTGAATCAAATGGAAGTCGATTGCATTCCACAATGCTAATTGAGTCAAATGAAAAACAAACACATTCAACGAAGCTAATTGAGTCAAATGAAAGTCAAACACATTCAAACAAAGCTTTTTGAATCAAATGAAAGTCAAATGCATTCAACAAAGCCAATTAAGTCAAATGAAAGTCAAACACATTCAAATAAAGCTTCTGGATTCAAATGAAAGTCAAATGCATTCAACAAAGCTAATTGTGTCAAATGAAAGTCAAACACTTTCAACAAAGCTTTTAGAATCAAATGAAAGTCAAACACATTCAAACAAAGCTTTTTGAATCAAATGAAAGTCAAATGCATTCAACAAAGCTAATTGAGTCAAATGAAAGTCAAACACTTTCAACAAAGCGTTTAGAGTCAAATGAAAGTCAAATACATTCAATCAAAGCTTTTTGAATCAAATGAAAGTCAATTGCATTCCACAATGCTAATTGAGTCAAATGGAAAGTCAAACACATTCAACAAAGCTAATTGAGTCAAAAGAAAGTCAAACACATTGAATCAAAGCTTTTTGAATCAAATGAAAGTCAAATGCATTCAACAAAGCTAATTGTGTCAAATGAAAGTCAAACACTTTCAACAAAGCTAATTGAGTCAAATGAAAGTCAAACACATTTAAATAAACCTTTTTGAATCAAATCAAAATCAAATGAATTCATCAAAGCTAATTGAGTCAAATGAAAGTCAAACACTTTCATCAAAGCTTTTAGAATCAAATTAAAGTCAAATATATTCAAATAAAGCTTTTTGAATCAAATGAAAGTTAATTGCAATCCTCAATAGTAATTGAGTCAAATGAAGGTCAAACACATTCAACGAAGCTAATTGAGTCAAATGAAAGTCAAACACATTCAAACAAAGCTTTTTGAATCAAATGAAAGTCAAATGCATTCAACAAAGACAATTGAGTCAAATGAAAGTCAAACACATTCAAACAAAGCTTCTTGATTCAAATGAAAGTCAAATGCATTCAACAAAGCTAATAGAGTCAAATGAAAGTCAAACACTTTCAACAAAGCGTTTAGAATCAAATGAAAGTCAAATACACTCAATCAAAGATTTTTGAATCAAATGAAAGTCAATTGCATTCCACAATTCTAATTAAGTCAAATGAAAGTCAAACACATTCAACAAAGCTAATTGAGTCAAAAGAAAGTCAAACACATTCAAACAAAGCTTTTTGAATCAAATGAAAGTCAAATGCATTCAACAAAGCCAATTGAGTCAAATTATAGTCAAACACATTCAAACAAAGCTTCTTGATTCAAATGAAAATCAAATGAATTCAACAAAGCTAATTGAGTCAATTGAAAGTCAAACACATTCAACAAAGCGTTTAGAATCAAATGAAAGTCAAATACATTCAATCAAAGCTTTTTGAATCAAATGAAAGTCAATTGCATTCCACAATGCTAATTAAGTCAAATGAAAGTCAAACACATTCAACAAAGCTAATTGAGTCAAAAGAAAGTCAAACACATTCAAACAAAGCTTTTTGAATCAAATTAAAGTCAAATGCATTCAACAAAGTGTAGGCGTCGTTCGAAGCGCGGCTACGTAAGCATGTGGTGAATATGCTTGGCACTCATAGGAAGTGGGAATTGACGTATACGATTAGGGACACGATTAGGGACAAGGAAAGTAGGGAGCTGCCAACAAGTTTTTAAGGAACTTGTAAACCGTTCACGGATCATTATAAGGCAACCACGAAAAGGGACAACGATAGGCAACAACGATTGACCCGTGAAGGTTACACCCCATTCATAATCCATGAGATTACTAACTCCATATGGTTCGGAACCACGAAAGGAGGATCGGGATGATGGTACGAAGTGAGTCATGGAGTCACATTCGCCCGTATTGGCCTCTACTCGATTCTTATTGAAAAGTATTCCTGTGATCTCAAAGGCATACAAACAAAATATTCAATTTGCTCCAAACTATTATTATGCTAAATTGGTTGAATATTAATGCACACATAATTCTCTAATATTGTGATCACTTCGATTTAACAACAAGATTAAAAAGGAACCTAAACCGGTTGTCCAAATTATCTTATTAGTCGTGATTTTCAATTACATATTCCCTTTAAACATGCAATATGGTGATCATAAATAATAATAGAATAAACATTAATATTGGAAGCAATTCAACAATAATATCGTTAGTCAAATCAAATAATAATCCTAATCATGATATTAGCAATAAGAAATAATAATAAGAGTAATTAAGTGATTAATTACTCACTTTTCGCGTTTCCTTGAATTTGCTACATCATGAATAAACTGTTATTAACTTCAATAAAAATAAATCAAATTGAAATTAAATTAAATAAAAGGTTGAGTTGATTTGGTCCAAACCCTCATTTAATTCTACCTTTCACGCCTTGGTTTAAGTATAGAACTTCGGGTTAAGTATGGACTCCTTAGAGTGCTTAAGGGATGTATTATAAGAGAATAGGGTGGCTAGAATTTAGGCTAGAGCAAGAGAGAGAGGAGAGAATATTTTTGGTGTAGAAGAGAGAATGATTTTTGGTGTAGAAGAGAGGAAGAGAGAATGATTTCGTGATCAAGCTTGTTGATGATTGAAAAAGGGGAGATATGACCTCTATTTATAGGGAAAAAAGAGGGGGTCGAATCAAGAAAAAGATAAGAATTCGAATCGGATAAAACCCTTGCGATAGACAGCAGTTTTTGCGGTTTTTGTTTTTATCATATCTTTTGATCCAAAAATCGAAATAAGATGAATAAGATGTAGTTGGAAAGATCTTGAAGTCTACTTTCTAACCCAATTTGAATCAGATTAAAATATGTTGTATAATAAAAGATATGGCCGAAATAGTGGGACGGTGTCAGTTTTGGATAGAGTTTCGTATTTCTTTTATATCTTTTTCGTTATAGCTCGGAATTAATATTATAATATATCATTGGAAAGATAATTTCAAGAGCTATTCAACCATTTAAGAATCAGAGAAAAACAGTGAGGAACGAAAATAATATCTGTCAATGTTTGAACGTCTTTCAATTCGAATAGAATTAGGACTTTCAAAAATAAAAGTTTTATTCAATTTCAAACTCTTTCATCTTATCTTTTTAAAAAGGATAATTAGGATCTTTTAGAAACTTATAGAAGCTTCTAATTAATCCTAATTGGATTAAGAGTGGAATTAAATCCTTTGGACCCTCCACATAATCATTGGGTCGTAGGTTAGGTGGACTTAGGTTCGGTTTGGATTCAGTTTAGTATTTTAGCCATAACTTATTCGTTATAACTCGGATTTGGGCTTATAATATATCTTTGGAAAGATATTTTAAAGCCCCATCCAACCATTTAACAATTGGAGCCAGATTATGGACCAAAATAAACTGGTCTAAACCTTTTTTTTAAAAAGGACACGAAATGAATTATTTTAATGGACACGAAATGAATTATTTTGGGTTTAAAGGCACGAAAAAGAGGAAAATAAGTTATGATTTGGGATAATGGGCTATGAATTGGATTGGTTTATGAAATGGAAATATGGATTTAAGCACTCCAAGATTAAATACTCAACCCGACCAATAATGGCGGTGAAAGGTTGTTCATCATCGGGTTTGGTTTTGGGGAGACATTTTTAGGTGTCTACAGAAGCCCCCACTTTGACTGAGTTTTTAGAAACATCAGTTTCGAAAACGATAGTCAAAGTAGTCGATTGGGACGGAGAATGATTTAAGACGTTCTGCGATCCTAAATCAGTCTGTATACGCCGATACCTGCAGAAGAACGTTAGTTCCACAGATAAAAGAGTAAAGGGAAAGAATGCATATCTGACACCAGTGTATCGGTGACAAATGAGTTTGGTAGCTTCCTATGCTTGAAGGAATCCACCGGATGATACTTTCCATGCTTGAGGAAAGTCGACAGACGATGTTGGCAGTTTTCTATGCTTGAAGAAACCCACCAGTTGAGATACTTTCCATGCTTGAGGAAAGTCGAGAGATGACAATTTTCCATGCTTGAGGAAAAACTTGTCTGATGATGGAATTGCAAGTCTCTATGTATCGAGAACCTTGCGCCGTGAATCATCTTCGCTTGGGAGATGATCACTAAAATGATGATGGTTCGATTGTCCCCGAACGTGGGCTGTAGAGGGTTCGCTTGTCCCCGAACGTGGGATGTAATTGGTTCGCTTGTCCCCGAACGTGGGCTGTAGATGGTCCGCTTGTCCCCGGACGTGGGCTGTAGATGGTCCGCTTGTCCCCGACGTGGGCTGTGGATGACCCGCTTGTCCCCGGACGTGGGCTGTCAATGGTCCGCTTGTCCCCGGACGTGGGCTGTAGATGGTCCGCTTGTCCCCGGACGTGGGCTGTGGATGGCCCGCTTGTCCCCGGACGTGGGCTGTGTATGGCCCGCTTGTCCCCGGACGTGGGCTGTGGATGGCCCGCTTGTCCCCGGACGTGGGCTGTGGATGGTCCGCTTGTCCCCGGACGTGGGCTGTGGATGGTCCGCTTGTCCCCGAACGTGGGCTGTGGATGGTCCGCTTGTCCCCGGACGTGGGCTGTGGATGGTCCGCTTGTCCCCGAACGTGGGCTGTGGATGGTCCGCTTGTCCCCGGACGTGGGCTGTGGATGGTCCGCTTGTCCCCGAACGTGGGCTGTGGATGGTCCGCTTGTCCCCGGACGTGGGCTGTGGATGGTCCGCTTGTCCCCGAACGTGGGCTGTAGATGGTCCGCTTGTCCCCGGACGTGGGCTATGGATGGTCCGCTTGTCCCCGGACGTGGGCTGTAGTTGAGACCTGCAAAATAAAATTTGCCAAGGGACTCGTATATACTATGATTGACTTGACCAACCGACTTGACCAAGTTTGACTTGAAACGACATGACATGACATGTGTATGACTTGTGAGTGTGTGTGTGTGCATATGTGTGTGTGTGCAGAAACAAGCAAACGAAGATGCAAAAGCAAAACTTTTCCGTCATTTTTGTCATGAGTGGAGGGTACCGACTTTCTCCCGAAAAAGAAAGACATGAAAAATATTTTATTTTCGAACTTCCCTCGATGAGTAAATTTTGAAAAAGTTTTTGAACTTCCCCAAAAGAAAAAGGGGAAGAAGTTTTGAACTTCCTCCTTAAGCAAGACGAAATGAATCGTATGGATTGAATTGCTTGTCCTGTATGCATGATGTATGTTCTTAGGCAAGGAGGCTAAGGACAATTACATCATGTGACACGATAGATGAAATGAACTTAAGTCATGGAGCTAAGCATCATATATGGTGTAAAGAAACGATCTTGAACGTCACTTAGATCTAGAAGCTAAGCATGTATATAAACGAAGTGATTATTGCATAATGAACGTTGCTTAAGTCAAGGAGCTAAGCACGATATGCTTTGTATAATTAAAAATCACTGATATATAAATGTTGCTCAGCACATTATGCGATGCATGAAACAATGGATATTGCTCAGGTCAGGAAGCTAAGCAAGTATACAATGTTTTTTCTAATGAATGTTGTCTTGAAAGATGATGACATGCACAGTGTTGAAACAAGATTTCATGATAAAGGGTTATTAAAGGGAAGGATGATATGGCTATGTATGTGTGAGTGAAGTGTGTGAAAGTGATACTAAGGTTGGCTGCAAAGGTTGTGGTGATGGAAATAGATGTGAGAAGAGTCAAAGATGATGACTCTATTTAGGCTGGGTAAGCTAAGTGATGTGGGTTCAAGCCCCCAAGTCTAGCTCTAAATGGGTAGGGATAAGCATTGGATATTCTTTGACTCAATCATGCATAGATGTGAATATGAATGTGGCCGCACCTCAATGCGAGGTTGCCTACGTATCCGTTAGGAATCAGGCCGAACGTAGCTCTAACCAAGCTTTGCACAAGTGTATGTACACCTCAAAGAGGTCTTTCAAGGGTTGTAATGTAGTTAAGCTGATGGTTTAAGGAAAAAAAAAAAAAAAAAAAAAAAGGTAAAAGGCTCAAGACCCGAGAGAAGCCCCCAAGATATGCAATTGTGTATTCGAAAATTTTAAATTCGCAAGTTTTATTTTTCACATATTTTTTTGCTTTGAACTTTTTTTTTTATTTGGTCATTTGAATCAATGTAGGCAATCCCGGATCATGCGGTCCATCACTCACTTAGCCTTCATGTTTTTCAGGCACGGTACCAAGCACTCGATAAGAGACGCAATTCGAGACGTGTTCATATCAAAGACATTGGAACACTTGCCTTTAGCCACTGTTTTTTTTTTTTAATTTACTTATTCGTTTTTTTTTTATTTAAACTTGCTTTCTTACTGTTACACAAATTGCACATCTTTCCATCCCTGGGTTAAGTGAATGTGGGTTGAATAAATAAGGTCAATCGTTAGATGAGGCTCAAAGTGGTTGACGAAGAAATGGAATGAGTGATTGAAATGGTTTAAGGGGAATGACAGGGTTGCAAAGGTGCCTCAAATCATTGGTGTACCTTGTGTTTAGTTCGGCGGTTTTTTTATTTTTTTATTTTTTTTTTGTTTTTTTTTTTTTTTGCGAATGACATGATCGAATGCAAAGGAAATAGAGACATAAGGATAAGGAGAACCTATGCTAGACTTATTAGGGAAAAAGGGTTGGAACGAAAGAAGAAAAAAAAACATGAAATCTTGTATGGAAACTTGTTTTGTGCTTCTTCTTCAAAGATGCTTATGAATTACTTGTTACCGCCAAGAGGGACAAAAAATTTGTTATTGCTGATGCTTTGATTAGAAGAAAAGAAGGAAGGAATGACGTTCCCCTTATTCTTCCAACTCTTACCTAGTGATTCTTGAACTCGAGTACTATGGAACAAAATGAGCTCATTTAATGCATTGACTCAATACTCGGATTGGAAAGGAAGAGTATATGAAAGAATTTTCAAAACCAATAGGAAATACTCCACTCATTCCTATTACGACGGAAAATGACACATGCATGGTCCTAGTATACGATCATAAACAATATAGTGCATAACTTGAAGACAAAGTGTGTGCAACGACTCAACATGTATGATTAGGTGAGTTTATTAAGACTCATGGTATGATCGCATGGCTAGACATGAGGACATTGTGAAAAACAAAGGATCAAGGACCAAATAGCACGGAAGACTAAAAGACAAACTAACTTGATTAATTTTGTCCAATTTTAATGTTTATGCTATTTACTAGGTGAAAACGGTCCATTGGCAATCGTTAGTCATAAATAAGATTAACCACAATCAACGACAAAGAACACATGTTAAGGTTAGCACAATAATCACAAGAAACTAGGAAGACGGAGTGGAATTCTAGAAGAGTTAGGACTCATGGATATAAATAAATAAAAATCTATAATCCTATGTTATACGAGTTGACACGGATTAAAGGACTTGGCTAAGGCTAGCTTGACACGAAAGAAAAAAATAAGAATAAAAAGGTTGCACACTAATAAAAAGACACCTAAACTGGACAGGCTGTAGTATATCGGTTATAACTTTTATTCTGTGACTCTGATTGTGGCGAAACCAACTCCAAATAAAAGATAAAACTCGGGGCTACAGATCCATAGGTTGCACGACACGTAGCTCTTTCTAGAACTCCGGCTACGACCAAAACAAGTTGACTCTTATGCAGGATACGGGAATAAAAATCCGGGTTGACTCAAGATAAATTAAAAAAAATCCTATGACTCGACTCTAACAAAAAAAAAAAGGTTTGATAAGAGAAAAAAAAAAGAAGAAAAAATAAAATAAAAATATGCACACATAAGCACATTGTCACGAATGATGCAATGAAGTTCGCAACCTAAAGTCAAGATCTATGTTCCACTATGGTCAAGCTTTTGGGTGTCAAAGGGTACCATGGTTAAGAAGTTGGACGCGTTAGCAAGGCAGCCTCCCTTGAGGGTGAATGCCAACGGGCGGCTCCGCGAGTTCGTGATGAAATCGAACTCAACTCCATGGTTTGGGTGGATTTAAAAACTCGGATGAACCCTTATTGTCATGAACGTTTTTGGGTTGATAGAGCTTAAATCCCCCGGGCTAGCCACGTACGTAGAACACGTACTATTGTGGAAAAATAGGTAACCTAATATGCATATGTGACAATGCCAATTAAATCGCAGGAATACAATTCAAGAATCTTTCAAGTCTCATCCACTCATCTCAATTAAATACCGATCACTCAAATCGATAAATAACCAAGAAACCTCCCCAGCGGAGTCGCCAAATTGTAGGCGTCGTTTGAAGCGCGGCTACGTAAGCATGTGGTGAATATGCTTGGCACTCATAGGAAGTGGGAATTGACATATACGATTAGGGACACGATTAGGGACAAGGAAAGTAGGGAGCCGCCAACAAGTTTTTAAGGAACTTGTAAACCGTTCACGGATCATTATAAGGCAACCACGAAAAGGGACAACGATAGGCAACAACGATTGACCCGTGAAGGTTACACCCCATTCATAATCCATGAGATTACTAACTCCATATGGTTCGGAACCACGAAAGGAGGATCGGGGATGATGGTACGAAGTGAGTCATGGAGTCACATTCGCCCGTATTGGCCTCTACTCGATTCTTATTGAAAAGTATTCCTGTGATCTCAAAGGCATACAAACAAAATATTCAATTTGCTCCAAACTATTATTATGCTAAATTGGTTGAATATTAATGCACACATAATTCTCTAATATTGTGATCACTTCGATTTAACAACAAGATTAAAAAGGAACCTAAACCGGTTGTCCAAATTATCTTATTAGTCGTGATTTTCAATTACATATTCCCTTTAAACATGCAATATGGTGATCATAAATAATAATAGAATAAACATTAATATTGGAAGCAATTCAACAATAATATCGTTAGTCAAATCAAATAATAATCCTAATCATGATATTAGCAATAAGAAATAATAATAAGAGTAATTAAGTGATTAATTACTCACTTTTCGCGTTTCCTTGAATTTGCTACATCATGAATAAACTGTTATTAACTTCAATAAAAATAAATCAAATTGAAATTAAATTAAATAAAAGGTTGAGTTGATTTGGTCCAAACCCTCAGTTAATTCTACCTTTCACGCCTTGGTTTAAGTATAGAACTTCGGGTTAAGTATGGACTCCTTAGAGTGCTTAAGGGATGTATTATAAGAGAATAGGGTGGCTAGAATTTAGGCTAGAGCAAGAGAGAGAGGAGAGAATATTTTTGGTGTAGAAGAGAGAATGATTTTTGGTGTAGAAGAGAGGAAGAGAGAATGATTTTGTGATCAAGCTTATTGATGATTGAAAAAGGGGAGATATGACCTCTATTTATAGGGAAAAAAGAGGGGCTCGAATCAAGAAAAAGATAAGAATTCGAATCGGATAAAACCCTTGCGATAGACAGCAGTTTTTGCGGTTTTTGTTTTTATCATATCTTTTGATCCAAAAATCGAAATAAGATGAATAAGATGTCGTTGGAAATATCTTGAAGTATACTTTCTAACCCATTTGGAATCAGATTAAAGTATTTTATAGAATAAAAGATATGGCCGAAATAGTGGGACGGTGTCAGTTTTGGATAGAGTTTCGTATTTCTTTTATATCTTTTTCGTTATAGCTCGGAATTAATATTATAATATATCATTGGAAAGATAATTTCAAGATCTATTCAACCATCTACGAATCAGATAAAAACAGTGAGGAACGAAAAAAATATCTGTCAATGTTTGAACGTCTTTCAATTCGAATAGAATTAGGACTTTCAAAAATAAAAGTTTTATTCAATTTTAAACTCTTTCATCTTATCTTTTCAAAAAGGATAATTAGGATCTTTTAGAAACTTATAGAAGCTTCTAATTAATCCTAATTGGATTAGGAGTGGAATTAAATCCTTTGGACCCTCCACATAATCATTGGGTCGTAGGTTAGGTGGACTTAGGTTCGGTTTGGATTCAGTTTAGTATTATAGCCATAACTTATTCGTTATAACTCGGATTTGGGCTTATAATATATCGTTGGAAAGCTATTTTAAAGCCCCATCCAACCATTTAACAATTGGAGCCAGATTATGGACCAAAATAAACTGTTCTAAACGTTTTTTTTAAAAAGGACACGAAATGAATTATTTTAATGGACACGAAATGAATTATTTTGGGTTTAAAGGCACGAAAAAGAGGAAAATAAGTTATGATTTGGGATAATGGGCTATGAATTGGATTGGTTTATGAAATTGAAATATGGATTTAAGCAATCCAAGATTAAATACTCAACCCGACCAATAATGGCGGTGAAAGGTTGTTCATCATCGGGTTTGGTTTTGGGGAGACATTTTTAGGTGTCTACACAAAGCTAATTGAGTCAAATGAAAGTCAAACACTTTCAACAAAGCTAATTGAGTCAAAAGAAAGTCAAACACATTCAAACAAAGCTTTTTGATTCAAATGAAAGTCATATGCATTCAACAAAGCTAATTGAGTCAAATGAAAGTCAAACACTTTCAACAAAGCTTTAAAATCAAATGAAAGTCAAATACATTCAAACAAAGCTTTTTGAATCAAACGAAAATCAAATGAATTCAACAAAGCTAATTGTGTCTAATGAAAGTCAAACACTTTCATCAAAGCTTTTAGAATCAAATGAAAGTCAAACACATTCAAACAAAGCTTTTTGAATCAAATGAAAATCAAATGAATTCAACAAAGCTAATTGAGTCAAATGAAAAACAAACACATTCAACGAAGCTAATTGAGTCAAATGAAAGTCAAACACATTCAAACAAAGCTTTTTGAATCAAATGAAAGTCAAATGCATTCAACAAAGCCAATTGAAGCAAATGAAAGTCAAACATATTCAAATAAAGCTTCTCGATTCAAATGAAAGTCAAATGCATTCAACAAAGCTAATTGAGTCAAATGAAAGTCAAACACTTTCAACAAAGCTAATTGAGTCAAATGAAAGTCAAACAGATTCAAACAAAGCTTTTTGAATCAAATGAAAGTCAAATGCATTAAACAAAGCTAATTGAGTCAAATGAAAGTCAAACACTTTCAACAAAGCTTTTAGAATCAAATGAAGGTCAAATACATTCAAACAAAGCTTTTTGAGTCAAACGAAAATCAAATGAATTTAACAAAGCTAATTGAGTCAAATGAAAGTGAAACACTTTCATCAAAGCTCTTAGAATCAGATTAAAATCAAATATATTCAAACAAAGCTTTTTGAATCAAATGAAAGTCAATTGCATTTCACAATGCTAATTCAGTCAAATGAAGGTCAAACACATTCAACGAAGCTAATTGAGTTAAAAGAAAGTCAAACACATTCAAACAAAGCTTTTTGAATCAAATGAAAGTCAAATGCATTCAACAAAGCCAATTGAGTCAAATGAAAGTCAAACACATTCAAATAAAGCTTCTTGATTCAAATGAAAGTCAAATGCATTCAACAAAGCTAATTGAGTCAAATGAAAGTCAAACACTTTCAACAAAGCTAATTGAGTCAAATGAAAGTCAAACACATTCAAACAAAGCTTTTTAAATCAAATGAAAGTCAAATGCATTCAACAAAGCTAATTGAGTCAAATGAAAGTCAAACACTTTCAACAAAGCATTTAGAATCAAATGAAATTCAAATACATTCAATCAAAGCTTTTTGAATCAAATGAAAGTCAATTGCATTCCACAATGCTAACTAAGTCAAATGAAATTCAAACACATTCAACCAAGCTAATTGAGTCAAAAGAAAGTCAAACACATTCAGACAAAGCTTTTTGAATCAAATGAAAGTCTAATGCATTCAACAAAGCTTAATTAGTCAAACGAAAGTCAAACACTTTCAACAAAGCTAATTGAGTCAAATGAAAGTCAAACACAATCAAACAAACCTTTTTGATTTAAATCAAAGTCAAATGCATTCAACAAAGCTAATTGAGTCAAATGAAAGTCAAACACTTTCAACAAAACTATTAGAATCAAATGAAAGTCAAACACATTCAAACAAAGCTTTTTGAATCAAATGAAAATAAAATGAATTCAACAAAGCTAATTGAGTCAAATGAAAGTCAAACACTTTCGTCAAAGCTTTTAGAATCAAATTAAAGTAAAATATATTCAAACAATGCTTTTTGAATCAAATGAAAGTCAATTGCATTCCACAATGCTAATTGAGTCAAATGAAGGTCAAACACATTCAACGAAGCTAATTGAGTCAAATGAAAGTCAAACACATTCAAACAAAGCTTTTTGAAACAATTGAAAGTCAAATGCATTCAACAAATCCAATTGATTCAAATGAAATTCAAACACATTCAAACAAAGCTTCTTGATTGAAATGAAATTCAAATGCATTTAACAAAGCTAATTGAGTCAAATGAAAGTCAAACACTTTCAACAAAGCGTTTAGAATCAAATGAAAGTCAAATACA
The DNA here is from genome assembly GCF_948465745.1 of Chenopodium album. Taxonomy (NCBI): domain Eukaryota; kingdom Viridiplantae; phylum Streptophyta; class Magnoliopsida; order Caryophyllales; family Amaranthaceae; genus Chenopodium; species Chenopodium album. Next base: position 22,899,205 of record NC_137852.1, on the reverse strand, counting down.
TTCAATCAAAGCTTTTTGAATCAAATGAAAGTCAATGGCATTCCACAATGCTAATTAAATCAAATGAAAGTCAAACACATTCAACAAAGCTAATTGAGTCAAAAGAAAGTCAAACACATTCAAACAAAGCTTTTTAAATCAAATGAAAGTCAAATGCATTCAACAAAGCTAATTGAGTCAAATGAAAGTCAAACACTTTCAACAAAGCTAATTGAGTCAAATGAAAGTCAAACACATTCAAACAAAGCTTTTTGAATCAAATGAATGTCAAATGCATTCAACAAAGCTAATTGAGTCAAATGAAAGTCAAACAAATTCAACAAAACTAATTGAGTTAAAAGAAATTCAAACACATTCAAACAAAGCTTTTTGAATCAAATGAAAGTCAAATGCATTCAACAAAGCCAATAGAGTCAAATGAAAGTCAAACACATTCAAATAAAGCTTCTTGATTCAAATGAAAGTCAAATGCATTCAACAAAGCTAATTGAGTCAAATGAAAGTCAAACACTTTCAACAAAGCTAATGGAGTCAAATGAAAGTCAAACACATTCAAACAAAGCTTTTTGAATCAAATGAAAGTCAAATGCATTCAACAAAGCTAATTGAGTCAAATGAAAGTCAAACACTTTCAACAAAGCATTTAGAATCAAATGAAAGTCAAATACATTCAATCAAAGCTTTTTGAATCAAATGAAAGTCAATTGCATTCCACAATGCTAATTAAGTCAAATGAAAGTCAAACACATTCAACCAACCTAATTGAGTGAAAAGAAAGTCAAACGCATTCAACAAAAGCTTTTTGAATCAAATGAAAGTCCAATGCATTGAACAAAGCTAATTGAGTCAAATGAAAGTCAAACACTTTCAACAAAGCTAATTGAGTCAAATGAACGTATAACACATTCAAAAAAAGCTTTTTGAATCAAATGAATGTCAAATGCATTCAACAAAGCTAATTGAGTCAAATGAAAGTCAAACACATTAAACAAAACTAATTGAGTTAAAAGAAAGTCAAATACATTCAAACAAAGCTTTTTGAATCAAATGAAAGTCAAATGCATTCAACAAAGCCAATTGAGTCGAAAGAAAGTCAAACACATTCAAATAAAGCTTCTTGATTCAAATTAAAGTCAAATGCATTCAACAAAGCTAATTGAATCAAATGAAAGTCAAACACTTTCAACAAAGCTAATTGAGTCAAATGAAAGTCAAACACATTCAAACAAAGCTTTTTAAATCAAATGAAAGTCAAATGCATTCAACAAAGCTAATTGAGTCAAATGAAAGTCAAACACTTTCAACAAAGCATTTAGAATCAAATGAAAGTCAAATACATTCAATCAAAGCTTTTTGAATCAAATGAAAGTCAATTGCATTCCACAATGCTAATTAAGTCAAATGAAATTCAAACACATTCAACCAAGCTAATTGAGTCAAAAGAAAGTCAAACACATTCAGACAAAGCTTTTTGAATCAAATGAAAGTCAAATGCATTCAACAAAGCTTAATGAGTCAAACGAAAGTCAAACACTTTCAACACAGCTAATTGAGTCAAATGAAAGTCAAACACAATCAAACAAACCTTTTTGATTTAAATCAAAGTCAAATGCATTCAACAAAGCTAATTGAGTCAAATGAAAGTCAAACACTTTCAACAAAACTATTAGAATCAAATGAAAGTCAAACACATTCAAACAAAGCTTTTTGAATCAAATGAAAATAAAATGAATTCAACAAAGCTAATTGAGTCAAATGAAAGTCAAACACTTTCGTCAAAGCTTTTAGAATCAAATTAAAGTAAAATATATTCAAACAATGCTTTTTGAATCAAATGAAAGTCAATTGCATTCCACAATGCTAATTGAGTCAAATGATGGTCAAACACATTCAACGAAGCTCATTGAGTCAAATGAAAGTCAAACACATTCAAACAAAGCTTTTTGAAACAATTGAAAGTCAAATGCATTCAACAAATCCAATTGAGTCAAATGAAAGTCAAACACATTCAAACAAAGCTTCTTGATTGAAATGAAATTCAAATGCATTTAACAAAGCTAATTCAGTCAAATGAAAGTCAAACACTTACAACAAAGCGTTTAGAATCAAATGAAAGTCAAATACATTCAAACAAAGCTTTTTGAATCAAATGAAAGTCAATGGCATTCCACAATGCTAATTAAATCAAATGAAAGTCAAACACATTCAACAAAGCTAATTGAGTCAAAAGAAAGTCAAACACATTCAGACAAAGCTTTTTGAATCAAATGAAAGTCAAATGCATTCAACAAAGCTTAATGAGTCAAACGAAAGTCAAGCACTTTCAACAAAGCTAATTGAGTCAAATGAAAGTCAAACACATTCAAACAAAGCTTTTTGATTTAAATGAAAGTCAAATGCATTCAACAAAGCTAATTGAGTCAAATGAAAGTCAAACACTTTCAACAAAACTTTTAGAATCAAATGAAAGTCAAACACATTCAAACAAAGCTTTTTGATTTAAATGAAAGTCAAATGCATTCAACAAAACTAATTGAGTCAAATGAAAGTCAAACACTTTCAACAAAACTTTTAGAATCAAATGAAAGTCAAACACATTCAAACAAAGCTTTTTGAATCAAATGAAAATCAAATGCATTCAACAAAGCTAATTGAGTCAAATGAAAGTCAAACACTTTCGTCAAAGCTTTTAGAATCAAATTAAAGTAAAATATATTCAAACAAAGCTTTTTGAATCAAATGAAAGTCAATTGCATTCCACAATGCTAATTGAGTCAAATGAAGGTCAAACACGTTCAACGAAGCTAATTGAGTCAAATGAAAGTCAAACACATTCAAACAAAGCTTTTTGAAACAATTGAAAGTCAAATGCATTCAACAAATCCAATTGAGTCAAATGAAAGTTAAACACATTCAAACAAAGCTTCTTGATTGAAATGAAATTCAAATGCATTTAACAAAGCTAATTGAGTCAAATGAAAGTCAAACACTTTCAACAAAGCGTTTAGAATCAAATGAAAGTCAAATACATTCAATCAAAGCTTTTTGAATCAAATGAAAGTCAATGGCATTCCACAATGCTAATTAAATCAAATGAAAGTCAAACACATTCAACAAAGCTAATTACGTCAAAAGAAAGTCAAACACATTCAAACAAAGCTTTTTAAATCAAATGAAAGTCAAATGCATTCAACAAAGCTAATTGAGTCAAATGAAAGTCAAACACTTTCAACAAAGCTAATTGAGTCAATTGAAAGTCAAACACATTCAAACAAAGCTTTTTGAATCAAATGAATGTCAAATGCATTCTACAAAGCTAATTGAGTCAAATGAAAGTCAAACACTTTCGTCAAAGCTTTTAGAATCAAATTAAAGTAAAATATATTCAAACAAAGCTTTTTGAATCAAATGAAAGTCAATTGCATTCCACAATGCTAATTGAGTCAAATGAAGGTCAAACACATTCAACGAAGCTCATTGAGTCAAATGGAAGTCTAACACATTCAAACAAAGCTTTTTGAAACAATTGAAAGTCAAATGCATTCAACAAATCCAATTGAGTCAAATGAAAGTCAAACACATTCAAACAAAGCTTCTTGATTGAAATGAAATTCAAATGCATTTAACAAAGCTAATTCAGTCAAATGAAAGTCAAACACTTTCGTCAAAGCTTTTAGAATCAAATTAAAGTCAAATACATTCAATCAAAGCTTTTTGAATCAAATGAAAGTCAATGGCATTCCACAATGCTAATTAAATCAAATGAAAGTCGAACACATTCAACAAAGCTAATTACGTCAAAAGAAAGTCAAACACATTCAAACAAAGCTTTTTAAATCAAATGAAAGTCAAATGCATTCAACAAAGCTAATTGAGTCAAATGAAAGTCAAACACTTTCAACAAAGCTAATTAAGTCAAATGAAAGTCAAACACATTCAAACAAAGCTTTTTGAATCAAATGTATGTCAAATTCATTCTACAAAGCTAATTGAGTCAAATGAAAGTCAAACACATTCAACAAAACTAATTGAGTTAAAAGAAAGTCAAACACATTCAAACAAAGCTTTTTGAATCAAATGAAAGTCAAATGCATTCAACAAAGCCAATTGAGTCAAATGAAAGTCAAACACATTCAAATAAAGCTTCTTGATTCAAATGAAAGTTAAATGCATTCAACAAAGCTAATTGAGTCAAATGAAAGTCAAACACTTTCAACAAAGCTAATTGAGTCAAATGAAAGTCAAACACATTCAAACAAAGCTTTTTGAATCAAATGAAAGTCAAATGCATTCAACAAAGCTAATTGAGTCAAATGAAAGTCAAATACATTCAATCAAAGCTTTTTGAATCAAATGAAAGTCAATTGCATTCCACAATGCTAATTAAGTCAAATGAAAGTCAAACACATTCAAACAAAGCTTTTTGAATCAAATGAAAGTCCAATGCATTCAACAAAGCTAATTGAGTCAAATGAAAGTCAAACACTTTCAACAAAGCTAATTGAGTTAAATGAAAGTAAAACACATTCAAACAAAGCTTTTTGAATCAAATGAATGTCAAATGCATTCAACAAAGCTAATTGAGTCAAAAGAAAGTCAAACACATTCAACAAAACTAATTGAGTTAAAAGAAAGTCAAACACATTCAAATAAAGCTTTTTGAATCAAATGAAAGTCAAATGCATTCAACAAAGCCAATTGAGTCAAAAGAAAGTCAAACAAATTCAAATAAAGCTTCTTGATTCAAATGAAAGTCAAATGCATTCAACAAAGCTAATTGAGTCAAATGAAAGTCAAACACTTTCAACAAAGCTAATTGAGTCAAATGAAAGTCAAACACATTCAAACAAAGCTTTTTGAATCAAATGAAAGTCAAATGCATTCAACAAAGATAATTGAGTCAAATGAAAGTCAAACACTTTCAACAAAGCATTTAGAATCAAATGAAAGTCAAATACATTCAATCAAAACTTTTTGAATCAAATGAAAGTCAATTGCATTCCACAATGCTAATTAAGTCAAATGAAAGTCAAACACATTCAACCAAGCTAATTGAGTCAATTGAAAGTCAAACACATTCAAACAAAGCTTTTTGAATCAAATGAATGTCAAATGCATTCTACAAAGCTAATTGAGTCAAATGAAAGTCAAACACTTTCGTCAAAGCTTTTAGAATAAAATTAAAGTAAAATATATTCAAACAAAGCTTTTTGAATCAAATGAAAGTCAATTGCATTCCACAATGCTAATTGAGTCAAATGAAGGTCAAACACATTCAACGAAGCTCATTGAGTCAAATGGAAGTCTAACACATTCAAACAAAGCTTTTTGAAACAATTGAAAGTCAAATGCATTCAACAAATCCAATTGAGTCAAATGAAAGTCAAACACATTCAAACAAAGCTTCTTGATTGAAATGAAATTCAAATGCATTTAACAAAGCTAATTCAGTCAAATGAAAGTCAAACACTTTCGTCAAAGCTTTTAGAATCAAATTAAAGTCAAATACATTCAATCAAAGCTTTTTGAATCAAATGAAAGTCAATGGCATTCCACAATGCTAATTAAATCAAATGAAAGTCGAACACATTCAACAAAGCTAATTACGTCAAAAGAAAGTCAAACACATTCAAACAAAGCTTTTTAAATCAAATGAAAGTCAAATGCATTCAACAAAGCTAATTGAGTCAAATGAAAGTCAAACACTTTCAACAAAGCTAATTAAGTCAAATGAAAGTCAAACACATTCAAACAAAGCTTTTTGAATCAAATGTATGTCAAATTCATTCTACAAAGCTAATTGAGTCAAATGAAAGTCAAACACATTCAACAAAACTAATTGAGTTAAAAGAAAGTCAAACACATTCAAACAAAGCTTTTTGAATCAAATGAAAGTCAAATGCATTCAACAAAGCCAATTGAGTCAAATGAAAGTCAAACACATTCAAATAAAGCTTCTTGATTCAAATGAAAGTTAAATGCATTCAACAAAGCTAATTGAGTCAAATGAAAGTCAAACACTTTCAACAAAGCTAATTGAGTCAAATGAAAGTCAAACACATTCAAACAAAGCTTTTTGAATCAAATGAAAGTCAAATGCATTCAACAAAGCTAATTGAGTCAAATGAAAGTCAAATACATTCAATCAAAGCTTTTTGAATCAAATGAAAGTCAATTGCATTCCACAATGCTAATTAAGTCAAATGAAAGTCAAACACATTCAAACAAAGCTTTTTGAATCAAATGAAAGTCCAATGCATTCAACAAAGCTAATTGAGTCAAATGAAAGTCAAACACTTTCAACAAAGCTAATTGAGTTAAATGAAAGTAAAACACATTCAAACAAAGCTTTTTGAATCAAATGAATGTCAAATGCATTCAACAAAGCTAATTGAGTCAAAAGAAAGTCAAACACATTCAACAAAACTAATTGAGTTAAAAGAAAGTCAAACACATTCAAATAAAGCTTTTTGAATCAAATGAAAGTCAAATGCATTCAACAAAGCCAATTGAGTCAAAAGAAAGTCAAACAAATTCAAATAAAGCTTCTTGATTCAAATGAAAGTCAAATGCATTCAACAAAGCTAATTGAGTCAAATGAAAGTCAAACACTTTCAACAAAGCTAATTGAGTCAAATGAAAGTCAAACACATTCAAACAAAGCTTTTTGAATCAAATGAAAGTCAAATGCATTCAACAAAGATAATTGAGTCAAATGAAAGTCAAACACTTTCAACAAAGCATTTAGAATCAAATGAAAGTCAAATACATTCAATCAAAACTTTTTGAATCAAATGAAAGTCAATTGCATTCCACAATGCTAATTAAGTCAAATGAAAGTCAAACACATTCAGACAAAGCATTTTGAATCAAATGAAAGTCAAATGCATTCAACAAAGCTTAATGAGTCAAACGAAAGTCAAACACTTTCAACAAAGCTAATTGAGTCAAATGAAAGTCAAACACATTCAAACAAAGCTTTTTGATTTAAATGAAAGTCAAATATGACTCTTATATGTTGCTATAAATGTCTGTGGTAGGCTTCAGGACACGATATCGGTGCAAGTTTGGAATGGGTAAATTGACTGTTTAAAGGAATATGGGATGGTTTCACCCACTCAATTGGACTCCCGGAGGGTATTAGGAACCATGGTAAACATCTTGACAATTTTTCTTTACGAGCGAAAAAAGGTCAAAAAATTCCATAATTGAAGGCTATAATCCACGGTTTTTGGGGAATTTTGTGTTAACGGGGCCTGGTGGCAAAAAGTCTTGAGACCCTGGGCGATACATCTTAGGGTCATATAATGACGTTTGGAACCATATATGACCATTATATGTTGCCATAAATGTCCGTGGTAGGCTTGAGGTCACGATATCGGTGCAAGTTTGGAACGGGTAAATTGACTGTTTGGGTAAATTGACTGTTTAACTTGCTTTCTAGTCCATTGCATGCTATTTCTCCTATATTTCCTTTTCTATGTCTCCGTTTCTTTTCTTTTACTTTTCCTTTCACTTTCCTTTATTTTTCTTTTCATTTTTGATGTGATTTTGAGGCATTATTTTTCATTTTTCTTATGGAATGAACCTTGTACATTGGACTTGTCTTTTGCATGATTTTCTTCCTAGGTTGTAAAGGTATGCACGGTTTGAGACTATGTTCGGTTGACTCTAGGATGGTGTATGCTAGGGTAGTTGGTTTGAACTAGGAGGATCATGAAGCCGGATTCTACTTGTTTGTGGCATGTTGGTAGTTGCTCCCTATAGTTGATTTGACACCACTAGTGAGTTTTTGCCACAACCTTGTGAGGTTACTTGTTTTTCTAGCCTTCAACATTCCTTGTATGAGCGGTGTGGATCCTTGACTATGCAAACCTAATCTAATAAAGCTTGATGTATGATTCTCAAACACGAGACCGAACTATCTAGGAAGGACAAAGGCACATTTTTCGGGGTGGTATTTTTCTTTTTTGTTATATTTTGTTATTTTCTTTTTTTTGGGGTTTACATTTGCCTTCTTGCAACCATTTGCGCCTTATCCCTTCTTTTCAAGCCACATCTTTAGTTATTTGACCTTTTGTTTCATTTTCTATATTCTCTTGGTTTTTGTGAAGCAATATGATCATTTGAGATGGAGTTTGTGGTGGATAAGTTGGAATTTTGGTTTTTATGTATGCAAGTTTGTGATTTCATTTTCTTTGTGAATAATGGCAAATATTTGTGAAAAATCCGTCCTACTTCAAAAAGGCATGGACTAATAAGTTGCATTTAGGAAAAGCCGTCCGAATTAAGTAAAAGGCAAGGACATTGCATATTCTACAAATAAAACAAAAAAAATTGAAAAAATTGAAAAATTCAAAAATATTTTGATGTATTCTTTTCTCCTTCTAAGCATTAAGGACAATGCTTCATTTTAGCTTGAGGGAGAAGCGTGTACGCTTTTTGTTTATATTTTTGTGAGCATAGCTTCAAGTAAGCTTGGGGGTGTTGTTTTTGTTTGGTAGTTTCTTGATTGTGGTGTTAAGGATTGATCACCCTTTTGCTTCACTTTTTAGGAAAATCACCAAATTTTTAAATTTTAGCCTACCTTCACCCTTTATGCCTTACGTTACAACCTTGGGGAAAGACCTTTCGACCTAAATAGTTGAGTCACTATTCGGGGGAGGGCATCATGGGTCATTGCCTAAGGAAAGGGGATGCATAGTCAAGATTTTCGACCTAAATAATTCTTTTCCGGTTCCTTCGAGGAATCATTGGGACACTCACTAAGGGGAGATTTGAGACTAGTGGGGAGAACGCGGTAAGATTGTTTGGGATGAAAGTGGATTGTGATAACTAGTTCTTATGCCTAGCATACCCTATGTTTCAATCAACCTTGGATATCTTGAAACGTGCATACTTTAACTACTTGAGAAAGATTGTCATTCATTTGCATTATAGTCTTTATGTTAGTTCATTTCGCAAAGGTTTGTTTTCATTTTATTTTCCTTTCTTTTTATGGTTTGCCTCATTGATGTTTGGTGGAGAGTTATGGGTTAAACTCTTAAGATACCCTTACGAGACCTCACTCGTCCTCATAGGCGACTTTGGGGTTTAAAGGGCTTGTTGTAGCTAAAAACAACCGTGATTCCTACGACAGTGAGTTTTAGTGTATATTCTTATCTTGAGTCTTTCTTTTTCATTTTCAATAAAATTTTCATCCTTTATCTTTCTTGCTTTGTTTTGCTCGAGGACGAGCAAAAGTTTATCTTGGGGGAATTTGATGAGTGACATTTATGGCACTCATTTGGTCCCTTTTTGGATGAATTCTATTTCATTTTATCTGTCTTTTCTTTAGTTTTCCTTAGTTTTATTCATGTTTTCTTCATTTTATACTTTTTATAGTTAATTTCTCTATTTCAAGCATTTTCTAGTTTACTTGTTATTTTTCTCTTTTACTTGCTTTTTGTCATTTGTTTGTAGGTGGTAATTGATTGTCCAAGAATTCCCGAGCTTCCTCTCTATGAGCTTTCATTGTTTTCATGCCTAAAGATGGTGCAAGAAGCTTCAAGTCAAAGGTGGATCTAAGGGGCAAGCTTCAAGGCTTTGCATATGCCTTCCTCATGGCTTATATTTTTCAAGAAATTCAAGAAAGTTTCTGCCTACTTTGTCCTCCATCATCATCATCTAGGATGTGTGCACCGCTTGAGCTAGGACGAAGAGAAGAAGGGGGAAAGACCCAGCAATGTGCGGGCTCACCAAGGTGGTGTGCGGCCGCACATTGGTCGGGTGCGGCCGCACACCTGGTGCGTGCGGGCGCACCAATCTGGGTGTGTCCCGTGCGCACCACTCTCTCTCCTCCGAGCGCCCGCACCTACATGGGTCGTTTTTTGGGCGTCAATACCGACCTCCTCTTTGTATATATAGTTATTTCTTCCTATTTTTAGTAAGAAGTTTTTAGATGAAATTGATAGTTAGTTTTTGGAGAATTTTAGAGAGAGAAACTCAAGAACTTTAGAGAGAGAAACTCATGATTTTTGGTGATTGCTCAAGAATTCCTCATTGTAATTGATCTTTAGATCAAAGTTTTGTGAGGATCTTCTTCTTGATTTCAATACAAGTTTGATTCTAGGTGATTTTATTTGTTTTCCATGTTATTGTTAATTGATTGAAGCTTGTTTGATGATTGATTGTAGTTTAATTGATTTTTGATTGATTGTTGGTTTGATCTTTGATTTCAATTATGTTGATGATGAAATTGATGATTGTTGTGGTTTTGATCTTGATTCCTATGGCTAGTGAGTAGTTTTCTAGTTAGGGAAATGGTGAAGCATGTTTGAGTGATGGATTACAATAATTTGGGGATAATTGATGGAGTTGATGATATGATTAAATTTGGTTGATAATTCATGTGCATGTGTGTGATTGATTGAAGTTTGGCCATCTTTGATTATTGCACTAGATTGCATTGTGAGCTTGCTATGATACGGACCATTGATTAGTAACTTGCAATTTCACGATTGAGGTGCTTTGTGACGTTCCCTAGGTAGTGTTTAGCATAGTTGACGCTAGTTAGACCTCTAGGTGAACTATCTTGGTATGCTCTTTTGGATACATGATGATCTTCCTTCATATCACTTGACTTAGTCGGTTTGACCTCCCAAATTACCATTTTCCATTACAATTTCATGTGGATCCATTGCCCTAGTGTCTTTAGATTGATTTCATACAAGTTCTTGCATCATTTAACTCTAGCTCTAGTTTCCTTCATAAACCTCCATTCCTTTGGGTTCGACCTTGACTTACCACTACACTAAATAGGGGTTTGTTAAGTTACAAATTTTGTTTGATTGGGTGGGGTGGTAGCCCAACAACCTACCGTTCTCCTTCCCATCAATACCCTTCAAAGCGGGCGCTCTAAGTTTCGAAGTGGCCGCACCATTCTCATTATATTCTTTTGAATTTGAGGCAGAAGCTCGGAGCAGACGCTTCGATTTGGGTTGCGCGGCCGCTCCTCGTCTCTTAATTACCACCTGATTTTCTCGTGAGTACTTAGTGGCTTGGAGATCCAACTGCTGCGATGTAATGATAATTGATGATGGTGGATGGCGGTGATGATGGAGTTGATGATGAAATTTAGAGCAGCCACGAAGAGGAGGGAATTCGTGGGTCTGATACTCTGATGGGATTTGGGGGTTTTTGTTTGTTTTTCCTTTTTATTTTTCTTTTTATTTTTAGTTTTGTTATTTTTATTTATTTTATTTAGTTTTATTTTCTGTTTATTTTCTTTTATTTTAGCTTGTATATAAATACCCTTCTTGGGTTATTTTCTCTCAATTTTCAAGCATCTATAATTCTACTCTCTAATTAGTTTTTAGGAGAGCTTCTCTCTCTAGGTTTAGCTTAGGGTTAGGGTAGTTTAGAGAGAGGAAGTAAGGATTTTACCATCGTTGAGCTTGGATTTTGAAGAAGAAATTGATCATCTTTTCTATAGACTTTCATCTTAAATCAATGAGAATCTCTAACTCTCTCTCATCTATTTTTATTGCTTTCTTTTTATTATTGTTTTAGTTGTTGGTATTACTTGTTAATCATGTTGATTCTTTGTTATCTGTTAATTAATCTTGTTATTATCATGATTAGTGAGTAATGTCCTCATTAAGGGGTTGGTTGTGGTGTAGTTGGATCTTCAGCATTATCTAGGGTTTAGAAATGATGTATTTGTGATTAAAGTCTTTATATGTTTGATATTCTTTACTCTTCTTGCAAGTGCACATTGTTGGTTGATTAAAGGTGAATCTTTGCTAACATGAAACGGAAGTTGACTTCGCTAGGGTTCATTATTATCGATTGTTATTTGATAGTACCTCCTAGTATATGGTTCTAATGTGGAAGCATCGATGCTATGTTTGGAGAAGCCGATCAACCCCGGAAGGCGGTTAGATTGGACCTTACTTCGATATTCGAGCAAGTTTATATTAAAGTGATTAATGGAAGTTTGCATGTGTATAATACGATTAGGCCTTGAGAATTACGCTAGATTGCATTGTAGGTCCACATTGATACGGACAATTGATTTGTGGCTGGCATTTACACGATTGAGGTGTCTTGTGACGTTCCTAGCTAGAGTTCATCTTAGTTGCCGCTAATTATTGTAGGAGTTTATAGGTACTACGCAGCGGAAATAACATGAATCATATTCATAAAGCACCTAAACCAAGGATCATTGCATACCACACAAAAACACATAATTGTTTGAGCTTAGTGAGTTGCTCTTTTTATGTGATTTCAAAGCTTAGCCACCTAACTAAGTATAATTGACATGTTATGAGAAAGAACTAGCTCATTAGTTCAAAAATGTAGAAAATGGGCAAAGTAGAAGTCATTTAGGCCTTAATTAGGCCATTTAGGATGAAAATGGGTCCTTAAACTTTGTAAGTTGCTCTTTTTATGTGATTTCAAAGCTTAGCCACCAAAAATTAAGTATAATTGACATGTTATGAGAAAGAACTAGCTCATTAGTTCAAAAATGTAGAAAATGGGAAAAAAAGAAGTCATTTAGGCCTTATTTAGGCCATTTAGGATGAAAATGCGTCCTTAAACTTAGTAAGTTGCTCTTTTTATGTGATTTCAAAGCTTAGCCACCTAAAACTAAGTATAATTGACATATTATGAGAAAGAACTAGCTCATTAGTTCAAAAATGTAGAAAATTGGCAAAGTAGAAGTCATTTAGGCCTTATTTAGGCCATTTAGGATGAAAATGGGTCCTAAAACATTGTAAGTTGCTCTTTTATGTGATTTAAAAGCTTAGCCACCAAAAACTAAGTATAATTGACATGTTATGATAAAGAACTAGCTTATTAGTTAAAAAATCTAGAAAATGGGCAAGGAAGAAGTCATTTAGGCCTTTTTTAGGCCATTTAGGATGAAAATGCGTCCTAAAACTTTGTAAGTTGCTTTTTTATGTGATTTCAAAGCTTAGACACCAAAAACTAAGTATAATTGACATGTTATGAGAAATAACTAGCTCATTAAGTAAAAAAAATAAAAAATGGGCAAGGTAGAAGTCTTTTAGGCCTTATTTAGGCCATTTAGTATGAAAATGCGTTCTAAAAATTAGTAAGTTGCTCTTTTTCTTTGATTTCAAAGCTTAGCCACCTAAAACTAAGTATAATTGACATTTTATGAGAAAGAACTAGCTCATTAGTTAAAAAATGTAGAAAATGGGCAAAGTAGAAGTCATTTAGGCCTTTTTTAGGCCATTTAGGATGAAAATGCGTCCTAAAACTTTGTAACTTGCTTTTTTATGTAATTTCAAAGCTTATCCACCAAAAACTAAGTATAATTGACATGTTATGAGAAATAACTAGCTCATTAGTTAAAAAATGTAGAAAATGGGCAAGGTTGAATTCATTTAGGCCTTATTTAGGCCATTTAGGATGAAAATGCGTCCTTAAACTTAGTAAGTTGCATTTTTATGTGATTTCAAAGCTTAGCCACCTAAAAATAAGTATAATTAACATGTTATGAGAAAGAACTAGCTCATTAGTTAAAAAATGTAGAGAATGGGCAAAGTAGAAGTCATTTAGGCCTTTTTTAGGCCATTTAGGATGAAAATGCGTCCTTAAACTTAGTAAGTTTCTCTTTTTCTGTGATTTCAAAGCTTAGCCACCTAAAACTAAGTATAATTGACATTTTATGAGAAAGAACTAGCTCATTAGTTAAAAAATGTAGAAAATGAGCAATGTAAAAGTCATTTAGGCCTTATTTAGGCCATTTAGGATGAAAATGGGTCCTTAAACATAGTTAGTTGCTCTTTTTAGGTGATTTCAAGGCTTAGCCACCTAAAACTAAGTATAATTGACATGTTTTGAGAAAGAACTAGCTCAGTAGTTAAAAAATGTAGAAAATGGGCAAAGTAGAAAACATGTTATGAAAAATGCGTCCTTAAACTTAGTAAGGTGCTCTTTTATGTGATTAATTTTTTGCATATTTATTTACACATGTTTAACTTGACTAATTTATTCTAACATAATGTATATATATTCTAAGTTTTGCAAGGTGCAAAAGGGAGATCCGTTAATAAGCAAGGACCTTAATGAAGTACGAGACATGTTGGCATCTTTCATCACTTTCATTTTGTAAATGTTACATCATTTTGAATTTAAACTTTGTTGATTAACCTTTAGACTACTTTATTTATTGTTTGTATAGTTAGTATGGTGCAAATTTGTACTTATGTATATGATACTTTATTTATTGTATTGCATTTGGTTTTTAATTATTAATGTCTAAATATATATTTATAAATCTTGTTATATATAATTATATTACAGCAGAAATTATAGCAGGAATAATTGCAGGAATTATAACAGGAATAATTGCAGGAATTATTGCAGGAAAAGATAATATATATATATATATATATATATATATATATACATATATATATATATATATATACATATATATATATATATATATACATATATATATATATATATATACATATATATATATATATATACATATATATATATATATATATATATATATCTTCCTATAATTGCTACTGGTTAACTGGTGGCAAATGTCTGCCATCCCCTAAAAAAAAAACCGCGAAATATCATTGCCACCGGTTAACCGATGGCCATAATAATAATTACCACCGGTTAACCGGTGGCAATAAGCTGTTTTGTCACCGGTTTTGAACCGGTGGCCTTTACTCTGAGAATTGCCACCCCTCAAATGACCACCGGTTCAAAACCGGTGGCATAGGGGGGTTTTGAACCGGTGGCCAACTTGTTTTTTCGCCTAGTGGTAGTCATAGTCATACTATGAATTTGTTGAATCCTTTAACAAGTCTTTGCTTTGGTTAAAAACATTTTTCTTTCTTGTCTGTTTTGCTTGTGTTGGGTTTCACCCAATTTAGGCAAACTATTCAAGTGTCATACACTTGCTTACAGACTTAGAATCTATTTCAGATTTCCTGGTTTTAAAACCACTTGGAATTATAACTTGTCAAATCATCCTTATTACTTGCATAATCATCATGTTCCAAAATGAATATTTTAGAACTCTTAGTCAATATGAAATCATATTTCTTTGGCTAAATTTTACGTATGCTAGTCATCATTGTGGGTTTTATGCAACAATTGAAACTCATACAACAACTTTGTTTAGTTTTCTATGAGATACGACAATAGAGGATGTGCACTTGGAATGTACCACCTTCGACACATGGTTATTAATCCCATTACACATAATGAGACCACGCGTTGTCATTTGTAACATGAGGTGAATCATGCTCATATTTTTGCTTTTATTCGATAACTTCTCAAATTTCTTCGAGATTTTCGAAATCACATTCTTGAACTCTTTTAAGGCTCTCGAACTTTTCAAGATTCTTATCCTACTTTCCTTTTGAAGAGGCACATTTTGCATAGGGTGGACCAACCATGGTTTGAACCATGTTTGTTTGTTGCTTTTCTCGAACTCTTTCGAGATTTATATTACTCCCACTTGACCTTTTGGAACAATTTCCATAAGGGCACCTACTTGAGCAACAAACATTTTGTGCTAAGTATGGTTTGTGTAGTAGTACCCCGTGCTCTATATAGGAATCGAACGTGCATCAAATGATTTAATACATCTTGTATTCCTTGCTTTGTAGAAAGACTACTTAACAAGAACTTTTCTTATCCATATCACATATGAAGCTTTTGCTACATTTTGATTTGACCTATGTAGTTTTTGTTTAATTAGTTTTGTAGCTTATCTTAAAAGTATATCCCATGGGTAATGGTTGTAAGATAGGTAATTTACAACCATTATCAAAATATATCTCATATAGGTTGATAGCTCCCTTCATAAACACTTCATAAGGTTTTCTTTCGGAGTTTGTTATAAAACGATTTTACAACTCTTGGATGTTTATCAATGTCTTGGCTTAAATTCTCATTATTACGATCATATCGCAATACTTTGAATGTGTTGCCAAGTACATGTCTCGACTTAAATTTTCACAATTACAATCATATTGTAGTGTAATCATTATCATGTCAAGTTGAAACTGAACTTCATATTGAACATTTTGAACTTTACAAAATTTTCACTCTTATGCTTCAACTAAGTACAAGTAGTGATCGTATCACTAATGAAGTTTCATTGTCCCTCTCTAGCGTTTTAACCTTTGGTTTTCTTACATCGATATGTATTCGACCTCGAGTTCACATCATCATTTCTCTAAAGGGTGACTTTGTCAAAATTTCAAATTAGAATGATAATTACATATATCAATGGATTCATAATCCAATGACATTGAAAGTCCATCCCTTTGGATATTTCGCATGCAATTTTTATGTTCATTCGTATTAATTGACATATTAGAGACAACTTATATATATAGAAATGGTTTAACTATTTCTATCATGTAGAACTTTAAACCTATTTAGCAATTCAAAACACATTATGACTAAATGAAGCATGGAATAACATTTATTCCACGTTTTTGAATCTTCGATGCTTAGTCATTACTAACATTGAATGGTGTTTTGATTATGGCAA
This sequence comes from Chenopodium album, assembly GCF_948465745.1. NCBI lineage: Eukaryota > Viridiplantae > Streptophyta > Magnoliopsida > Caryophyllales > Amaranthaceae > Chenopodium > Chenopodium album. The sequence goes on along the minus strand of NC_137852.1, from coordinate 22,882,659 downwards.
GAATGAATAACATTTATTTAATTCTAGCCAATAACAAGGTACGGTGAAATATAGGTTCTACTTGTAAAGTTGCATCTTTTGCTTCCAGACTTGTAGATTCTACTTGTGAAGTAGCAACATTTGCTTCTAAACTTGTAGATTTATTCCTCCTTTAGCTAACTTCTTCCTTTAATTTAACCATATTGTGCAATGAGTGATCTAAACAAGACATCATATGTCCCAAGAAGTAGCAATATGCTAAATCAATTTCTATAATATAATTCTTAAAATTAGAACATTTCCACTCTTTTACCTTCCAACTGTTATGAGGTAGTTTTTAATCAATTGGAATTGGTCCATTTATTTTGAAATATTTGTTGTTCATAACAACTTTTAGCATGTAAGTAGTTCTAGGTTTGAGAAGTAGCAACTTGTTTGCATTTCTTGGCCTATAACATCTTAATGCAATCCTCATATATTCTTGAACCTTTCCTGTTTGAGCCACTTAGAACACTTCTCTTAGGTTCAAAATGATACTTTGCTTAACTTCTTTAAGCACTTTTTGTGATTTTGCTAAGTCTATTCTATCATTATTATATAAGAGTTTAATCAACTATTTAACTCTATATAAAGTGGATGAAGAATAGCGTCATATGATTAACTTTTGATCATAGAGATTTCCAATCACTTTCTTATATTCAATCATATTAAAGTTAAGAGATTTTATTGGATTCTATACTCGTCTTTTAGAGGGTTTGCACCTCCCATCTCATTATATCCTTTGAAAAAACTTTTCAAAATGAAGATGTGCTGGTATTTTACTCAAACATTTTGAATAAAACCAACTTTAGACATGTGACATGAATTTCTAAACTTGCCTTTTAGAACAATCTTAGCAAAATTGATATATAGGTTTATGGATTATCTTTTAAACTTTTGAGAACGTTTCTCAACTTTATTTTCAATCAAGGAGATTATATATAACAATAAAATTAGAACGACATGTTACTTATAAGTAAACGCAAAATTCAATTATGTTTAATAAAATTTAAAGTACCATAAGCGAATCAAATTGGTAACTTTAAAGAATTTATTCAATGTTAATTGATCCCAACTGAATTAAATGATTCCAAGATCCTTTATTCGTGCAATAATTGACCGGACTTTGGCCCTGCCATCAACCATTACATTTTCAAGGTGAGTAAACTCTTTACTGATTACAACTCTTTGTAATTCTTTGTTGAATAATTACCCATCAAATGTTTAATTATTACCCTTAGCTTCAAGGTTCTAAACTTTATCTTTAGGTAACCTTGTTAAGTATAACCAATTAAAAGTGTAGAATTTTTCCTACCCCCACTCCCCAATGAAAAATATGATGCCCAGCTTTGGCATGACGCATCATAAATGTCAAAGGTTTCATCGGGTTTTTAATTGGAAAAGCTGCCTCAATATTACCGGGACCTAGATTTATTATGTTGTGATTAAATAGTGCACTTTAACGCATCATCACAAAACATCAATAAAATCTAACATACATAAAATACTGAATGCATAAATAAGACATAGCATGGCCCCTAATCCTAAGAAAACTAATAAAGTAAATGGCTCCCACTTGAATCTTCAAGGATCTCATCCCCCTTGCTCCTTTGGGCCTTCACTTTATGGGCTTCTTGGATTATCTGCAACCTGTAATTCTACTCTATTCTATCTACTACTTAAATAAAATAAAATAAAATTACAAAAATACTTTATCGGTACGTAGACCGTACTAAGATTACAAAAATACATCACGATGCGCAGATCGTATTTAGCAATCTACTGGGCCATACTACTCATTATATAGCAATAAACAACATCATATATTTTAAAATTGCCGCATAATAAATCACTCATCATGCTTTCCTAAACTACAACATCGAATGTTCACAATTAAGGAAACATGGCATCTAAATATGTCATATTTTAATTAATGTAATTAGATAATATCATATATTATTCATGATCATCAATAAAATATCATATATTCTAAATTAGTCATGAGATAGAATCAAATCTTATTTTAATCATATAAGATAAATCATATTTATCCTCAAAAATTATCCTAACAAAGTTAGGAAATTCTATCCTAATTACTAGCCAATCACAAAATTTTAAATCAATTATATCCAAAATTAATTATGGGATAATCACATTATTTAAATCAATTATTATCCTTTTGGAATATGCTCAGAATATCCTAACAAAACTTATCCAAAATTAACAACTTTAATTATGGATAATTATTAAAACAACAACTTTATATATGGATAAGATCAAACTTAACAACTTTTGAAAGATTTGATTTCATCCAATAGTAAACAATATTTATTCAAAATAAAACTGATTTTATCCCAAAATAATTTGTAATTATCTTAAAGTAATTTTTCAAAATAGATTTTTTTTTTTAAAACATGCGCCAGCCACCGTGGTGTGGCCAACCGATGCCGGCCACGGTGGCCGTACACCTTGCGGTGTACGTTACAAAGCAGCGACGCAAGGGCAGTAGCAGCACACGCAACACTTGCGCGGCACTGCTGTCCCTGCTTCTGCTGTCCGAGCACCCTGCCCAGCCCCGCCTTCCCTCCTGGACCACCTGGTGCGGCAGTCGCCGTGGCAGCGCCACCCAGCCGCGGTTGCCGTACCTTAAATCCTTCCTTTTATTTTTTTATTTCAATTTTAATCAACAACTTTTGTTAAATAAAATTCATGTGGTTCATGATAAATTAAAACATAACTTTTATGCTAATTCATCCAATTAAAATTAAATTCACAATCTAATTTTAAAATCTAGGGTTCTTCATGAAAATAATCACAAATTTAATTTAACTTTAAATCAAATCATTGATCATGTACAATTCACAATTTATACATAAAATCAACTAGATTAAATTCATGAATCATAAAACAAACGAAATCGAACAAAAAGCACAAAAATCAGATTTTAGGGCTAATTAGGTTCAGAATTTTCGAAAAATTAGGGTTAGGGTTCGAAAAAATTAGAATAATCTAGGGCAAAATTCGGATCTCTTCATGGCTATTTTGAGCATTATTAAATCACATTTAATCAATTCCAAGAGTTAAATCACATTTAATACAATGAATTTAAATTGTGGACTATCAAAGAATCATAGTCAATATGCGTAAATGCAATAGGCTAACTGATACCACTGTAGGAGTTTATAGGTACTACGCAGCGGAAATAACATGAATCATATTCATAAAGAATCTAAACCAAGGTGCATTACATAACACATAAAGAACACATAATTGTACCTTTGAAGCGTGATTCCACGTGCGATCGAGCAAGAACAAGGGGAGATAAAGAACCTCAAGCGTGATTCCTGTACTTGGTCCACGGGCACAGATTAAAACCTCCACTAATGCTAGTTAGTTGTAATTGAACCCTTCAATTGACCTTCTACGGAGAGGAGAGACATACTAACCAAGAACCACCACGATAACCACCACATGCACCACCAAGGGGTGGCTGGCCGTACGAACGAGGGGAGGAGAAGGAAAGCCGTGAGTAGAGAGAGGGATTAAGGTGTTTGGGATTGGTTGCCTTAATGTCAAAATTCACTGTGTGTGAATTATGACTCTTACCTCCAACTCTAGGCATGGATCTTATTTATAGATCTCATCTCTAAATAAGAGCCCATGTCAAAAGCCCAAAACTTAATTCCAATCTAACTATGCTTGCCCAATCAAATTAATGATTAGTTAATTGCTCAAGAGGCCCATTAATGGGCCTCTTACTTGCTTAACCCAATACCCTTGTGTGTGACCTTATAGGATCCATTCTAGAGGGCTTTGGAATATTTGAATAGTCCAATGATCATCTCTCATAGTCTAACAACAGATGATGACGCCCCAAAAGAACGAACTTATTATCTCCATAATAGTGATCATTGATATATCTAGTAATTGCCCTTATCGAAGACATAACTCCTTCAGTTAGACCTCTAGGAAAATAGCTTGACATGCTCTTTTGGTTGAGCTTGCCGTTGGTCTTCACAACCATTGGTTTACGCATGTTTCCGGGTTGCTATAATTGTCATGATTACTTGGTGAAACTAATCCCTAGCACTTTATTTGTTTGGTTTCTTTGTCTTAGTAGTTGTTAGTGTCCTCTTCTATCCTTAGACTTCGACCTAGCTTAGGCACAAAATTAGAAGCACTTAGACATTACCTTTCCTTTGGGTTCGATCCTTGACTTACCTCTATACTTGTATTTAGGTTTATTGAGTGTTTATAAATTTTGTTTGGCTTAGGGAGGATTAGTCCAACGACCTAGTTCTCCCCACGTCAGACACATAAGCAGAGCATGTTTCGAAATTGCACAAAAACAATAGATCTACGCATCATGGCATATTTTACAAGATCTACAACTAATTGGAGGATGAAGAGAAGATGGAAATGGCGAAGAACCAGCAAAAAAATGAAATGAGGAAGCAGGTAGGTGAGAGCTCAAATTTAAAGTAAAAAGCATCCCGTTACACACCCCCGTGCCACGGTGCTCGTTACCGTAACGGTTAGGTTCTAACGTGGCGCGTGAAATTTTGCCGGTCAAAAGCACTAAAATTAAGGCTTTGACCGGTTCAGCAACTTCCGCGTCACGAGATTCCTTCTCGTCTAACGAAAGCAGCCACCGTGTCACGGGAAGCTTCCACGTCACACAATACAAAGCTGAGTTCCTGCACGTTTTTTACAAGATTCCTAGTGATGTTTTGGCATCCTTGACTAAGTTGGAATGATTTTCCGCGACTATCGGATAGTTATTTTCTCATCAGAATGATACAGAATATTTTAACTGATATTCGAAGGGTACCAAAATTACCATTTTACCCCTAGCGAGCATCAAAGTCTATTTTTCGACATTTTAAACAGCTAATATAGTCGGATAGTCGACTTGAAGGTGTGAATCATCTCCGGCCCACGTTCGGGGACAATCGAACCACTATCATTCCGGCGCAAGGTCCTCAAAACACAGAGATTTGTAATTTTAGTAGACAATTTTTTTTCCTCAAGCATGGAAAATTGTTGGTCGTTGTCACCTCTTAGTACAAATAAGTCAGCGATTATATCATTTATCGACTTTCCTCAGGTATGGAAAGTATTTATCTGTCGACTTTCCTCAAGCATGGAAAGTATTCATCTGTCGGCTTTCCTCAAGCATGGAAAGTATTATCGGTGGAATTCTTCAAGCATAGAAAACCGCCAAAATCATCTGTCGATTTTCCTCAAGCATGGAAAATGTCATCCGGTAGATTTCTTCAAGCAAAGAAAGCTACCAAACTCATCAGTCGGCTTTCCTCAGGCATGGAAAGCATTTCAACGATACGTCATCCGGTGGATTCCTTCAAGCATAGGAAGTTACCAAACTCATTTGTCACCGATACACTGATGTTAGATACGCATTCTATCCCTTTACTCTTTTATCTGCAGAACTAACATTTTTCTGTAGGTATCAGCGTATACAGAGTGATTTAAGATTGCAGAATATCTTAAATCATTCTCCGTCCCTATCGACTACTTTGACTATCGTTTTCGAAACTGACGTTTCTACAAACTCAATCAAAGTGGGGGATTCTGTAGAAACCTAAAAATGTCTCCCTAAAACCAAACCCGATGATGAACAACCTTTCACCGCCATTAGTTGGTCGGGTTGAGTATTTAATCCCAGGAGTGCTTAAAATTCATATTCAATCGAATCCTGTTCATAAAATAACCCACGGATCAGTCGTGATGTTTGGTCAAAGCATAGTTCCTTTTCACTTTGGCCCAAACCTTTTTATTTTATTTATTTCATTTATTATTTTAGCCCAATTATTAATAATAAAGTCAAAAACAGCCCAAAATAATCAATCGGCACTAAAAATGCTGAACAAAATTAGGGTTAAAAGTGAATTTAGACGCAAAAGCGGACTACAGGATCCCGCGTCACAAGAGTTGTTCACCGTGTCACCGGTTTATGTCCCGTCTGACGGTGGGATTCCCCGTGACATGGTGCCTCTGCTGTGACATAGGGCAATCCTGTGTTCTTTCCGCGTAAATCCTTCACGCGTTTTCTTCCCTCGTACCCTAAATATTTCCCGCGTCACACAACTGTTGACTGTGTTACGGTAAATTATCCCGTCTGACGGTGGTACTTCCCGTGACACGGTGCTCTCTACCGTGTCGCGGTGCATATTTTTAGGGTTTTTATCTTTTTAGGGTTCCGTGTGTTCCCTCAACACATTTTTTCTATAAATACCCCCTAATTTATGATGTACGAGGCATCAATCAATTCTCTCATTCTCTCTTCTATGCTCTAGCCTAAACACTAGCTTACCCTTTTCTCTCAAAATACCTTCCCTCAGCACTCCCAGGAGTTCGTACTTTACCCGAGGTTCTATCCTCAAACCACGGCGTGAAAGGTAGAACTATTTAAGGGTTTGGCCCCAAATCAATTCTATTTAATTTTATTTAGTTTCATTTTAATTGTTGTTTTATTAATTTTCCTTGAATTTACTAACGCATTTATTGTTTTTGTAGTAGCAAGCAAACAAAATCAAAGTAAGGAATCATGTTCCTTTTATTGCTTTTATTTCTATTATTTTTCTAACGATTTTATATTGTTGGAATTATTGTCGAATTGCTTCTAATATTAACGTTGATTTCTATTGTTATTATGATCACCATATTGCAGGTTTAAAGGGAATATGTAATTGAAAATCACTCCTAATAAGATAATTTGGACAACCGGTTTAGGTTCCTTTAATCTTGTTATATTAATTAAGTGATCAGTAATATTTTAGAACTATATGTTGCATTTATTCAACCAATTTAGCTTAATAATAGTTTAAAGCAAATTGAATCTTTGGTTGCATGCCTTTGAGATCACAGGAATACTTTTCACAACTCTTCAACTCTTCAACCACCATTTTGTGTTGGGGTTTGATGAGTTCCACACACCGCGGAAACAACCCCCACCCGAGGAACCACTCGCAATAATTAAAATCACAAAGCATAAATAAATATTCACAAAGAAAAGATAACGAATCTTACCCTCGAAGCGAGCTTCGCCCAAAACCCGGGGCTCTTACTTGAAAGCTACTAGCTCGTCAAGCGCCGCGCCTCCGACGGTATCCACCCACAAATAGGCGAACACAACTTTAAGGTCTACTACCTTGGGGTTAGCAAGGTCCGACCTAAACCCAAGTTTTATGTGAGTTTAAGAGTTTTCCCAAAAATTATGGAATGCTCTTTTTAACTCCCACTCAAGTACTTTACTCCAACTCCCAAGGTTGGTATTTATAGAGGAAAGTATGAGTGGGAATTTCTATCCCATCAATGTGGGATCATGAAATTCCACAAATTAATTTAAAGCTAAATTAAATTAAAATTGCAAACTAATAATAAATCTACAAGTGGCATTACCATGTGAGACGGGTTGGTGAGTACCACATGGAGAGTAGGGGACCATACTTGCTCCCTATTCAATACTCTTCTTATGCCACATGTCTTCTCCCACTTACTCCCATATTCCAAGCTTCCCCTTATTCACGACCCTATGGCCCAAGCCAAGCCACGAGCCAAGCCCGAGCCCGGCCCGCACCAGCCCGCACCTAGCCCGAGCCCAACCTGCACCAGCGGCTGCTGCTGTGGCTTGTTGCGGCTGCGGCTGCTGCTGTGCCTAGCCGCGGCTGGCCGTGGCTGCTTGCACGGTGTGTTAGCTCGTCTTGCCCCTAGCATTCGGATGCTAGGGGTATTTTCAAGAATATGGCCGATTTATTATTATTTTGCGCGTCTCGTCTTTTATCATTTAGACTCGACTTCCGACGATCGGTTTCGACGCTCTAAGCTCGAATTACCGACGTCTAAGTATTTAACACTCAGGCGAAGAATTAATTTTTTCTGAATTAATTCGTCGAGTTGGTTCGCATATATTTGCTTGGCTGTGACCCGAAGGGTTCAGTCAAGATTAAGCTGTAATATTAATTATATTATTATTACTGATCGGAAGTGGCCTCCACCCAGGCATTCTGATTACTTGACCTTACTGAATATATTAGCTTTCTAATAATTCTGAACCCGCTATCAGAATAATACACTTGTTCGAAGGACACCATTCCTTTCAATCTCCCACTTGTCCTTCCGGACAAGTGTGCATTTAGTGTATAACCCTTATCCTATGTCTCTTCATGTGTCTTCATGAACTACAGAGTAAGATTACTAGTCATCTCCGTTACGTCCAGAAGTGTTTCTCGAAATCCGAGTTTGACTGTCAATAAGCAGATGATTTCTAAAATCCATCTGAGCACGGCCATGCATTTTTCACAGTCTCGCTCTTCGAGAGGCCTTGTAAACAACAAGATATGTTCCCTATTGTTAGTAGGGGGACATTTCCAGTCTTTTAATGTAGCTTCTCTTACTAAGAGGACTCACCCGCCCGATATTAGTCTTTATAATCCCCAATTACGGCAAACGTTTGGCGGATACCAAAGCGGACCAGTACTCAAACAACAAGAGATCTCCCACTACTCATGGTCAAAGGAAAAGAGTTCCGATAGTAATAATGAGAAAAATACTTATGACGATTTTTAAATCTCTTAAAGCATCCTCATAGGTCTGTCCAGTAGGGTTCTAAACAAATACCTGTGCAAATGATTTGTATCCTCATAGCACAAGAAACTGTGCTACAAATCATACTACACACTAATCTCTGATGGTCATTATTCGTCCACAAAATACAACCTTGTTTAGGGATAATTTTCGATTAAAATATTCAATGTTCACTTAATAGGTGTTTCTTTATCCAAGCCTTGATACCCTATTTTGAATATTTATTAAAATCGAATGGACTCATTATTTAATTCTAAACCACAATCAAATAGAGATGGAGTGATTTAAATTGCATGAAAATTTTAATTACTCCAAAAACTGAATGGTTCATCATGGTGCTTTACATCAACATGGTTCAAAATTTGATTAAAACACTATAAATAGAATTCAAAGCCAGTTCGCAACATGCTTTATTCCCATTGCCTCAATGTGTTTGTTGTGCTTCACTTGAGACAGAGGTTTAGTTAGTGGATCGGCTACATTGTCATCCGTTCCAACTTTACAAATTCTGATTTCACCTTCTGACTTCCATTCGCGAATCATATGAAATCGCCTCTGGACATGTTTGACCTTCTGATGTTCTCGTGGCTCTCTAGCCTAAGCAATAGCTCCATTGTTGTCACAATAGAGGTCTACTGGACCCTTGATCGAGGGTACAACACCAAGTTCATCAATGAACTTGCGAATCCAAACTGCCTCCTTGGCTGCCTCAGATGCTGCCAAGTACTCGGCTTCAGCTGTAGAATCTGCGGTTGTGCTTTGCTTTGCACTCTTCCAACTAAACGCTCCTCCATTGAGACAGTATGTATCCTGATTGTGACTTGAAGTCGTCTCTGTCTGTCTGGAAGCTTGCGTCGGCATATCCCTCAACAACCAATTCATCTTTACCACCATAGACCAGGAATTTATCCTTGTTCCTTTTCAGGTACTTCAGAATATTCTTGGCCGCAGTCCAATGCGCCTCTCCTGGGTCTGATTGGTATCGGCTCGTAGCACTCAAGGCATACGATACATCCGGCCTAGTACATATCATGGAATACATGATCGATCCGATAAGCAAAGCATACGGAATTCGACTCATCCTTTTTCGCTCATCAAGTGTCTTTGGACACTGCTTTTTGCTTAAGGTTATGCCATGTGACATGGGTAGGTGCCCTCTCTTGGCTCCTTCCATTTGGAATCGAGCTAGTACCTTATCGATGTAAGTACTCTGACTCATTCTAATCACCCTATTTTATCTATCCCTATAGATCTTGATGCCTAATATGTACTGAGCTTCTCCCAAGTCTTTCATTGAAAAACATTTCTCGAGCCAAGTCTTTACAAACTCCAGCAATGGAATGCTATTTCCAATGAGCAAAATGTCATCGACATATAAGACTAGGAAGGCGATGTCACTCCCACTGACCTTCTTGTAGATATAAGCCTCATCTGGATTCTTGATAAAACCAAATTAACTGATGGCTTCATCAAATCGCAGATTCCAACTTCTGCTTGCTTGCTTTAATCCATAAATGGACTTCTTAAGCTTTCATAACTTCTTAGGATTATTCTGGTCGACAAAACCTTCAGGTTGTGTCATATACACAGTTTCTTCCAAAATCCCATTGATGAAGGCGATTTTGACGTCCATCTTCCATATTTCATAATTGTAATATGCAGCAATCGCTAGAAGAATTCGAACGGACTTAAGCATAGCAACTGGAGTCTTTTCCACTGCTTTTGACGGAGCACGATTCAGTGTGAGTGCCGCAGTTAAAAGTGCATGTCCCCAGAAAGAGATTGGAAGTTCACTAAGACCCATAGTCAATCGGACTATGTCTAACAGGGTTAGATTCCTCCTTTCAGATACTTCATTCCACTGAAGAGTTCCCGGAGGTGTCAACTCTGAAAGTATTCCATGTTCTTTCAAATGGTCATCAAATTCTTGGCTCAAATATTCGCCACCTCGATCCGATCGAAGTGCTTTGATTTTCTTGTCGAGTTGGTTTTCAACTTCTTTCTGAAATTCTTTGAATTTGTCAAACGATTCAGATTTGTGCGACATTAGATAGACATAACCATATCTACTAATGTCGTCCGTGAAGGTTATGAAATACCGATAACCACTTCTTGCGGGTGTACTCATTGTTCCACATACATCGGTGTGTATAAGTCCCAATAAGTCACCGGCCCTTTCTCCTAACTTGGAGAATGGTTGCTTTATCATCTTGCCTAATAAACATCCTTCGCAATTCTCAAAGGATTCTAAATCAAATGAGTCAAGAATACCTTCTTGTAGAAGTTTCTTGATGCGTTTGATGTTAATGTGGCCAAGGCGACAATGCCACAAGTAAGTTTGACTAGACTGTGTAGTCTTAGCTTTCTTTGCAGGATTATTAACGTTATAAATTCTTTGTCTAGAGATAACACATAAAAACCATTTTCTTAATGTGTCGTACCATATAAAACATTATCGAGATAAAATGAACATGTTTGGTCTTTAACTCGAAATTCAAAACCTTTGGCGTCCAACGCCGAAATTGAAATGATGTTTTTGGTAATGTTGGGAACACAATAAACATTGTCAAGTTCCAAAACTAGCCCCGTGGGCAAAGACAAACTAAGAGATCCTACAGAAATAGCACCAATCCTTGCTCCATTTCCTACCCGGAGCTCGATCTCTCCCTTCGCTAGCTTCCTAGTGTTCCTTAGTGCCTGTGAATTGGAAAAAAGGTGTGAGCCACATCCGGTATCTAATACCCATGAAGCCGAGCTAGTGAAGTTAAAGTCTATAACGTAAATACCTGATGTAGAAGCAACGGTTCCGTTCTTCTTATCTTCCTTGAATTTGAGGCAGTCTCTCTTCCAATGTCCCTTCTTCTTGCAATAGAAGCATTCGGAATCAGACTTATAAGATGCTACCTTTTTCTCCTTGTTGTCTTTGGTAGCTTTTGGCTTAGGCGGAAAGTTCTTCTTCCCTTTCCCCATGAAGCCCTTCTTCTTTTTGCCCGCCCTTTTGAACGGCTTACCCTTCTTAATCATGAGCATATCATGCTTTCCCTCATCCTTGAGCGTCTGCTCGGCTTGCTTCAACATCCCATGAAGCTCGGTGAGGGTTTTGTCCATGTTATGCATATTGTAGTTCATCTTGAACTGGTCATAGCCTTTGGGAAGGGAATGGAGAATGATGTCAATAGCCATTTCGGTTGAATACCCCGCATCAAGCCTTCCCATGTTCTCAAATAATCCGATCATTTTGAGCACATGTGGGCTGACTGGATCTCCTTTCTTGAGCTTAGTCTCAAGGATCTGCCTATGGGTTTCAAACCTTTCAGTTCGAGCCTGTTCTTGAAACATATTCTGTAACTCAGAAATGATCTCATAGGTCGATTCCTTCTCGAAGAAGGTATTCTGAAGTTCAGGAGACATAGTGGCTAGCATTACGCACTTGACATCCCGATCGGCCACTTGCCATCGGTTAAGGGCTGCTTGAGTTACCTCCTCATTGGGAGCCTCGGGCATTTCCTCATCAAGGACATACTCTTTTTGTTCTTGCATAAGAACGATGCGCAAATTCCTTTGCTAATCAAGGAAATTGGTACCACTCAACTTCTCCTTGTCGAGAATTGAGCGTAATGAAAACTGGTTGTTTGAGGTTGAAGAAATGATTCTACAATTGAAAGAATTTTAATGAAAAACCATTCAAAAAATACTTACATAAGATTGAATTTTATTCATGCAAATTTTCAATACTTATTTAATGTCTTATTTACACGTAAAAATTGTCCCTATTTTGTGAAAATAAGGCAATTCCAAGATCCGAAGAAACAAAGAGTGGTTAAGCATGCTTTGGCTTGTCTTAAACACTCAATCTTCTAGGTAAGCATTGCCTTGCTAATAGCTCTAAGCCACTCTTGGTTAGACAATTGTCGCATCTAATGCATCTTTGACGATGTATCTTTTTTGCCACGGTATGTGAGGACTCCTCACTCATACAGATGAGTTAAACCAAAACCAACGTGCACACTCGGTGTGCCTTATGCCCCTTAGAGGAGTGATGGCACCTCGCTTTGGCGTAGCCTACCATCACCATCGCCCGGTTAGTAAGTGTTGTTTTGGAAAGGCAAGTTTTACTCAATATTATTAGGGACCTAGGATTTCTATGTTGGTTGATTTAAGTGAACTTAACTAATCATCGCAACATCAAGAAAACCTAAACATGCATCTAATGAATAATTCACAAATATATATATGAGCATAAAATATAAAGCGAAATTATAGATGCATATTGGCAACTAGCATGACCCCTTGAAATCTTCATATCTTCAAAAGGTCTTCATTTGCATTTCAAGGCTTTGTCTTCCAAGATACGCCGTCTTCAAGACTTAACCAAACTATGCAAAAAACTAGTGTCTACAACTAGGAATAATCTAAATATTAAAGTACAAAAATACTTAGCGGTGCGTAGGCCGTATTTAGATTTACAAAAATACATAAAGGCACGTAATTCGTATTTATTATCCTAGTCGGGTCCCACTAGTTGCCATTTCATTAAACCTGTGAGAGAGAGAATATATATATTCCATTCATCCATTCACTATTTGTGAATGGCCCATGCAATTTACAAAATTAACAACAAGTAAAATACATTCAAATAACGCGCGCACTAGTAACTAATCTAGGTGGTTAATCCGATTAACACGCCTAATTAAAACTAGTCAAAGTTGTTTTACCGATTATATAATTTACGTCATTAATAATTGAAGCTCCCACTAAATTCCGCATTTCCTTAATTAATTTAATTAATTAAGTCGGTAGCACCCAAACTTGTCAAAATGAAATTTTGCCAATGCCGCTCAAAAACCGAGGCCTAGCCTCCCAAAATTTTAATTAAAATAAACAAAATTAATTAAAATGAATAAACGGCAAAATAATTAACATCAAGCCTACTACGGCTAGTCACCTCACCGCACCAAGCATACGCACACGCCAAGACCATGAACACACGGCCGCGAGCCGCTGCCACAGCATAGCCGCGAGTGGCTGCTGCTACCGCGCGTGAGCTGCTGCTGTGCGTGGCTGCTACCGCGCGTGTGGCCCACAATCGAGGCGGCGCAACCACCTTGGCAGCCACATGCGGGCTGCTGTGCAGCCCGCCTCGCCATGGTGGTGCATTGCCTCATTTTGCGTGCCACTACCTTGGGATTTGATCCCTTTTCGCGAGACAAAAATAATTAATTCTAAATTAATTTTAGAACTAATTTAGTGAGCAAAATAAAATTTTAAACAAGTCTAACTTAATAAAATTTTCAAAGTGCAATAACCAAAATAATTCCAAGAACCATCTTTGATTAAATTGGTTTAGCTTGGTGCAAAATAGAATTGAGGCAATTTCTCACTTTCAATTTAATCAATTTAAATTAAACTTGAGAATTTGACAAAGTAAAGGACGTTGGAAAAATATGAACTTTAATGTTCAAATGAAAATTCCAACATCTAAAATTTGTGAATCCTTGAAAATTATATCTTCCAACATGAAGATAACCAAATTTCTATCACAAAAATAGAAACTTTATGTTTCTAATCAACTCAAAATGATTAAAAAAACAAAGATCAACTCAAAATAACATGGAATTTAGTGGTTTTCAAAGTTTCAATCACTTATCACAAATAAAGATTGAATCTTTAACACTTAGGAAGCCTCAAAAAATAAAATTTTCACACTAAAAAGCAATTAGTTTGCAATTATGTGAAAATAAATCAACCTTTAAGCGTCAAATACTACAAAGTAAGTGTGCTTTAAGGGGACATAAAAGCGCAGAAAATAATGCAAATAATCGACCATATAATCAACAATTTATGCCATTAATTTCAAGGTTAGAAAAGACTTAAAATTTTTCGTCAAAAACGAAAAACCCCTCGAAAAAGGCATTTCTGTTCAGAATTTGGCTAAAATCCTAGCCCCATCGGGGTAAAAACCTTTCCAGACCACGTTTTCCACCCAAAATTCACTGTCTTTGGCGAAAATCAGGGTTCTGGGCCAAATTCTACATTAAAACGGGATTAAATAAATAAAACCGAGCTACTAATCTAATTAGCAACATAAACCAGAAAATTAAGCAAAAAATAAACCTTGAAAAACATGATTATAAAAATCAACGAGTGGGGCTCCGATACCGCTTTTGGAGTTTGAAGAGTCCCACTCACCGCGGAAACAACCCCTACCCGAGGAACCACTCGCAATAATTAAAATCACAAAGCATAAATAAATATTCACAAAGAAAAGATAACGAATCTTACCCTCGAAGCGAGCTTCGCCCAAAACCCGGGGCTCTTACTTTAAAGCTACTAGCACGTCAAGCGCCGCGCCTTCGACGGTATCCACCCACAAATAGGCGAACACAACTTTAAGGTCTACTACCTTGGGGTTAGCAAGGTCCGACCTAAACCCGAGTGTTATGTGAGTTTAAGAGTTTTCCCAAAAATTTGGAATTCTCTTTTTAACTCCCACTCAAGCACTTTACTCCAAATCCCAAGGTTGGTATTTATAGAGGAAAGTAAGAGTGGGAATTTCTATCCCATCAATGTGGGATCATGAAATTCCACAAATTAATTTAAAGCTAAATTAAATTAAAATTGGACACTAATAATAAATCTACAAGTGGCATTACCATGTGAGATGAGTTGGTGAGGACCACATGGAGAGTAGGGGACCATACTTGCTCCCCACTCAACACTCTCCTTGTGCCCCATGTCCTCTCCCACTTACTCCCATATTCCAAGCTTCCCCTTATTCACGGCCCTATGGCCCAAGCCAAGCCACGAGCCAAGCCCGAGCCCGGCCCGCACCTGGCCCGCACTAGCTGCTGCTGTGGCTTGGTGCGGCTGCTGCTGTGCCTAGCCACGGCTGGCCGTGGCTGCTAGCACGGTGTGTTAGCTCGTCTTGCCCCTAGCATTCGGATGCTCGGGGCACTCCGATGCTAAGGGTATTTTCGGGAATATGGTCGATTTATTATTATTTTGCGCATCTCGTCTTTTATCATTTAGACTCGACTTCCAACGATCAGTTTCGACGCTCTAAGCTCGAATTACCGACGTCTAAATACTTAACACTCAGGCGACGAATTACTTTCTTCCGAATTAATTCGTCGAGTTGGTTCGCATATATTTGCTTGGGTGTGACCCGAAGGGTTCAGTCAAGATTAAGCTGTAATATTAATTATATTAATATTACTAATCGGAAGCGGCCTCCACCCAGGCATTCCGATCACTTGACCTTACTAAATATATTAGCTTTCTAATATTCTGAACCCGCTATCAGAATAATACACTTGTTCGAAGGACACCATTCCTTTCATTTTGATCATTCTCTTCAACTCTCATATGTTTCTTCGGGTTCGGTTCTCTTGCACGCCAGTCAGTCGGCCAGCGACACCGCTGGCCATTCTGAAATGAGGGGGACGTACCACCGCCGCCCCCTCCCTTCAATCTTTCTCCTCCCAGCTTCTCAACTGGTTAGTTCTCGCTATCATTTTTGTACGTCTTTCTTTGTTTCACTTGTTTATTTAATCTGACCATTTTGTATGATCATTCGCATATATCTCGGAGGAGATGCACATGAATTTGCCCGGCCAGTCTCTTACTAGCGCGGACAGGAAAGCCATGCAGGAAGCCATGGTCTGTGCGGTTCCCCAAGCGCAGCGAGACAAGCTGTGGGGAATCAACGAAGGGTTTCTCGGCCCCATGATCAATTGCAGCGCCGAGGTATTCCTTCTCTATACCATACCCTTTTCTCTTACTACTTAGCATAATTTTTCTTCATTTGGCTAACTCTTTTGCCTTCGTCCGCAGCTTTTCCTCCGCCTAAACGCCTTCCTTGACTAGAAGGATAAAGAAAACGAGCAGCTGAACAAGGCCTGGCTCAAACTGAGGAAGGCCGAGGACGCTGGCACCGGGACGGCCGCCATACAAAGGGTCCATCAGAAGACCCAGATCACTGCGCTGTCCGACACAGCGATGTGGCAGACTGGGGACCTAGTCAAACTAGGCAAGGCTCTCGAACAAGAGACTTTGGCCAGGGAGACAATAAAAACAAAGAAAATAAGATAATTTAAATAAAATAAGAAAATAAGCTAAAAACTATTAAAAACTACTAAAATACTCGAAATAAAGATAAAAGACGAGAATAAGCAAATAAAAGAAATAAAGGACAAAAAGGGTTAAATTGAGAAACGACTCGATAAACACCCTAAAAGTGACATAAAAGTCACTTATCAAACTCCCCCAAGCTTACCTTTTGCTCGTCCTCGAGCAAATTAAAATGAAACACGGGAGAAGGAGAATGATTTATTCAAGCAAAGCTAGAACACTAAAGGAGACAAGAATGTACACTAACTCACTTTCGTAGGAATCACGGTCACTTTTAGCAACTAATAACAAGCCCTTTAAACCCCTAGATCGCCCTAGAGGACGAGTGTGCTCTCGCGAGGGTGTCCTAAGAGTTTAACCCACAACTCTATACAAAAACCAAGGCACGGCCATAAAAAAGAAAAGAAAAAGAAACATAAAAAAGAGAAAGCAAAACACAAATTCATATATGGACAAGAAATAGGAACAAGCACCAATGAATGCAAACCTTTCTAAATAGACAAATGTATGCACGTTCTAAGATGTCAATGGTTGATTGAAACATAACATATGCTAAGCATAGAGAACTAATGAGGACTCAATCCACCCTAGCCCCAACCAATCGGGCCGCGTTCTCTCCACTAGCTTCAAATCAACCCTTGAGCTAGCTTCTCATGATTCCACGAAGGAACAGGAAAAAGATAAAGAAATGAAAAAATTTGAGAAGGTAATCCCGACATCTCAACTATGCATACTCTCTCCATAGGTTTGAAGTTTATCTCCCTCCACCGTTCTTTGACCTAACCCCACTAAAGTCTAAGGGTCTTTTATTGGGTTGAAACGTAAGGTTAAGGGTTAAGGCGGGGTAAAAATTTGAAAATTTTGGTGATATTTCCTAAGTGAAGCAAAAGAGTGGCCTACTCTCAAAAATTAACTCAAGAAGTCACAAAATATCAAACAAAAATACCAATAATGCCATCTCCCCCAAGCTTACTCAACACTAACGCACAATATATACAAAAAAAGAAGGAACGCTCCCCCCCAAGCTTGAACGAAGCATTGTCCCCAATGCTTAAACAAGGGAAGAAAACGAACCAAACTAAAATATATTTGTGTTTTTGTTTCTTATTCTTTTTTTTTTTTTGTGTCCTTGCCTTTTTTAACTATGGACGGCTTTTTCTTGGAACTTCATTTGATTTTCTTGAATTGCATATTTCTTCTCAAACTTTTTTGCATATTCTTTTCAAGCTCAATTTTCAACACCGTACTTAAACCAATTCACAAAATTTTCTAGCTCATGATCAACACTCTCAAAACTCAAACCTCACATGCCAATGCTTCACTAACTAAGAGGGTTGGTAAACATAGGTTATTGGGTTTGTAATGTGGTTAAGACAAGAAAGGGAAACATTAGGCTCAAATTGGTTAATAAGTAGGTTGATGCAAAATAGAAAATCAAATTTGTAACAAAATAAAAAGAAGATAAAGAAAAATGAGAAAATGTGCCCTTTTCCTCCCTTAGAGTGGCTCCGTCACGATCTTGGGAGCTAGAGATCAAAACAAGGATTAAGACATGCATAGTCAAGGATCCTAAATTGCCGCTCAACAAGGTGATGAAGGCTAGAACAAATGAAGCTCAAAAGGGATTATAACCAAACAAATACCAACCAAGGGTTTCAAATCCACTATAGAGAGCAACTCCATCTTACCACATTCCCGTGAACTAAGGCTTCATGGACCCCTAAAAGTTCTTAACCCGACTACCTTAGCATATAGTATCCTAGAGTCAACCAATGACACTCTCAAACCGTGCATACATTTACCACTTAGGAAGAAAAACATTCAAGAATGCAATTCCAAAATAGAATGTCCAAAATAAGAACAAACAAAACACATTTTGCCAAAATTACCTTGAAAGTAAACAAAAAACTTTTTGGATTTTTGAAAATATAAGAAAAGACATGGAAATGCATATACTCAAGTGCATGGCATATATGAATCAACAATCTACCCAACATGATAGAATACCCTCCCCCAAGCTTGAATGAGACAATATACTCAAACATAAACCAAATAGGCCATGGGAGGGGAAAAGAAAGAAATCAACCCAACAAACCAACACATGTCCAACGAGTCACCAACCATTAGAGAAAGAGCTAGGAAAGATGTTACCGGATATTGGTGGGTGTAAATACCCGCAAATGAACCAATTTAACCTTTCAAAGTCGATTTCCTTTTGAATTGAATCTCGATTTCCATATGCTAGCAAAAATAGGCATCAAACTTCCTTGTTTCTTGATCCAAAACAATGCATAAGTGTATAACAAGTCATGTACCTAGCAAAAGGCACACAAACATTTCCATGAGAGAAAATCTAATCTAAAAAAGAAAAGAAAATGAAAGCAATAAAAACCCCGGGTTACTTCCCGAGAAAGGCTTGTTTAACGTCCAAGCGAGACCGCTCTAGTAAATAATATTGCAACGAACGCAAGAGTTTATCAAATGCACTACTACACAACTCATATGATAACAAGTAGGCAAATGACGGAAGGAGGACGTGCAACAAGATTATTTACATAAGTGAGGAGGAAGATGCCAAAAGAAGGAAGAAAAATCAAAAGAAAAATTAAGAAAATAAGAAGAATAAGAAAAATAAGGAAAAGAATAAAAAGGCAAAATCTCCTCAAAATCTTTTTGGGTGGCACGATCACCCATTTCCTCAATAATGGGAGGATGAGAAGGAAGAGTCTCAACAAACAAGTGAGGGTCCTTAATAGGCTCTTTGACAAAAGAGGGGAGGAATATGGGATAGTAGGGGATATGGTCGAATTTCCTTGAGAAAGGGACATGAGGACGGAGAGGAGAAACAATGGTCTCACAAAGCCTCACATCACCAATGAGGGCATGAAAATCAATCATAGAATCCTCAAAAGAACACTCATGGCTCACATCTCCCTCAAACAAAAACTCTCCAATAGAAATAACTTCATCCTCCTCTCTATCACAACGATGAACAACAACTCCCTCAAGAAACTCAAAGCCTAGAGTCTCTAAACCATGCATGAAAGGATATAGGTTTCTCTCAAACCCATCCCTCTCCCATGAAGCATTGCCAATGAACTCTCTCAAAAGGCTATAATGCTTGGTTACACCTTCAACGAATATACTAGCCATAACCTCAAAATAATCCAAAGACTCATGGATAGAAGGGTCACAAACATGCAAGCTAGACTCATCAAGATGGGGAAGGGGGTTGGAATCCTCAAAATCGACATTTTCTTCATTCACAACCCTTCCACCATCACTCAAGGGACTCTCAATCTCTCTTGATTGCTCAAACTCATCATCATCATCCTCATGAACTCCCTCATTCAAAATGGAAGATGGCTCACTAACATCCTCACCATGGGAAGCTCTCAAAGGGGGTGAATAAGGGGAAGATTAACACTTAAGCTCAAAAGGGGAATGACAAGGATCAAAATCCTCAAAAATCCTCTCATCACAAGAAATTCTCTCCTCACCTTCACACCCTTGGCCCACATCATCCTCAAAAACACTCTCACACTCCAAATGAGGTGCCTCACATCCATTTACATCAACCATAGCACTCATCACTTTGGCAAGCCTCACTTCTCTCAACTTTTGTTCCTCTTGAAGCTGTTGGAGTTGTTGGGTGAGATATTGCATTTGAGAAAGAATTTGGGGAGTAATGTTATCGGGTTGAGGTTCATGATCAAAATCAAATTGCATATTATCAAAATTAGCACAAACCTCATCACAATGAGCATAAGAGGGGAGGGGGTCAACTGAAGGAATTATGTCTTCGATAAGTGCAATTACTAGATATATCAAGGATCACTATTATGGAGATAATAAGTTCATTCTATTGGGGCGTCATCCTCTGTTGCTAGACTATGAGAGATGATCTTTGGGCTAGTCAAATAGTCCAAAGCCCTTTAGAATGGATCCTATATTGGTCACACACAAGGGTATTGGGTTAAGCAAGTTAGAGGCCCATTAATGGGCCTCATGAGCAATCAATTAGTCATAAGCATGAGTGGGCTAAGTATAGTTTGAGTGGGATTATGAAGTGGGCTTTGATTTGGACTTGGGCTATTATTTAGAGATATGATCTATAAATAATAGCCTTGCCTAGGGTTGATGACATACACAAGTCACAATTGACAATACAGTGAATTGTGAAACAAGCAACCACCATCCAAAAGACCCTCTTCCTCCCTCTCTTACACGCCACCTCTCTCCTCCCCTCTCACCCACGGCCGGCCACCCCTAGTGGCCACGTGGTGTTGCGCGGTGGTTCTTGCCTGGTTGATCGTTCGTCCATCTCCGTAGAAGGTCGATAGAAGTGTTCTTTCGCGACTAACTAGCATTAGTGGAGGTCTTAATCTGTGCCCGTGGACCAAGTAGAGGAATCACGTTTGAGGTTCTTTATCTCCCCATTGTTCTTGCTCGATCATCGTGGAATCACGCTTCAAAGGTATAATTCTTACTTCTTTATGTGTTATGCATGAGATCCTTGGTTTGGTGCTATATGAATATGATTCATGTTAATTCCGCTTTTAGTACCTATAATCTCCTACAGTGGTATCAGTTAGCCTCTTGCATCTACATATATTGAGTAATAATTCTTTGATAATCCACAATTTTAATTCAATTAGGAGGGAGAATAATTTAATTATGAGTCAATTGTTATTTTAAATATGATTTAACAATATAGAATCATTAAAGGTGTTTAATTTGCTCCATATAAGCCATCAATTGATCCGAATTATGCCCCAAAATATTCGAAAAATTCGAACCCCTAAACCCTAATTTTCGAAAATTTCGAATTTTAACCCTAATTTGTGAAATTTTGTGTTTAAATTTTGATTTATTTCGATGGTAATATGTTTAAGGAATTTAATCTATTTGATTACATGTTAAAATTATGAATTTTCATGGTCAAATTATTTAATTTAAGTGTTAAATTAAATTGGGGATTAATTTCATCAAGAACCCTAATTTCATAATTGAATATGATTTAGTTTTGGAATTAATTGGACCACATAAAGTTTAATTTAATTTTACAAAATATGTTTTGTTTTAATTAAATAAAATCAAAAAAAAAAAAAAAAAAAAAAAAAAAGGAATTTACAGCAGCAGCCACCGCGGCTGGGTGGCGCTGCCACGGCGGTGCTGCTGCTGGTGGTCCAGGAGGGAAGGGGCGGGGCTGGGTCAGGCAGCAAGGAGCAGCGCAGCAGTGCCGCAGCCTTGCGTGTGCTGCTGCTGCTGCTGTTCCTGCGTTACTGCAGGGGCAGCAGCCACCGTGGCCGGCTCCGGCTGGCCACACCACGGTGGCTGACGTGGTTCTTCATAAAAAAAAAAATTTTATTTTATTTTAGATAAAATCAGATTTCAAAATTTTAAAAGATAAGTTTAAATTTTGAAAAGATAATTAACAAAATTAAAGTTGTTATTTTTGTTAAGTTTGGATAATTATGGAGCAAAAGATTCTATAAGGATAATAATTGATTATATAATGTGATTATCTCATAATTATTTATGGATAATAATTGATTTAAAATATGTGATTGGCAAGTAATTAGGATAGAATTCCTAAATTAGTTAGGATAATCATGGAAAATAAATATGATTTATATTCCATATTTTCAAATAAGATTTGATTCTATCTCATACCTAAATTAAAATATATGATATTTTATAATTGGTCATGATTAATATATAATATTATCTAATTACAGTAATTAATTAAAATATGAGATATTTATAGCCATGTTTCCTTTAATATAGACATTCGATGTTGTAGTTTAGGAAAGCATGATGAGTGATTTATTATATGGCACTTTATAATATATGATATTGTTTATTGCTATATATAGACTAGTATGGCCCATAGATTCTAAAATACGATCTGCGCATCGTGAAGTATTTTGTAATCTAAATACGGTCTGCGTACCGTTGAGTATTTTTGTAATTTATTTTATTTTATTTAAGTAGTAGATAGAATAGAATAAATTTACAGGTTGCAGTTGATCCAAAAACCAATGAAGTGAAGACCCAATGGAGCAAGATGGATGAGATCCATGAAGATCCAAGTGGGAGCATTCTACTTTATTAGTTTTCTTAGGATTAAGGGGGCCATACTATGTCATGTTTTATTGCATTAGTAGAATATGCATGTTTAGGTTTATTTATGTTGCTTGATGATGCGCTAGAGTTCACTATACAATCACAACATAATAAATCTAGATCCCAGTAATATTGATGCAGCTTTTCCAATTAAAAACCCGACGAAAACCTTGATCGTTTGTGATGGGTCGGCCCTTAGCAGAGCATCATAATATATCTTGGGGAAGTGGGGGTAGGACCGCATATCTACACTTTTAATTGGTTAAATTCAACAAGGTTACCTAAAGCGTTTAGAACCTTGAAGCTAAGAGTAATAATTAAACATGCGATGGTTAATTATTCAACCAAGAATTACAAGAGTTGTAATCAGTAAAGAGTTTACTCACCTTGAAAATGTAATGGTTGATTGCAGGGCCTCACTCTGGTTAATTATTGCACAAATAAAGGATCTTGGAATCATTTTATTCAATAGGGGTCATTTTAAAATTGAATAAAATGCTTTAGAGTTACCAATAAAATTCTAAATAACTTATGGTACTTTAAATTTATTAAACATAATTATTGAATTTTGCCTCGTTTTGTTTTTGTTTGTAGATGAATAACTTATTTGACAACACAGATTTACCAATGAAACTCAATTTAAGGCTTAATCTCAGAAACTACAGGCAATGGGAGGGCGAATTGAGAAATGTTCTCACAAGCTTCAAGCTTGATGCTCGCCTATATGTACCCGTTGAGAACAAGTGTGCTCCTGGTCAGGACCCTGAAATGCATGCAAAATTAGTTTTGGATGCAATAAAGGTCAAGAACCTAATACTGGAATCTATTCCAAACTGTTGGTATAATAGGTTCAGACGGTATGAGGTGACCAACTTATATCAATGTCTTCGTGCTATCTGTAGGGGTGGCATGGGGGCATTGGGTAGCGGAGGTGTCAACGATCCAAATGTAAGAGAGATCGTTAACTCGATCCCTCAGATTTACTATTCCTGGGCTGACAGTTTAAGGTATGAGACTTACCGGATTCATGGTAAGATAATGGCAAAGAAACTCTTGCCTGGTCAGTCTGTGAGGAACCATGTTACTGAATTGGTTGATATGATCGACCAAATGGATGTCCTCGGGAAACCGATCGATGATGATTCTGCGCGTGACATTATTTTGTTTTCGCTCCATGCTGGTTTTGACATTGTGAGACTTTCTCATAATGATGAGGGATCATCAGCGAATTTGATCAACATCTTACTTAACCATGCTGAGGAGTACCTGATAAGGAGAGATTGCCAGTGCTTCTATTGTGGTGGATGGCAAGTCCATACACCAGGGTGTCCCCATTATGCACCAGTGAAAACAGAAGGTAAGGTGTTACTTGATGTTTTTGTTGTAGAAATTAATCTTACTTCATCTTCCACTTGGGTATTCGATACCGGTTGTGGTGCTCATATCGTCAATGACGTGCAGGGCTTGAAAGGAAGTAGGAAGCTAGATCCAGGAGAAGTGACACTTCGAGTAGGAAATGGAGCAAAAGTTGCTGCACTTGCTATTGGGAGTTATCATTTGAGACTACCTTCTGGATTAATTTTAGTACTTAATAACTGTTATTTCGTTCCAAGCATTACTAAAAACATTATTTCAGTTCCAGTTTTAGATACTGAAGGTTTTTCATCTGAAATAAGAGACAAACGTTGTTTTATTTCGAAAGAAAACATGTTATATGCTAATGCTAAGTTAATTAATGGTTTGTATGTTTTAGAATATACAACTCATGTCTACAACATAGATCATAAAAAGCAGAAAACAGATGGTTCAAACCCAACTTACCTATGGCATTGTAGGCTTGGACATATTAACCAAAAGCGCGTCCAGAAATTACATAAGGATGGACTCCTTTCTTCTTTTGATTATGAATCATTTGAAAACTGTGAGTCATGCTTGCTTGGGAAAATTACTAAGTCACCCTTTACGGGTATAGGTGAAAGAGCTAGCGACCTTTTGGGACTCATACATACAGATGTGTGTGGACCAATGAGTTCAAAAGCCAGAGGTGGATATAATTACTTCATTACTTTCACTGATGATTTAAGTAGATATGGTTACATTTACTTAATGAAGCACAAGTCGGAAGCCTTTGAAAAGTTCAAAGAATTCCAGAATGAAGTACAAAACCAGCTTGGGAAGACAATTAAGGCACTACGATCTGATCGTGGTGGCGAATATTTAACCCAAGAATTTGATGAACATCTGATTAATTGTGGAATAATTTCACAATTAACCCCTCCAGGGACACCTCAATTAAATGGAGTGTCAGAAAGGAGAAATAGGACTCTACTTGATATGGTTAGGTCCATGATGAGCTTTACTGATCTTCCCATATCCTTTTGGGGATATGCATTAGGAGCAGCTTCCAGAGTACTAAACAGAAGCCCATCCAAAGCAGTTGAGAAGACACCATATGAATTATGGAAAGGAAAAGTTCCAAATTTGTCTTATCTCAAGATTTGGGGTTGTGAAGCCTATGTAAAACGTTTACAAAGCGATAAACTACACCCTAAATCAGACAAGTGTTTCTTTGTGGGCTACCCCAAAGAAACAAGAGGGTATTACTTCTACAATCGCGAAGATGACAAAGTGTTTGTTGCTCGCGATGGTGTCTTTCTAGAAAAGGAATTTCTATCTAGAAAGCCAAGTGGGAGTAAAGTGGTTCTCGAAGAAATTCGAGACGAGCAACAAATGGATGTGGATAACACCACATCAGAGGCGAGGGCGCATGAAACGATTAATCATGCGTCGGAGCAAGCTAATTCCACCAGCGAGACTCCTATCGTCCCACTTGAATCTAATTCATGCGAAAATCTTCAAGGAGTTGGAGAGAAAATTTCTACTGTTGCTCCTACCCCACGTAGGTCTGACAGAATCAGAAACAAACAGTTTGTCGATGTTCTGTTAACTGAGGATTCTGAAATCTTCTTATTGGAGAATGAGGAACCCACAACCTACAAGCAAGCTTTGGTGAGCCCCAACTCAGATAAATGGCTTGAGGCCATGAAATCCGAAATGGAGTCAATGTCTGAAAATAAAGTGTGGACCCTAGCTGACTTGCCTAATGGGTTAAAACCCATTGGTTGCAAATGGGTCTACAAGATTAAAACAGACAAGGATGGAAATGCCTACATCCATAAAGCAAGACTAGTTGCGAAAGGGTTCAGACAGATTCATGGTATTGACTATGATGAAACTTTTTCCCCAGTAGCAATGCTTAAGTCCATTCGGATTCTTCTAGCGATCGCCGCATTTTTCGATTACGAAATATGGCAGATGGATGTCAAAACCGCATTCTTGAATGGGTTCTTGAAGGAGGAAGTGTACATGACACAACCTGAGGGTTTTGAAGATCCAGAAAAT
Source organism: Chenopodium album (assembly GCF_948465745.1). Taxonomy (NCBI): domain Eukaryota; kingdom Viridiplantae; phylum Streptophyta; class Magnoliopsida; order Caryophyllales; family Amaranthaceae; genus Chenopodium; species Chenopodium album. The sequence goes on along the minus strand of NC_137852.1, from coordinate 22,856,373 downwards.
CCTAGAAAGGTATGCAAGCTTGAGAAATCTATTTATGGATTAAAGCAGGCATCCAGGAGTTGGAATCTTCGTTTTGATGAAGCAATCAAAAGGTTTGATTTTGTCAAAAGTGAAGAGGAACCTTGTGTATACAAGAAGTTTAGTGGGAGCAGCATAGTTTTCTTAGTCTTATATGTAGATGACATACTTCTCATGGGAAATGACATACCAATGCTTGAATCAGTCAAGGAATGGTTAAAGAGTTGTTTTTCCATGAAAGACTTAGGTGAAGCTGAGTACATTTTGGGAATCAAAATCCATAGAGACAGGTCTCGAAGGATGATTGGACTAAGTCAAGAGACTTATATTGATAAGGTTCTTGACAGGTTCGAGATGACAAACTCCAAGAGAGGTTTTCTCCCCATGTCCCATGGCATTACGCTCAGTAAATCTCAATGCCCGGTTATGCCAGATGAGATGAGACGTATGGCTATCATTCCTTATGCTTCTGCAATAGGATCGATAATGTATGCCATGATTTGTACAAGGCCGGATGTTGCTATGCTCTAAGCATGTGCAGCAGGTTTCAGGCAAATCCAGGTGAAGCACACTGGACAGCTGCCAAGAACATCCTTAAGTACTTGAGAAGGACGAAAGGAATGTTCCTAGTGTATGGTGGCGAAGATGAGTTGGTTGTCAAAGGTTATACGGATGCGAGTTTCCAAACAGACAGGGATGACTTCAGATCTCAATCTGGATACATTTTCTGTCTGAATGGAGGAGCAGTGAGCTGGAAGAGTTCAAAGCAAAGCACTGTCGCAGACTCTACGACAGAATCAGAGTATTTGGCTGCTGTTGAAGCAGCTAAGGAAGCTGTTTGGATAAAGAAGTTCCTGACTGAGCTGGATATTGTACCAAGTTCTCAAAAGGGTATCGAGATATATTGCGACAATAATGGAGCTATTGCTCAATCCAAGGAAGCTAGGTCACACTTCAAATCCAAACATGTAGAGAGGAAGTTTCACCTCATTCGAGAGATCGTTGACAGAGGAGATGTCAAGATGAGCAAAATTCACACGGATGAGAACATCGCTGATCCGCTTACTAAACCCCTTCCAATGCCTAAGCATGAGAAGCATACTAGTGCAACTGGATTGAAGCGAATGGTGTAATTAGAAGTTGTTATTTGTTTTGAGAAAATAAATTACATATGTAATACATTCATTTGCAGAATTATGTTTAATCAGAAATTATCTTTTCTCTTATTTAATTGTGGTTTCAATATTAAATAAAATGTCCAAAATAATTATGGATTGATGGGCTCATCAGGTTATCTATCCGATAGAGACCTGGTGTATGAAACCCCACAGGTGAACAAAATCCACATATTATTTAAGTTCCTAGTTCGAAATTATTAAAATGGACATAAATGATTTCAATGAATGGACTAGCATGTAAGATTGATTGGATAGCTCGGTTTCATGGGCTATAGGAGCATAGTGATAAGGCTCGGTCAATCACATGGATATGCATGAATGATGCAGGATCGAACTATAGACCTACTTTGAAGTTCAAGTATAGAACTTCCGGATATATTAGTGGATTCCTTTGACATGAGTGGAACATTGGTTTCATTCAATGGATGAAATAACTGTGGTACATTCAAACGTCTTCCCGTAACTGGAGATTATAAAGGGTGTTTCCTGGTTGTTTCAGAAGTTGAGTGGGAGCTTTGGTTGCCACAAGATTGGATAGAGTCTTCCTATTAAATTAGGAATGTGTCATGTTTTGGCCTCTTGAAGAGGGAGAATTCAGAAAATGCATGGCCGTGCTCAAATGAGTTATATAGTAACCATTTGTTTTGTAATTCTAACTCGGATTTCAAGAAACGATTTGTAGATTAATATAGATCGCATAAGATGCAATCATATTATCAAATCGACACAAAATGACTTAAGGAATTTGAATATTGCGCACTTGTCTCAGACAAGTGGGAGATTGAAGGAATTATGTCTTCGATAAGTGCAATTACTAGATATATCAAGGATCACTATTATGGAGATAATAAGTTCATTCTATTGGGGCGTCATCCTCTGTTGCTAGACTATGAGAGATGATCTTTGGGCTAGTCAAATAGTCCAAAGCCCTTTAGAATGGATCCTATATTGGTCACACACAAGGGTATTGGGTTAAGCAAGTTAGAGGCCCATTAATGGGCCTCATGAGCAATCAATTAGTCATAAGCATGAGTGGGCTAAGTATAGTTTGAGTGGGATTATGAAGTGGGCTTTGATTTGGACTTGGGCTATTATTTAGAGATATGATCTATAAATAATAGCCTTGCCTAGGGTTGATGACACAAGTCACAATTGACAATACAGTGAATTGTGAAACAAGCAACCACCATCCAAAAGACCCTCTTCCTCCCTCTCTTACACGCCACCTCTCTCCTCCCCTCTCACCCACGGCCGGCCACCCCTAGTGGCCACGTGGTGTTGCGCGGTGGTTCTTGCCTGGTTGATCGTTCGTCCATCTCCGTAGAAGGTCGATAGAAGTGTTCTTTCGCGACTAACTAGCATTAGTGGAGGTCTTAATCTGTGCCCGTGGACCAAGTAGAGGAATCACGTTTGAGGTTCTTTATCTCCCCATTGTTCTTGCTGGATCATCGTGGAATCACGCTTCAAAGGTATAATTCTTACTTCTTTATGTGTTATGCATGAGATCCTTGGTTTGGTGCTATATGAATATGATTCATGTTAATTCCGCTTTTAGTACCTATAATCTCCTACAGTCAACATGCATACATGGATCATCACAAGGAACAATAGAAGTATCAAGAGAATTCATGCAAAAATTAGAAGAATCTTGACATTGAGAATCAAAACAAGAGACATTACATTCTCTATCATACGAATCTCTAGCAAGCCATGTGAAGAAATTCCAAGCATCATGCACAGAAAAATGACGGAATATACCATTGTGTATCTTCTCAACCATACCCCTAGTATACTCATTCATGCCCCAATAAGCTATACCACAAGCATCACTAAGAGAACACCCATGGTAACTAAGAAAACCATCTAATCTATCAAAGTAAGCATAAAAGGGTTCATCATCAAATTGAGGAAAAGATAAACATGCCATTTTTATACAAAGAACAAAGAAAAACAAACAAAAATCAAATAATATACAAGAACCTAGCTAATGTAATCAATACAAACTAATGAACGCCTTAGTCCCCGGCAACAGCGCCAAAATTTGATCGAGGGTTTAGGTAGTGTCGTTGGTCTACTAACCCTAACTAAATTAGAAATTTATAATCCTAAACTACCCTAATACGAGTATAGGGGTAAGTAAAGGGTCGAACCCAAAAGGACTAAGTGTATCAATCTATGGTAATTAGACTACTAGGAAAGCTTGTGAGGTAAAGAGAGGTTAAACTAAACACAACTAAGGACAAATAACTAAACTAGGGAAAGTGGAATCCAATTACATCAATGCATTCAACAATATCATACAACTAGATGAAAATGACCTTGATTAGGAACAATCAACACAATTAACTCATTCTCGCACAATTAAGCATGTTAATTAACCTACTAAACTAATTCACTCTCGTGCAACTAGCCTAGCAAAGGTATGGAAGAATTTAGACCCTCAACCAACTCACTCTCGCACAATTGATTGAAAGCACAATTAACAACATAGAATCAATTAGCTAGAAAGATTCTAATCCATAAAAGCATCATCCGTACACAATAATCAAGAAACAAATTCATACTAGCCACAATCAATCATTAAATTAATTAACATAACCCTCATCCATTTCCCTAGAACAAAACCTAAGCTAACATAATGAACAAAAACATGGAAAACAAGGTAAAATAATAATAAAAGCAAGAATCAAATAACTAAACTAATTAATCTGCTCAAAACAACAAATAAATAAGCAAAAACAATAATAAATGAAAGCAATAAATGTGAGAGAAAGTTAGGAAGACTCATTGAATTTATGAGAGGAAAAATCCACAAATTGATTCTTCAAAATCCCAAAAACTCCATGAAAAATCCAAGCTTTCTCTCTCTAAACTACTCCTAAACTAGAGAGAGAAACTCCTAATCTAACCCTAAGAGAGAGAAAAATTAAAGAACTAAAACTACTCTAATCTAATCTAGGATAGAATAAAATGTTGAGAGTTGAGAGAGAATAACCCCAAAGGGGGTATTTATGTACAAGCTAAAATAATAAAAGAAAACAAATAAAGAAAATAAAATAACAAATAAAAGAAATAAAAAGAGAAAAGAAATAAAATAAAATAAACCAAAAAGAAAGTAAAATAAAACCCATCCCCCCAAAACAAAACAATAAGACCCCATTCTTCCTTCCTCCAATTCATTGCTCTCATTTCATCATCAACATCACCATTCACGTATCATCATCATCAACGACCATAATCACTGCTGATCATTTCCAATCGGGCCCTTGGATTAACCCAATGAATCTCAGCCGTAGGATTTCAATATGCTTAAGAAATCACGTGATTTTTAATGGAGATGAGGAGCACCCGCACAACCCAAATCGGAGCGTCCGCTCCGAGCTTCTGCTTTGAATTGGGAAAATTAGAATGAAAATGGAGCGTCTGCTTCGTAAGAAAGAGCGCCCGCTCCAGTGGGTGTTGTGAATTGAGTTTAATTGGAGCTTACGGCTGCAGGCAGCTTTGATTGGAGATTGTTTCTGGCGGTTTTGGCGGCTGTTAGGTGGTTGTTGATGGTGGCTCAGGGCGGTGGATTCCGCTGCTGTTATTGTTGCTGTTTGTGCCAATTGTAGCGGAGGAGTGTGTAGCGGATGGTGCTTGTGTTGTTGGTGTGTGTGTGGTGGAGATTGATGGTGGTTTCTGTGGTTGTGACTCGAATTGGGAGTTGGCTGGGCTGGTGATATTGCTGTGGAGTGTGTGAAGGGCAGGGGAGCAGGGGAGTGTGAGGTGGTGTTGTGTGGTGAAGGATAAAAAGGGGGAGTGGTGTATGATAAGCTGCTAGCAAGTGGGCAGCAGCTTGGCATTGTGCCTCGAACCTCGGACCCCGAACATGATTTGAACTTGAAACCCGGAACACCTATAACCAAAAACACGAGGGTATAACCACGAGATAAAATAAAATAAAGAGAAAATAAAATAAAATAAAAATAACATAAAAATAAAATCAAAAGAAATTAAATAAAATAAAATAAAACAAATATGAAAATAAAATAAAATAAGAAAATAAAAGAAACTAGGAACTTATTAAAAAAACAAGAACTAAAAACCTAAAATAAAAACAAAGAAAATAAGATAATTTAAATAAAATGAGAAAATAAGCTAAAATCTATTAAAAACTACTAAAATACTCGAAATAAAGATAAAAGACGAGAATAAGCAGATAAAAGAAATAAAGGACAAAAAGGGTTAAATTATTGGAAAAATAAGCCGAGAAACGACTCGATAAACACCCTAAAAGTGACATAAAAGTCACTTATCAACTATGCGCCAAGAGCGAGACATGGCCGTCCCGGAGGGGGAGAAATGGAAGGCTAGGTTCGAAGCGTCTGAGAAGCTGAAGAGCGACTTAGCCTTGGCACAGGTTAATATTTAGTCAACTTTAAATGAGGCGGACGCGCTGAAGGCCAAGGTGGAGACCTTGAAGAAGTCCGTTTTGGACTTAACTGAGAAGCTGAAGGCTCCTCGGCCGCCTAGCACTGAAGAAGTTGTCCGCATTGAGCACAATGCTGAAGAGCGGCTTAAGGCTCACTTCTTCGACGCCTTTGAGCTGATGGTGGCCGATGGTGAGGCGGCCTACTACCAGGAACGCTTTTGCTAAGCGCCTGGAGTACGTCTGCCTCAGGGAAGAGGCAAAGAAGGCCGGCCAATCTCCTCTCGAGCTAGTGGTCACTTCCCCTGAGTCCGGAGAGGACGAAGAGGAAGTTGAAGAGGATGAGGAGTAGAAGGCAGGCGATAATACTGAGAAGCCCAAGGGTGAGATGTCTGTTCTTGCCCCGGCTAACGAAGAGAATTCAGCCATGGAGGAGCCTGCCAAAGATGATACTGCTAAGTAGAGCTCAGGACCTGCATCCGCCATCTACTTCGCGTCTAGCTTTCCCTTGTTTCAGCTTTCATTTTGTTTTTCCTTAGCTTTTGTTAAACAATTTGCATTTTTTGTTTGAAGCCGCATTTTTTGAGTGGTAATGTATGATATTTCGGCCGCCTTCTCTGAAGTCTTATTTCAATGTTAATTTGTCCGCCTTTTGAGCATTTTTTTATATCTGTTTCATATTAAGCAAATTTTTTGCAATTTTATGTTTTTTGAATGCTTTCGTACGAACCTAGGGGTATTCCCCTTTATTCGGTGTTCGCCTAGTCCATACTCTGAGTTGTTTAATTGACTTGGTAGTTTTTATACCTTAAAGGCTATGACAACTAGCAAGTTAATCAAATTATAGTAATGATTGCCCTTGGACTAGGTGAAAAGCCGAATCAATCAGATTTAAGCGGCCATTCAATTGGCTTTATGTGAGTCGTCCGTTGAAACTATTGCTCGGACGTACTCAAGAAATTCCAAGTATTATCCCAACTTAGAAATTTCTGGGCTCAGTTGGGCTAGACGCCTAGTTATGTCCTAATTGTGAGGGACACTTGTGTTTTACAATTTCAGGATACCTTGCCTTAACTGTTCGGCCTGGATTGGGACGAACGGTCGTTTTTGACCCTAGTCAGATTTTGAATGCTATGTTATATTCATTTTTTTATTTTTACTATTTTAATTTTTTTTTTACCCTTGCGGACGGGTTGCTTTGTTGCAAGAAATCTTGTAACCCCTGCACCTCTGAGTCTTTGGTAGGCCGAGTTGCTATGTTGGAAGCAACCTAGTGACTGATTTCACTCGGCTTTTCAGCTTAAATCATAAAGTGCAAATAAGCATAAGTAAAATAGTAAGATAAAATAACAATGTTTGACTTTGTCATTAATTTGTGAAAATTACATCGTTGTGGCCGTATGGCTTTAATTACAATGATCGGTCGATAGACCTAGCTGTATATACAACTTTTTGGCAAAGTACTAAAAAAGAAACTTAAACATGTTACTTTTTCAGTTTGTTAGTATTCCATGTCCACGGGATCTGACGGCCGTTAATGGCTTCAAGGCGATATGTGTCGTCTCGGACTTCTTCCCTGATTCAGTATGGCCCCTCCCAGTTTGGAGTTAATTTGCCGTCCTCATTGGCTTGGCTAATAGCTTCCATTTTTCTCAGCACCAGATCCCCCATCTTCATCAAACGCTTAGACACTCGACGATTATATGCCCTTGTCATCCTTAAACGATAAATTTCGTGTCTAAGCACCGCATTACCCCTAGCTTTTGGAAGAAAATCTAGGGCGGTCTTTATGGCCTCCCAATTGGCCGACTCAACATATAGCATCACCCGCAGAGTGGGCTCGACATCGCAATTGGGAGTAAAGCTTCGGCTCCATAGACCAAAAAGAATGGATTTTCTCCCGTGGAACACTTTGCTGTTGTCCGTATGGACCATAATACATTAACCAACTCATCTGCCCATAGGCCGCCTGCTTTTTCAAGCTTGCGCTTGATTCTATTTGAGATCAACTTGTTGTAGGCTTCAACTTTGCCATTGGCTTGAGGTCGGCCGACCGAAGCAAACAATGAGTTATACCTTGGTCCCCCCAACCATTCTTTGAGTTGGCGCGTCTCAAACTGAGGTCCGTTGTCAAATACCATTGACTGAGGTACTCCATACCGAGTGATTATGCTTTTCCATATGAAGGCTAACACATGTGTCCATTTAATGCCTCGGACATCCTCGGCTTCAACCCATTTAGTGAAATAGTCCACGACCACCAATACATATCGTTTCTAGCCGGACGCTGGAGTGTAAGGCCCTAAGATGTCCATGCCCCATTTTGCAAAAGGGAGCGGACTGCTTAAGGCCGAAAGAATATTTGCTGGCCGATGAATTAAGGTCGCAAACCTCTGGCACTTGTCACATTTTTTGACCATTTGCATGGCATCCGTTTTCAAGCTCGGCCAGTAATATCCCAATTGTGTAGCCTTTTCAGCCAAGGCTCGCCCTCCAATATGGGAACCACAATGTCCTTGATGAAGGTCGTTCAGCACATCATGCTCTCTTTCAGGAGTTATGCACTTTAGATAGGGCTCCACAAAAGCTTTTTTGAATAGTTCCCCATTCTTGATCTCGAAACAGGTCGCTCTCCTCTTCATTAGCCAACTCTCTTTGGGATCGACCGAAAGAATTCCATCCTTTAAATAGGAGATAATTCCGTCCATATAGGTTGAACTTCTATCTATGATCTGAACATGCTCGACATCAATACTCCGTTTCTCTTTCACTTCCTAGAATACTGATCTTGGAGTGTCACATGATGTCGAGGAAGCAAATTTAGAGATCGCGTCCGCTTGATGATTTTCCGAACGAGGAACTTGTCTTAGAGAGAAATGTTCTAAGCACTCGGCCTCTTCCTTAACCAGCTGCATGTACTTCATCATGGCCGGCTCCCTCGCTTCAAAGCCACCATTGACCTGGCTGACTATTAGCCGGGAGTCTGAGCATACTTCAATTTTGGTTGCTCTAGCCGCTTTGCACATTCTTAGGCCGGCCAACAATGCTTCGTACTCAGCTTTGTTGTTTGACGCTTAGAACTGAAATATCAATGCGTACTTAAACTTATCTCCTTCAGGAGACTGACATATGATACTAGCACCACACCCAGTTGTTGTTGCACTACCATCCACGAACACTTTCCAAATCTGGTCCCCGGCCGGCTGATGATCAGGCCGTATCATCTCAGGCAAAAAATCCGCGAAAGCTTGCACCTTGATTGCTTTTCTCGGCTCGAACGTAATGTCAAAGCCTCTGAGTTCTGAAGCCCACTTGAGCATGCGGCCACTGGCTTCTAAAGTTAAGAATGGCTTCTTTAAGGGTTGGTCTGTATAGACCACAATTGAGTGTGCAAAAAAATACGGCCGCAGCTTCTTTGATGCCATATACAATGCCAAGCCAAATTTTTCAATGGGGGGGTACTTATGCACAGCATTGTAAAGTACGTGGCTGATGAAGTATATTGGGACCTGGTGACTGTCCCTCTCAGCAAGTAGGACGACACTTAGAGAGTGTTTGGAGATGGCAAGATAAATGAATAACTTCTCATTCTTGAGCGGACTGACGAGGCGAGGCAATGTATGCAAGTGACTTTTCAATTGTATGAATGCTTCCTCATCCTCCTCCGTCCACTCGAACATGGCTTTCTTTTTAATAGTTTGGAAAAAATAGCGGCACTTATCCCCTGATCTTGACAAAAATCTACCAAGGGCGGCTAAACAGCCGGTCAGTCTTTGCACTTCCTTAATTATTCTTGGTGACTTCATGTCCAAGACGGCTTGAATTATTTTAGGGTTGGCCTCAATTCCACGTTGATCAATCAAAAATCCGAGAAATTTACTGGACTCAACACCAAAGACACATTTCTTTGGATTTAACATCATCTTATCCCGCCTGAGTTTGGTAAAAGTTTCTCGTAGATCCTTTAGATGATCGGCCGGCTCTTTTGACTTGACAATCATGTCATCCATGTACGCCTCCATATTTCGGCCGAGCTGATCTCTAAAGACTGTGTTAACAAGTCTCTGAAAGGTAGCAGGGGCGTTCTTAAGGCCGAATGGCATAACTTTGTAACAATACAACTCCTGCTCTGTCATGAACGCTGTTTTTTCTTGATCTTCTTCCCATAGGGGAATTTGATGGAATCTGGAGTATGCGTCCATGAAACTCATCAGGGTGTGCCCGACCGTGGAATCAACCAGATGGTCTATCTTAGGCAAGGGAAAGCTATCCCTAGGGCACGCCTTGTTCAAATAAGTATAATCCACGCACATTCTCCAAGTTCCATTCGGCTTCTTTTGCAAGAACTACATTAGCTACCCAATCTAGATAGAAGCATTGCCGAATGAAACTGGCGTCGAGCAGCTTTTTCACCTCAGCTGCGGCCGCCTGATTTCTCTCTTCTCCATGATTCCTCTTTTTCAGGCGAACATGCTTTATCAATGGATTAAGATCCAGCTTATGCACGGCCAAGTCATGACGTATTCCTGGCATTTCACCAACTTCAAAGGCAAATACAGCTTTGAATTCCCTCAGCAGCTGAATTAACCCATCCCCAAGCCTACCCAAGGCTATAGTGCCTACACTAACCATCCGTCCTGGTAGGTCAAGGTCAAGCACTATATCTTGGTGGCTGCCGGCCGGCTGAGGCCTTAACTCTTCTGGCCGGCCGATAGTCATTAATTGCTAGACTTCTTCTGTCTTGGCCGCTTTACGCCTCTGGCCGACCTGGTATGCTTGGAGTGAGGTTCCTTCCTCCTTTACCTCGGACAATCATTGTCCGCGCGCAGTAGGCTTCACCGCCAACTGATTACATTCTTTAGCCATTTTCTAACTTCCTTAAATCGTCCCAATCTTACCGTCCGACCTCTCAAACTTTAGCAGCATTAAGTGAGGTACGATGACTGCCTTGGCCGTATTCAGAGTAGAACGGCCGAGTATAACATTATACCCTGTCAGTTCTTTAACAACGAGAAAGAGAACGACCATATCTCTTCCTTCTCCCTTCTGCCAAAGCGGATAGGAAGATCTATCCGTCCGACTGGAAGGATGACATCCCCCCAAATCTTACCAACGGGTGGGTAATGTCCTGGAGAGTATCTTCTGGAAAGCTTAAGTTCTTCAGGGCGTCCGGGCTAATGATGTCGGCCGAGCTTCCCGTATCAATCAATATTCATCCAACTTTCAAATTGCCTATGTTCATGATAAAAACTATAGGATCATTATGCAACGCCATGACCTCCCCAGGGTCAGCCTCACTAATGATTGCTTCAGGGAAAGGTTCGGCCTTTACTGCATCCGTTTGCATCACATTTGCCAAATTTCTGGCGTCCTACTTGATCCCTTTCATGGTAGGGCCGCCTGAGGCAAAGCCTCCTGATATCACGGCCACAAAGCCTGAATCAGTGCTAATCCCATCATCTTCCTTGTCATTTTTCTGGTCATTCTTCTGCTTTTTCTCGGACGTGTTGTATGTCCGTTTGTAAGTGAACTTGGACTTCATCACATAAGAATTCAACAAACCCTTCTCGGCCACCTTGTCCAACAACCTCTTCAAATTGATGCAATCGTTCTTGTCATGACCCACATCTTTGTGGTAATGACAATACTTGTTCTTGTTTCTGTACTTGGCCGAGCCCCTCAAGGGCTGAGGTTTTTCAAACTCAAACTTGTCTTTTATCTCCATCAGAACGGAATAACAGTTCTTGTTGAACTCGTACTGGGGCTCGTACGTCTTGCTCTTTTTTGACTAGGGTTTCTTGTCATCATCTACCCAGACTTCTTTTCTTTTGTTTCCTTCTTTCTTTCGGCCGCCGAGTCTTGCTGAAAAAATTGCTTCTTCTCAGCCCCTTTGTCGGCTTTTCTGATTTGGTGAGCGAACAGAAGTCTGTGGCCTCAATGTAGGCTTTGGCTTCCCGCAACATACCTGCGTACGGCCGAATCTTTTTTCTTACCACCATTATGCCTTAATCCCCGGAGAAATTCATAGTATGTCCATTCGTTCGGAAGATTATGAATTTGGGCTTTTTCTTGGTTAAATCTTTCGACGTACGATCGTAGTCTTTCATTCTTTCCTTGCACAATTGCTGCCAAATTATGACTTGTCTTTCTTGGTAGGATGTTGTAAGAGAAATTTCCCACAAACAATTTATGCATCTGACTGGAAGGGTATTGAACCAATCTCGCGCCACACCCTTTAGGGTGGCCGGGAAGCATCTGCACCAAGTAACGTCATCTACGCTTTGTAAGTACATCAGGTTGTTGTACGAAGTAATATGCTCTTCTGGGTTGCCCGTACCATCATAGGCACCCACGAGTACACTCTTAACTTTTGCTAGTTGTGGGGCTGTTAAAATGTCTTGCGAAAACGGAGGCGGCTTATCTCCTAGAGTCAGCAAGCGCATCTGCTAATCAATCGGCTAAGGCTGCGCGAACGGTCTAGCTAGGTAGGGGGCCTGGCCATACGGCCCATACTGCCCGAAGAATTGGGGACTTCGCTGCATCAACCCATTGAGAACTTGAGGGGGTTGATATTATAACGGCTGAACTGGAATAGGTGTAGAAGTGCGAATAGCTTGGCTTCGGCTGGAGAAGGCCGTGTTGGTATGTTGGGAGAGAGAGTGGTTAGAGAACTCATCCGGCATAGTTGGGGTAGAGGCCGTGTCAGAATATGCGGCCCTCCCTTTGCTTGTGCCGAATGTAGTCCTTTGCATCCTTGAAACGCTGTGACGGCTCAGGCTCCCCCCTTTTCGGCTGTCTGCCCCTCCCCCCAGCCGATTGGGTTTTCGCCAACAGACTAGAGAGATTGGTCCGTGGCACTCGGGGAGACCTACCATGCGGCCGGCGGAATGGGATATTACCAGCAGCAATTGCATTGGTTTTGTTGTGTGTTTTCTTAGAAGCAACCCCTTCCCCCTTCTGCTGTTTAGAGGCCGAGGCATGGTGGTTGCCCAACTCTTGGCGAAGCTTGGTGAGCTCGGCCATCAGGGTGGCTGGAGTAACTGGAGGTTGTTCGGCTCATGAAATGAGGTGGTTAAAGGATTACTGAAATGTATGGTAGTATGTAAGTCCTCTACATATCCATCCTCGCCTTGACAAGGACCGGTATTAGGTGTCTGACCGTCTATTACCATAACGGACGAGTATCCCCATAGACGGCGCCAAATGTTTCAGGGTTTTTTGTGATCTCCTCGGATACTGGTCACGTTCTCCCGGCAGCGATACTTGGATACCTGCAAAACAACGAATATTCCTTTACCGGAATATTCACCTCCGACGATCAAGTTAGAGATCGGGAAACGGAAAGTTTAGAGAGAGAAAGTAGAGAGAAGTTGGAGCTCTTTTAATGCTCTTTTTATTGTTATGTCACAATTGTAATACCCCGTATTTTTATGTATCGTATTTTTATGTATTTTTATAAAGTATTTAAGTATTAATAAAAGGTACTAATAAGGGCTCAAGTATTTTTTTTAAATATTTTGAAGGGTTAAAATATTTTAAATAAGGTTTATAAAAGTAAATTATATTTTGGGCTAAACGATTATTAATTATATGAGTTCATTTAATTAATCGTATGTATACTCTTCCTACATACCCTTGTTAGACCTACCCATTTCATTTTACTAAGCCCAATTACTTATTTGAACCCTTGTGGGTCAAATGTTTTATAATTTAAGTGCATTATATTTATTAAGCTCAAACCTACCCTATACTCTCTACTCTATATATATCCCTCAAGACCCCAAAAATTTTCCACACTAGGAGGCCAAAAATCGGTTTTGCCATGTAAGTATTATTTTCTTTATTTTTCCTTTCTTTTTCTTCTTTCTTTTCTTTTTCCTTATTCCTCCTTTTCTTTGTTTTTCTTTCCTACGTGAACATGAGTTCACGCACTCATGGTCGCGAGATCGCCGTGCCACATCACCGACGCTGCTGCCACGTCACCCAGCCCCACCTTCCTGCCATGTCACCGCCGGCCAGCCGCTGCCAAGCCGGCCGGCCACCACCCACGGTGGTCTTCTTCTTCTCCTTCTTCTCTCCTTCTTTATTTTGTTTTAATTATTATCCCTATACTTTATATATTTTGGGTATTGATTTTAATTGTCTAAACATGATTAGTATACTTTATAATTATGTTTTGATGATTAAAGATTGTAAATTTTAGAGTATAAAGTATTTTAATTTCAGATTTTATAAAGTATTAAAAGTTAGGGTTTTTATTATTAAAGTATTGATTTTAAGGGCTCTAACATGCAATTAATTTGTGAGTTTTATATACCCATTGATTGGAAGTGTTAATCAAGCATAAAGATTCTTTTGATGAGTTTTTAATTAAACTATAATGCTGGAATTTTGCCCAAAGTACTACTTTTATGATTTTAATGAAAAGGGTTTAATTACCCATTAAAGAAGAGTTTAATTAGGGGTTTTAAAATAATTTTCAGATTATTTTAAATGGTTTAAAGTGAGTTTAAGTTGCTGGAAATTGTGTATACAAGGGTAATTAATTTAGTATTATTGTCCCTTTGTGTAGGAGACTTGATTCGGAAATTGTTGTAGCATTTTCGGCCACTTTATGGGCTTAATTGAGGTACGTTCGCGTACTTAGCATATTTTGATGATGTAGAACCATGCTAGGTTTGGTTTCAATCAATTACAAGTAGTATCATAATAAGGTTTATGTATTAAATTGTGAATTATTGGTGTTGGTGATTGAATTATGAAGCATGAATTATTGTGATGATCTATGGATTGGAAATTATATTTTGGCATGAGTATATGGACTACATATTTATTTATGGCATGTCAGAGAGCATGTTTAATTAAACTAATTGTTTAATTATGTTTGGAATATTGAAAAGGAATTTTATTATAGTCCACATAATTTTTATTGATGCATTAAGCATGAGGAAGGAGCTATATAAGTGTCTATGTACACAAGAAATAAATAGTATGTTGGTGCCTTTGTGCACTTAAGGTGTTTTTAACACCGAGGGATAGGATTGTTGGCGCTTTATGCGTTTAAGGTGTCTTTGACACTGAGGTAGATTAAAAAAGGGTTCAACATTAAATTATATGTGGTCACTAATTATTCAAGAATTAAATTGCTATGTTTGTTTGATTGAGTAATTATTGTTGATTGAATTATTAAGCTTTGGAGAGTCATCACCAAGTTTAATAATCTGTAAATAACGTAAAGTGAAAGAGATTACGCACCAAAACTCTTGGAACGTATATACCTTGAGTATGAACAATGGGGGAAGTTATGGGGTTTTATATTTAACCATAACTTCTAATGGAGTACAGGACGCTGTAGATTCCTTTTTATTATTATGCGCTGGAATTCCGCCACCAATGTGTGGCATAGGTGTGCTGGCACGGTTAGCTCCCGTATCAGTGAACCTCAATTTATTGAGGGAGGTTTAGGTGGAAACCTGTTCGATGCGTAATCAGCGCTAAATGAATTATTTAGTGTCTAGTTAAAGTGTCTTGTTGATTGTTGTGTGTGCTTGTAAACAGGTGTATTGAGGTAAGTGTGTGTTGATAGGTAAAAGCATGTTAGTGTGTTTATTTACGCTTATGTACTCAGCTTTGCTGATTGTGCGTGTTTGTGTGTTTGGCCATGTCTTTATCTTGGCCCTATGATGACTTATTTTAAATTGTAAGTAGTGGGGGAAAGTGGAGATAATCTTTTCAGGTGTTGAAGCATATTCATGACGGGGCATGAGTGAAGAGCGAATCATGCTAGTTTCCATTAGTTGAGATGTGGTTTATTGATGTCAAATATTATATTATGTTATGCTTATGAGACTAACGCAAAGGTTTTCGTAATTCAATTGGTTTTGATAAGGGCCTCCAAAGGTTCCAAGTTGTAGGTTGATTTTATTTGACTTCGTTTGACTTTGGTTTTAATCTTTACTTTCGTTTGGTTGACTTTTAAGTTGACTCGTTTTTGAATGGTTTTGAGTTAAGTCTTCCGCTGTGTGTCTTTGATAATTGCCTTAGCCGTTTTCACGGTGGCGGTAATGTCTTAGATATTCCTAAATCGTATTTTTTTTAAAAAAAGTAAAGTGTGTATTTAAAGGAAAGGATTTTCTAGGGTGTTACAACAATCCACCCCTCCCATCATAAATGATTGGGGTATTTATAGGGGTGGGGACATGTTCCCATTTAGAATTTGTACCCTAGAATTTTGTGACGTGATTGGCTGCGCAATTAGAGAGCGCCACGTGTCATAGGGGGCGCCGTTTTGCGACTTTCAATGATATTTCTCGGGATTTGGGCCCTGATGTAATAAGGGGTCCTTTCTCTTGCTGATTTTCAGGTGTTCCTTAGGGCAGCTAACACGTGTCATCTTCCTATAGGGACACGTGTCACCCTCTCAATGGGCCATGTGTCACTATGGGATTGGGCCACGTACTTGGGGTATTTTTACCCTAAACAGCAATGAATTCCTGATGAAGACTTGATGGTCACGGAAGATGATACTTGGACTCTATACTTTGATGGAGCCTCAAACAAAAAGGGATGTGGCGTAGGAGTCCTGTTAGTATCACCTAAAGAAGAACATGTTCCAATTTCAATAAAGCTAGACTTCGATGTTACCAACAACACTGCAGAATACGAAGCATGCGTGGTAGGCCTCGAAACAGCTTTAGCATTAGGTGTAAAGAAACTTCGAACATTCGGAGATTCTGACAAGTGGAAATCGTAGGTCGTTATCTACCCTTCCCCAAGTCAAACTAAATTTGTAAACACCTAACCAACCTTATATGAGTATATGGCAAGTTAAGAGTCGATCCCTAGGGAATGCAATGATGAAAACTAGAGTCTAAGTCAAGCTATCTCGAAGATGGAGTTGGGATTATGATTGGCACTATGGTAAACTAATGAAAGTCTAATCAAGTAAATCAAAGGTCTAAACACTGGGGATATGGGTTCCACATGCAAGTTCAATGATAATGCTAGTTTAGAGCTCAATCAACTAATTCAAGTATTGCAAGGGACAAACAATAGTAACAATCAAGAGAGTTCAAATGCTATCTCCTATAGGCCAATCTAGGAGTCACTATGAAAGGCAAGTCAAGGAGAATCACAAACAAACCCAATCAATTAGAGCAACTTTCAAATCAATTGTTCATGTCATTAAGAGTTGCAACGCAATCTAGATTAATCTTATAGGTTGATGACTCCTAGTCTAATTAATCACATGCAAAACTATGTCAACTAATTTATTTGCAACAAATCAATCAATCAAAGAGCATCAACTAGCAAATTCATCAATCAAACAAGCTTCCCCATTTTCCTACCAACTAATCTACTCACTAATCATGGTGAAATTCAAGAACAAATAACTAGAAATTGCATTGATCATCATTCTAAATCAAAATCTAAGAGATATCAAAATATTCAACAATATCAAACTCAAATCCAAAGAAAACAAGCAACAAACATGAATCAAGTAACAAGTAAGTAAGAGATGAAAGAAGGAACAGATTCTCACTAATATTGATGATTGAAATTGAAGAAATCCAAACTTGATTGATCAAATACCTAGAACTTCTCTCTAGATTCTCTCTCTAAAACTAAGCTAATGAAATATTATCAAAAAGTTGGTTTCAAAAAGGAATTACAATTGTATTTATAAGCAAAGAAGGATTCCGGATTTCCCGCGCCCTCTCCTGATGAACCCGCGGCCGCGGAGAAATGTGTACGGAACCCTCCGCGGACTGTCTGGGCAACTCCCGCGCCCGCGGACTTATTAACCCGCGCCCGCGGCCAAAGATACCGCACCTGTGGCGATTCCCCTGCTCCCAAAGCACAATCAGGGGGTCGCGGTGTCTCTGAGACGGAGCGCCCTCTCCAAATTGCCCGCGCCCGCGGCTTCCATGACCCGCGCCCGCGGCCTCCATGACCCGCGCCCGCGGCCTGCTTGCAACTCCTTAGAGACTTCTTCGAGGCCTCTCCAAGGCCTCTCTAAGTCTTCTTTAGCCAAATGCTTCTTCCTTGCTTGGTCATTATGGTCCCATAACTCTCACCAAACCCCAAAAGGAAAACCATAAAAAGAAAAGAAAGAGGAAAAGGAAACAAAGTCTTTACGAAATGGACTTTACAAAATGACTATAATTTAAATGAATAACAACCTTTCTAAAGTGAATTATGGTATGCACGTTATAAGATACCTAAGGTTGATTGAAACATAAATATGATAAGCATAGGAACTAGTTATCACACTCCACTTTCATCCCAAACGGTCTTACCGCGTTCCCCCTACTAATCTCATATCTCCCCTTAGTGAGCATCTCATAGATTTCGCGAAGGAACCGGAAAAAGATCAAAATTTTGGGCTACTCGACATCTTGATTTCGCATCCCCTTTCCTTAGTCTACAACCCATGATTTCCTCCACCGATGAATGACTCAAATCCTAGGTCCAAAGGTCTTCCAAAAGGTTGTAACGTAAGGCAAGAAGGGTTAAGGTAGGCTAAAATTTTAAATTTGGTGGTTATCCTAAATTGTGAAGCAAAGACCGGCCAAAGCTCAACACCAAACTTAAGTAATCACCAAACAAAAACATATTAACACCCCCAAGCTTATTCAAAGCAACAATCTACAATCATAAGAACAAAAAACGCAAACGCTTTCCCCCCCCCCCCCCAAGCTAAAGGAAGCATTTTCCTCAATGCATAGAGAGGAGGACACTTGAATTTTTAAGGTTTTTCTCTTTATTGAATTCATTTGATTTTCATTTGATTCAAAAAGCTTTGTTGAATGCATTTGACTTACATTTGAATCAAAAAGCTTTGTTTGAATGTGATTGACTTTCATTTGACTCAATTAGCTTTGTTGAATTCATTTGATTTTCATTTGATTCAAAAAGCTTTGTTGAATGCATTTGACTTTCATTTGAATCAAAAGCCTTTGTTTGAATGTATTTGACTTTCATTTGACTCAATTAGCTTTGTTGAATTCATTTGATTTTCATTTGATTCAAAAAGCTTTCTTGATTACATTTGACTTTCATTTGAATCAAAAAGCTTTGTTTGAATGTGTTTGACTTTCATTTGACTCAATCAGCTTTGTTGAAAGTGTTTGTCTTTCATTTGACTCAATATATTCAAGATGCTCTTCGAGAATGGAAAAATTCAACCTCTCGAACCAAGACCATTTGAATCGCTGAAAAGAACAGACAAATATTATTGTGCATATCATCAATCAGGGGGACATACAATAGAGCAATGCTTCAAGTTTAAGGACTTGGTTCAACGTTTGATTGATGAGAAGAAATTAGTTCAACTTCCACAAGATGCCATGATTAATGGAGTATGGGACAGTGATGATGAGGATGTTTACCTTAAAGACATTGAAGAAACTCCTCTATCAACAATATACCCAGCAAGTGACATTTGGTATGAGGAGGATTCGCCCATAGATGTCCTCACTAGGTCCGGGAGAATACAACCTCCCATTTCATTACAACCCATACCTTCTATTCAGCAAATTCCCGTGCCTATTATAGAAGACAACGATGTTGTCAAACAGTCAAAAAACACTAAAGTTGAAATGAATGTATGGAAACTCTTAGCCACATCTCAAGAACATAGAGTTGCAGTCATGGATGCACTGGCTAAAGTAGGCATAGATTCGGATACCACTCCTGAGGGACTTGCAAACTTCCTCACGAGCGACCTCCTAAGTCCAATTAATTTAGTCACTTTTTCGGATAAAGATCTACCACCGGAAGGTGACAAACACACTAAAGCTCTAAACCTCACAGTCATATGCAAAAGAATGAATGTCCCTATGACTCTTGTGGATAATGGTTCAGCAATTAATGTGTGCCCACTTGGAACCGCAAGAATGTTGGGAATACGAGATGAGGATTTATCCCCGTCAACCTAGGGCATAAGAGCTTATGATAATTCGCGTCGTCAAGCATTAGGGACGATTACCATGAATATAACGGCGGGCGCAATTGAGCATGCTACTACATTTCAAGTAGTAGATATCAAGGCATCTTTTAACTTGCTATTGGGACGCCCTTGGCTTCATGATTTAAAGGTCGTCCCTTCGTCTCTTCATCAACAAGTAAAGGCTATAGTTGGAGGCATTCCAATTACCATTGATGCTTCATCTATGAGGATTAAAACAGTAGAAAATCCACTAATTAATGTGGAACACGATGAAAATGATGAAGATTTGTGGGGCTTTAGCGAAGAGGTCTCCTTAATAGAGGAAGATGAAAGGACCCATCTCCATTATGACCTCCACTCGAACATGATAACGAATGCTATCCTAAGAAAACAAGGACACTTTCCTGGAATGACTCTAGGAAAGAAGAAAGGAGTAGCTAAACACATGGGCTTACCTGGCCTCCCTAAATTGGGTACTTTCGGACTTGGTTTTGAACCAACTCGCGAAGACCTTAAACGGGTCCAGGAAAAATCGAAAGCATGAAGAAATGCCCGCACACAAAAAAAGGAAATACACATGGATCAATATTCTCTCACCTTAAATGGACAATTTATAAGAGAAGGAGAGGACTATCCTTGTCTTGAATTTCCTGAACCCTTTGTTGTGAATGGTATAAGGCAGCCTGGGTTCGAAATCTTTTTGGATTGTTGTTTCCTAGACGAGATCCCAGCTCCAATATATAAGGAAAAGGCACCTCCTCGTTTCGACTTTAATGTCATGGGACTCCTCTTTGGAAGGGAAAAGAACGAATCAAGATACACGGAGGATAATTCTTCACTTATCCAAGCGGTTCTCCAAAGTGAAAATTTTGACCCCTCCGAACTTATCACTCCAATAGAAGATCAAGAGCATGGATGGCGCAAGACAGTGAAGATAATCACTACGAATGGAAAGAAGATTTCAGTATCTACAGGGCAAGGACCAATATTCGAAGAATCGTCTGATTCAGAGTCTGAGTTAGAGTCTTCCCTTATCGAGTCTTCTAAGTCTTTAGTTGTAGCACCCTCACCTTCTATTTCTACTCCTAGGATAGTTAGCAATCAAGTCCCGACGGACATTTCTTTGTTTGATGTAATGATTTCTGAATTTAATAATATGTCTTCTTCCCCGTATTCCTCTTGTTTTTCTTTATCTAAAGATGACGAGCATTGCTTAACTAATGATGAAAATGATAAAGAAATAATTAAAGCAATGGAAACACTTGAAAATAAGACACCAATAATTGAGGATACAGAAACGGTTGATATCTCAAAAGATCCAACCATTAAGAGAGAAGTTAAAATCGGACTAACGCTAAACAAAGAAGAAAGAACCGTTTTAATTAATCTACTTAAAGAATTTATCGATGTATTTGCTTGGTCATACGAAGATATGCTAGGCATTAATAGGGAAATAGCTCAACACACCATACCATTAATTCCAGGAATGAAACCTGTAAAACAAAAGTTACGTCGAATGAAACCCGACGTGGCCCTTAAGATAAAAGAAGAAGTACAAAAACAAATAACTGCAGGTTTTATCAGGGTATCCAAATACCCCGAATGGGTCGCCAATGTTGTCCCGGTTCCGAAAAAACATGGTAGAGTTTGAATGTGTGTCGATTATCGAGATTTAAATAAGGCAAGTCCAAAGGACGACTTCCCTTTACCACACATCGATATTTTGGTAGATAACACAGCAAACCATGCACTTCTCTCGTTTATGGATGGGTACGCAGGATACAATCAAATCCTCATGGCCGAAGAAGATATGGAGAAGCCAACATTCATAACACCTTGGGGTACTTATTGCTACACGGTAATGCCATTCGGGTTAAAAAACGCGGGTGCTACTTACCAACGAGCAGCACCTGCCCTACTCCATGATATGATGCATAAAGAAGTGGAGGTCTATGTGGATGACATGATTGTAAAATCAAAAGACCGCCAAGGACATCCAATAGCCTTAATGAAGTTCTTTGAAAGATTAAGAAAATACAACATGAGGTTAAACCCCTCTAAATGTGCTTTTAGAGTTACCTCAGGGAAACTCTTGGGTTATGTCATAAGCTCTAGAGGAATAGAGATAGATCCCACCAAAATTAAAGCAATCATGTCCATGCCACCGCCCAAAACCGAAAAGCAAATTCGAGGATTTATTGGCAGGTTGCAATACATAAGTAGGTTCATATCCAAGTTAACCACGATATGCGAACCAATATTCAAAAAGCTTAAGAAAAATGTACAAATCATATGGGACGATGAGTGTCAAAAAGCCTTTGAGAAGATCAAAGCCTATCTCTCGAATCCTCCCGTATTAGCTCCAGCACTCCCCGGAATACCCTTAAGACTATACTTAACCGTCACAAAGGAAACAATGGGAGCTATGCTCGCACAAGAGGTAGAAAGCAAAGAAAATGCCATTTACTACTTAAGTAAGAAAATGCTCGAGTATGAAACACGCTACACACCATTGGAAAAGCTGTGCCTCGCGTTGGTGTGGGCCACAACTAAGTTGAGACATTACATGCTCGTGCATACCGTTTACGTATTCTCACGAATGGATCCCCTAAAATACCTATTCTAAAGATCTACGCTTAACGGGCGTATCTCAAGATGGATAGTAAATTTGGCCCAATTCGACATAAGGTTTATGCCTCAAAAGGTAATTAAAGGATCAGTGGTCTCGGATTTTCTAGCAGATTTCCCAATAGAAGATTCAACACCCTTAGAAGAGAATGAATTCCCAGACGAAAATTTAATGATGACAGAGGATGATACATGGACTCTATATTTTGACGGAGCCTCAAACCAAAAGAGGTGCGGCATAGGAGTCTTATTAGTATCACCTAAAGAAGAACATGTCCCTATATCCATCAAATTAGATTTCGATGTCACCAACAATGCAGCCGAATATGAAGCATGTGTGGTAGGCCTCGAAACCGCTTTAGCCTTAGGCGTAAAGAAACTCCGGATATTTGGAGATTCCTCCCTAATTATTAATCAAATTTCCAAAAGATGGAAAGTTAGGAGTGAAATCTTAGCTCCTTACCAAACATATTTGGAAACTCTCATCGATCAATTGGAAAAAGTGGAATACACTTACCTACCTAAAGAGGAAAACCAATTCGCCGATGCCTTGGCAAGGCTAGCCTCAATGGTTAGAATACCTAAGGAAATTGAGCAAATGCCTTTAACCACAGAAAAATGGCATAAACCAGCATACATCCAAGCCATAGAAGATGACGAAGTAATTTAAGAAGAAGAACCAGAGGAGGAACCATGGTTCATAGATATATTGAATTATGTCACCAAAGGAGAATATCCTCCTCATGCTGACAAAAGAGTGAAAAGAGCATTAAGACTCTTAGCTACCCAGTTTGTACTCATAGGAAATGAACTACACAAAAGGGTACCTAAGGGACGAGCTCTATTATGTGTAGGCAAAAATGATGCTCAAAGAGCTATGAGAATAATCCATGAAGGTATATGCGGAACAAATGTTAACGGCAAAATGCTAGTCTAAAAGATAATGCGAGAAGGATATTACTGGACTACCATGAATAAAGATTGTCATCAATATGTAAAAAGATGCCCAAAATGTCAAATTTACGCAAATTTGCAACATATCCCACCATCTCTTCTTTACACCTATACTTCACCATGGCCTTTCTCTACATGGGGAATAGACATAATTGGAAAGATTACACCCCCCGGAACAGGAGGTCATGAATACATCTTAGTTGCAATAGATTACTTCACAAAGTGGGTGGAAGCACAATCATATGCCAAAGTCACCGCCAAGCACGTAGCACTCTTTATCAAAAGAAACATAATTTGTCGATACGGAGTCCCACATGAAATGATAAGTGACAATGGAACTCACTTTCAAGCAGAATGTGAAAAATTGCTACAAAAGTATGGCATTCAACATCACCATTCTTCCCCGTATAGACCTCAAGCAAATGGAGCAGTTGAGGCCGCTAATAAAAATCTGAAAACAATCATTGAAAAAATGACTGAAAATTATAAGGATTGGTCTGACAAACTTCACTTCGCACTGTGGGGTTATCGCACGTCAATCCGAACGTCAACAGGAAATACGCCATTCAACTTAGTATATGGAATGGATGTCGTACAACCTGTAGAGTTAGAAATACCTTCTTTACGCATTGCGTTAGAAAGTAAACTCGATGAAGTTGAATGGACTAGAGCACGATATGAAGAGCTAATCCTACTCGATGAAAAACGACTAGAAGCTCTACATCATACCCAATGTTATCAAACCCGCATGGCTAGACATTTCAACAAAAAGGTCAAGACTAGAAATATCAAGGTTGGGGACTTGGTATTAAAAGCATTAAGAAAAAATGTTTTAGATCCAAGAGGCAAATTCCGGCCTAATTGGTCTGGACCATATATTGTCAAAACAATCCTGTCAGGAGGCGCGGCTAAATTAACTGATATGGATGGAAATGAATTTTCAAACATGACAAACCTTGACCAACTTAAGAAATACTACCCGTAAGTACTTGAGTGAAACACTCAAGAGAGCTACGTTTGGCCTGATTCCTTAAGTAAAGGATACGTAGGCAACCCATACAGGGTGCGGCCACTTTAATCCCTTCAAATTCAGTATCCCCGAAGTAAAAAATGCATGTCCGCAAAATTTCAAGACTAGCGCCAGAAAACAGACTCTGTCGCCAGACGACAATTTTCTCGCCAGGCGACAGAGCCAAATCGTCAGCGATAGTGCGTCAGATAGCAGCGCCAGTTTTCTGCAAGTGTCTAGACAAGTTTCACATATTATGGAAATTTATTCGACTTCCGTACTCGAATTAATTCTCCGAAAAATAAATGTTGTAATTGTTTTCATTGTTTTAATTGAAAGTTAATTAAAATAAAAGCTGAAATTTTATTAATTAATAAAGAAAGTACATTATTGATAGAATAAAAGCTGAAAAATTAACTAAAAACTTTGTCTAATAAATCAAAAGAAAAGCAATGCTCTAATCTTTCTTCTCTTTTTTGATTCTTTTCCAATTTGTGTCTTCATTCTCTTCCTCTTGATCCATAATCTTTGCTAGGAGACAACCATTAGAAGATCTACACTCTATTTTAGTATAGATAGTTTCTCCCTCCGCTAGAACTCCATGTTTCTTCTCTACCCAAGCTTCCTTCTTAGTAGAGTCGACTTTTCTTTTTCCTTGATTTTTCTTAGCACTCTTCTTTCTAGGCATAATAGGAGTCTTGAATTCAATTCTTTCCCCTAGACGTCCTTTAGCAGGGACCCTTTTGTCACCTAGAAGATCCTTCACATTGGTCTTTTCAATTTTGACTTGAGGTTTTTGGAATCTTCCTTCAAGCCATTGTTTCACTTTATTTGACAAGCAAGGTGATTCCTTATGGGTAATCACCTCCCATAAGGGCCTACCACTCCAGTATCCATCAAAGCGCTCAATCTCTTGTGACACAGGAAATTCATAAGGACGGCGAAGATCTCCTGTAGGGATGGTTTGTGCAAGACCATATTGTCTCATAACTCTACAAGGAAAATAAAAGGTTAATCTCGACAAGCTCGGGAGACGAAAATATGCTTGGTTACTACAACCAATCATCGCCTCAATCTTCCACCAAGGAACAATCCAATTTATGGTAAAGTCACCGGCAGGAAACACCTTGCTCCACTCACGGCGACCGATTTTCAAAAATCGTTTCTTTCGCCGGACTATGCAATTTGGAACATATGTGTGTATATCATCAGGAGGATAAATAAGCTTCAACCTCTCCATGAGCCATATCTGCAAAATATGTATTTAAATTAATATTACAGTGTAATATAATATTCTTTAGTTCTTGATAAATTAATAATAATATTATTTTATACCTGTAATAAAATTGGAGAACCTCTTAAAGGTGCTCTTGAATTCTTTCTTAGTGCATCTAACCATAGCATAGTCTCTCTAACAATTAGTGGCATTGGATTTCTCCTAGATTCAACTTGTTCTATAACAGATATAATCATCGATTGCCCTTCATTATCCTTACCACTAACTAAGAGCAATTGGTTAAATAAGCAATAAAGAAAAGCCCTTCTTTTATAGACACGGAAATCGGGATTGGGATTATCATAAAAATAATGAGCAAATTCTGTCAAATCAACTATGTTACCATGCACTATGTGTTTTAAAGCCGTTCCCCTCAAATCAAAAAAGTGTTCGAAATCCTTATAATAATATTCATTGATTCTAGGCATTACCGCAAGATCTGTGGAATAATAACCTATAATGGCTCCAAGTTCTTCCGGTAAAGGACATATTTCATCATGAAAAAATCTAAAACAATGAGTATCAATATTCCTATAGTCTATGGCAGAATAAATAAAGTCAATATCAAGACTCATCCCCTTGACTCCAAACATACCCCCCATATGAGAAAGATCTAATGCTTTTTTATCTTTAGCAGTTAAGTGACGACACCATTCATCCATGTACCCACAAAAATTTCTTTTAGGCAAAGGCATGATTACTAGTTAATTAACTAATTAATAAGCTGGTTAAATTATGCAGTAAACGGATGATTCGGGGGCTATTTATAACCTTTTTTTCATGACAGACTTCAATTCCTGTAGGAAATAGGAAAGCATGTCTGTCGCTAGGCGACAAAATTGTCGCGTGGCGACAAAAGCTGTCGCATGGCGACAGACCCTGTCGCGTGGCGACAGGATGATTTACGCGGCGCCAGTTTATTTCTTTGCAGCGACACCTATTGCGCGTAGGAAACCGTGTTTTTACGTATTTGATTTCGACTTTGACTTGACTTACTGTTCTATTCTTCTTCTCATACCCTTAATATTATGATATTTATTATTATTATTTTTATTATTATTATTGTTATTATTACTACTATTATTATTATTACGATTATCATGATATCATATTAAAGCTTAATTAATTTTAAGCTTACCATATTGTCCTCCTTCATTTTCCTTTTTTCATTTCTTTTTTTGGGGGAGAGAATCGGTACCCTCCACTAATATTAAATATGACGAAAAAATTTCGCGCAAAAATTACACTTTCTCACACACTTACATGCACGATGCATTCGTTATAAAATATTATTGTTATTATTACTACTATTATTATTATTATTATTATTATCATGATATCATATTAAAGCTTAATTAATTTTAAGCTTACCATATTGTCCTCCTTCATTTTCGTTTTTTCATTTCTTTTTTTGGGGGAGAGAGTCGGTACCCTCCACTAATATTAAAAATGACGGAAAAATTTCGCGCAAAAATTACACTTTCTCACACACTTACATGCACGATGCATTCGTTATAAAATAATAAATTAGCCAAATAAAATGTTTAATAAATAATAAAGTGCATATATATACAAGTGTCTAGTACATGAGTCATATAAGCACAATAGATAAAGTCCTACAAAAGTCCAAAATAAAACAAACACAGGTACAACTATGGCGCTGGAGGTCGTAAGTCGCGAGGAATGCCGAATGTATCGAAAAATGTCCTACTCCGTGGAGTATGTCCATCATCGTCCCCTGAACCACCAGGCGGCGCAAACTGCAGCTCAGGGCCAGGCCACCTAACCTCACCCTGAAACCCGACGGAAAGAGGCTGGGGCTGCAAAGGCTGTTGCGACGACGAGCCAAACTCGTATGTCCCACCACCCATCCCACCTCGAACGATCGGCCCGGTCAGAACGTCCTTAGGTGATGACGCCGAATCCTCTACAGCGGCGGCCTCAGAACGACCACCTCGACCACCTGAAGTAGTCCGGCGACGCCTCGAGTCGGACCTAGTAGTCTCCCTCCTAGGCTCGGGCCTCGATCGAGTGCGTGGAGAAGGAATAGGCTGCCGCTGCAAAAGTAAATCAAAGTTAGCAAATGCAACGAAAATAAAGTCAAAAGTAGTAAAAGTAAAAGTAATACCTCCTCAGCGTCATTGCTACGACAGGTAGCACGGTTCCGCAACCTCACAAGGTGGCTGCGAAAGGCGTCAATGCACCTGGCCATAGCCGTCACCACCTCATGAGAGAACTGCCAAAATAGTCAAAGTCAATGACAATTATAAAGCAACCATAAGGGTAATAGGGAAAAACTACTTACTCGAGTCTGGTGACGAGGAATAGACCGCTCCACAAACTGCTCTCCCTCTAGAGCTGGTGGAATAAGCTCCTCGATTGGCCCATACGTACCCTGGTAGCGTATAGACATCCTTGGAGGGATGAACTCCCTAGGACCAGCCTGCTAAAAGTAAAAAATTAGAAAGGTACTTGGGGGCTACCTAAAGAAATATAAGCTAAATGAAAACATACCGCTGCCTCCTCAGAAAGGACAAGAGCCGGCGCCAATAACGGCAGCAGGTCCTCCTCGTAGCTCTGCTGAAGGAGAACATAAGATCTCCAAGGAGTGCCCCGGGCAGGCCCACCAGCACGATCTCGCTATAAGGCATCGTGGAACATATGCCGAGGTGGAGGAGCGGGAACGACAAATGTATCTGAGGAGTGCTGGATGGCTACCCTCTCCCCCAGGTAGACCACCGCGTTGTACGTCCCCAGAAAGTAATGACGCTTAGCCGTATACTGCGCCGCCAGCGCAGAGATAGGAAAAGCAGCCCAAGGTCAATATACCGGGCTAGGCTCCTGAAACATTACTAAGTAAGATACTAACGCCAAAAGGTGATAAAAGAGAAAGTAGGAATTAAAGAAAAACCCACCGTGAGGATCATCTCTCGAAGGCGTAGCACCTCCGGCGGACCTCTGCGGCCTCCCTAACTAGCAGCAATGAGGAGCACGCGAGGAGAAGGCCTCGCAGGCGCAAGAGAAGGGAAGTACTCGTAAAACCAGATTTATACAAAAGTGAAAAACAGTAAAGATTGTGCTTCTAAATCTAGAGTTAAAATCTAAATAGGGAAAAGGAGATATACCTCTACAACCCTCCAGAAACTGGAAAGGGCAACCTCCCCAGACAGGGCCTTGTGACGACAAGAGCGCCGTAAGCCCAGTAGAAAGTCAGCATAGGCCATGCTGGCCCAGTCATATGTCCCGACCAACTGGCAGACAGGTAGTATAGAAGTACTTTACTACCTCGATCAGGGGAAAATGTCCCTGATAGCAGAATCAGCACAAAGATGTGCACCCGCTGCTCTGGGGTAGTCGCATCATCCTCGAAAGTTGCAGCCAACGTGCAGCAACGAATGCATCGGGAACTCAGCTGTCCCGACTGAGCCTAAGCCTGGGCCCGAATAACGATCGGCCCCAATAACTTCAAAACCTCCGGCGAATAAACAGTAACGCCAACATCGAAAGGCAGGGGAGTAGACTGGAACTCTAGCCCCGTGTGTAGGAGTTTATAGTAACTACGCAGCGGAAATAACATGAATCATATTCATACAGTACCTAATCCAAGGATCTAATGCATAACACATAAAGAACAAATAATTGTACCTTTGAAGAGTGATTCCACGTGCGATCGAGCAAGAACAAGGGGAGATAAAGAACCTCAAGCGTGATTCCTCTACTTGGTCCACGGGCACAGATTAAGACCTCCACTAATGCTAGTTAGTCGCGAAAGAACACTTCTATCGACCTTCTACGGAGATGAACGAACGATCAACTAGCCAAGAACCACCGCGCAACACCACGTGGCCACTAGGGGTGGCCGGCCGTGGGTGAGAGGGAAGTGATAGGGGCGTGCGTGTGAGAGGGAGAGAGTGAGGGCTTTTGGATGATGGTTGCTTGATTCACAATTCACTGTATGTCAATTGTGACTTGTGTCATCAACCCTAGGCAAGGCTATTATTTATAGATCGTATCTCTAAATAATAGTCCAAGTCCAAATCCAAGCCCAATTCCTAATCCCACTCAAACTATACTTAGCCCACTCTTGCTTATGACTAATTAATTGCTCATGAGGCCCATTAATGGGCCTCTTACTTGCTTAACCCAATACCCTTGTGTGTGACCAATATAGGATCCATTCTAAAGGGCTTTGGGCTATTTGACTAGCCCAAAGATCATCTCTCATAGTCTAGCAACAGAGGATGACGCCCCAATGGAATGAACTTATTATCTCCATAATAGTGATCCTTGATATATCTAGTAATTGCACTTATCGAAGACACAATTCCTTCAATCTCCCACTTGTCTGAGACAAGTGCGCAATATTCAAATTCCTTAAGTCATTTTGTGTCGATTTGATAATATGATTGCATCTTATGTAATCTATATTAATCTACAAATCATTTCTTGAAATCCGAGGTAGAATTACAAAACAAATGGTTACTATGTAACACATTTGAGCACGGCCATGCATTTTCTGAATTCTCCCTCTTCAAGAGGCCAAAACATGACACATTCCTAATTTAATAGGTAGACTCTATCCAATCTTGTGGCAACCAAAGCTCCCACTCAACTTCTGAAATAACCAGGAAACACCCTTTATAATCTCCACTTACGGGAAGACGTTTGAATGTACCACAGTTATATTATCCATTGAATGAAATCAATGTTCCACTCATGTCAAAGGAATCCACTAATATATCCGGAAGTTCTATACTTGAACTTCAAAGTTGGTCTATAGTTCGATCATGCATCATTCATGCATATCCATGTGATTGACCGAGTATCACTACACTCCTATAGCCCATGAAACTGCGCTATCCAATCAATCTTAACATGCTAGTTCAGTATAAGAAATCATTTATGTCCACTTTAATGATTCCGAACTAGGAACTTAATAATATATGAATTTTGTTCACCTGTGGGGTTTCATTCAAAAGGTCATTAACCTAGTGAGCCCATCAATTCATAATTATTTTGGACATTTTATTTAATATTGAAACCACGATTAAATAAGATTGAAACTTTGTTTCAATTGATAAACATAATTCTGCAAGCTAATGTATTTACTTTTGTAATATGCTTTCTCAAAACATACACAACTAAAATTACATAACTTGCTTCAATCCAAAAACCTTAGTATGACTTTCATACCTTGGTCATGGAAGGGGTTTAGAAAGTAGAGTTCATGAGACATTCTCATAAACATGAATTTTGCAATTTCTAAATTTTATAATCATTTTCATCTCCATACACTAAGAAGTTTGCTTCGCCCTTTCGCAAAGAACTTAGGAATTTCTAATTTGTATTCCAATGTTACATTGGATTTCGATTGAAATCTACCATCACTTGTTCTAAGAACACGTGAATCAAATAGACGAGTATAGTCCATGACATGCATGATGGATCCTTTGCAAATTGCATAAGGATCATCACTCAAAATCTTAATTTCATCAACCTTTCTTAAAGTATTGAATCATTAAGCAATGTGCCATGTTACATGGGATTGAAACTCCTTTCAATATAATGTTAAACCCTATAAGAATCTTATCAATATAAGTTTCTTAACCAAAACTCAAACATCCTTCGAGACCTATCTATATAGATCATGAATCCCAAATGTACTCATCTTCTTCTCCAAGGTTTTCATACAAAATGCATTAACCATTACTTGACTATTCAAGCAACAAATAATCGCTCTTTGTACTAGACCAAGAAGACTTCATAGCTCCCACTAAACGTCTTGTACACTCAAGACCTTTTCCTTCATTTTACGAGAACATCAAACGATTTGACTAACTCGCAAAATTAAGAACATTAACTCCCTAATGCTAACTTCAATCCATTATGGATCTTTTATGCATCCCTAGGATTATTGGATCTCTAAACTTTTGATTTTATCATATACAAATCTTATTTCATGAACAATTTCAAGAAAGTGTTTTGAAATCCATCTATCAAATCTCATAAGGTAGAAATCACTAAAGTATCTTTAATAGATCTTTGCAACATGACTAATGTAAAGGTTTCATTGTAATCATAGTCATACTATAAATTAATTGAATCCTTTAAGAAGTCTTTGCTTTAGTTAGAAAACATTTTTCTTTCTTGTCTGCTTTGCTTACAATGGGTTTCACCCAATTTAGGCAAATTATTCAAGTGTCATACACTTGCTTACAGATTTAGAATCTATTTCAGATTTCCTGGTTTTAAACCACTTGGAGTAATAACTTGTCAAATCATCTTTATTACTTGCATAATCATAATGTTCCAAAATAAATATTTTAGAACTCTTAGTCAATATGAAATCATATTTCTTTGGCTAAGTTTTACGTATGCTAGTCATCATTGTGGGTTTTTATGCAACAATTGAAACTCATACAACAACTTTGTTTAGCTTTCACTGAGAAATGACAATAGAGGATGTGCACTTGGAATGTACTACCTTCGACACATGGTTATTAATCCCATTACACTTAATGAGACCACGCGTTGTCATTTGTATCATGAGGTGAATCATGCTCATATTGTTGCTGTTATTCGATTGCTTCTCGAATTTCTTCAAGAATTTCGAAGTCACTTTTCTTGAACTCTTTCAAGGCTCTCGAACTTTTCAAGATTCTTATACTCCCACTTGCCTTTTGAGGAGGCATATTTAGCATAGGGTGAACCAACCATGGTTTGAACCACGTTTGTTTGTTGCTTTTCTCAAATTCTTTTGAGATTTATACTACTCCCACTTGACCTTTTGGAACAATTTCCATAAGGGCACCTACTTGAGCAACAAACATTTTGTGCTAAGTATGGTTTGTATAGTAGTACCCCTTGCTGTATATAGGAATCGAGTGTGCATTAAACGTTTTAATACAACTTTTATTCCTTACTTTGTAGAAAGACTATATAAGAACTTCTCTTATCCATATCACATATGAAGCCTTTGCTACATTCTGATTTGACCTATGTAGTTTTTGTTTAGTTTTGTAGCTTATCTTAAAAGTATATCCCTTGAACAATGGTTGGAAGATAGGTAATGTACATCCATTATCAAAATATATCTCATATAGGTTGATAACTTCCTTCATAAACACTTCACAAGGTTTTTCGGAGTTTGTTGTCAAACATTTTCACAACTCTTGGATGTTTATTAAGGTCTTGGCTTAAATTCTCATTATTACGATCATATCTCAATACTTTGAATGTGTTGCCAAGTACATGTTTTGACTTAAATTTTCACAATTACAATCATATTGTAGTGTAATCATTAACTTGTCAAGTTACTGAGCTTCATATTGAATATTTTGAACTTTTCAAAATATTCATTTCCATGCTTCAACTAAGCGTAAATAATGATCGTATCACAAATGAAGTTTCATTGTCTGTCTCTAACCTTAGAACCTTTGGTTTTCTTACATCGATATGTATTCGACCTCGAGTTCACATCGTCATTTCTCTAAATGGTGACTTAGTCATAATTTCAAATTAGAATGATAATTACATATATCAATAGATTCATAATCTAATAATATTGAAAGTCCATCCTTTTGGATCTTCCGCATGCAATTTTCATTTTCATTCGAATTAATTGATATTTTAGAGACAATTTATATATATAGAAATGGTTTAATTATTTCTATCATATAGAATTTTAAACCTATTTAGCAATTCAAAACACATTATGACTCAATGAAGCATAGAATAACATTTATTCCACGTTTTGAATCTTCGATGCTTAGTCATTACTAACATTGAATGGTGTTTTGATAATGGCAAGAATGAATAACATTTATTTAATTCTAGCCAATTATTAGTGGTGAAATACTGGTTCTACTTGTAAAGTTGCAACTTTTGCTTCCAAACTTATAGATTCTACTTGTGAAGTAGCAACATTTGCTTCTAAACTTGTATATTTATTTCTCCTTTAGCAATAACTTCTTCCTTTAGTTCAATCACATTGTGCAATGAATGATCTAAACAAGACATCATATGTCCAAGAAGTAGCAATATGCCAAATCAATTTCTATAATATAATTCTTAAATTGGAACATTTCCATTCTTTTACCTTCCAACTATATGAGGTAGCATCTAATCAATTGGAATTGATCCATTTAATTTGAAACATTTGTTGTTCATAACAACTTTTAGTATGTAAGTAGTTCTAGGTTTGAGAAGTAGCAACTTGTTTGCATTTCTTGGCCTAAAACATCTTAATGCAATCCTCATATATTCCTAAACCTTTCCATTTGAGCCACTTAGAACATTTCTCTTAGGTTCAAAATGATACTTTGCTCAACTATTTTAAGCACTTTTCATGATTTTGCTAAGTCTATTCTATCATTATTTATATTTGAGTTTAATCAAGTATTAAACTCTATATAAAATAGATGAAGAACACTATCATTTGATCAACTTTTGATCATAGAGATTTCCAATCACTTTCTTATATTCAATCATATTGAAGATAAGAGATTTTATTGGATTTCTATACTTGTCTTTTGGAGGATTTGTACCTCCCATCTCATTATATCTTTTGAAACATTTTTCAAAATGAAGATGTGTTGGTATTTTACTCAAACATTTTGAATATAACCAACCTTAGACATGTGACATGAATTTCTAAAATTTGCCTTTTAGAACAATCTTAGCAAAATTTGAATATAGGTTTATGGATTATCTTTTAAACTTTTTGAGAACGTTTCTCAACTTTATTTTCAATCGAGGAAATTATATATAATAATAAAATTAGAACGACATGTTACTTATAAGTAATCGCAAAATTCAATTATGTTTATTAAATTTAAAGTACCATAAGCGAATTGAATTGGTAACTTTAAAGAACTCTATTCAATTTAAGTGATCCCAACTTGAATTAAGTGATTCCAAGATCCTTTATTCGTGCAATAATTAACCGGACTGAGGCCCTGCCATCAACCATTACATTTTCAAGGTGAGTAAACTCTTTACTGATTACAACTCTTGTAATTCTTGGTTGAATAATTAACCATCACATGTTTAATTATTACCCTTAGCTTCAAGGTTCTAAACTGATCTTTAGGTAACCTTGTTGAATATAACCAATTAAAAGTGTAGAACGTGATCTACCCCCACTTCCCCAAGATATATTATGATGCTCTGCTGAGGCCGACCCATCACAAACGATCAAGGTTTTCGTCGGGTTTTTAATTGGAAAAGCTGCATCAATATTACTGGGATCTAGATTTATTATGTTGTGATTAAATAGTGAACTCTAGCGCATCATCACAAAACATCAATAAAATCTAACATGCATAAAATACTGAATGCATAAATAAGACATAGCATGGCCCCTAATCCTAAGAAAACTAATAAAGTAAATGCTCCCACTTGAATCATCATGGATCGCATCCATCTTGCTCCTTTGGGCCTTCACTTCATGGGCTTCTTGGATTAACTGCAACCTGTAATTTCTACTCTATTCTATCTACTACTTAAATAAAATAAAATTACAAAAATACTTTATCGGTACGTAGACCGTACTAAGATTACAAAAATACATCACGATGCGCAGATCGTATTTAGCAATCTACTGGGCCATACTAGTCATTATATAGCAATAAACAACATCATATATTATAAAATTGCCACATAATAAATCATTCATCATGCTTTCCTAAACTATAACATCGAATGATCATAATTAAGGAAACATGGCATCTAAATATCTCATATTTTTATTAATGTAATTAGATAATATCATATATTATTCATGATCATCAATAAAATATCATATATTCTAAATTAGTCATGAGATAGAATCAAATCTTATTTTAATCTTAAAAGATAAATCATATTTATCCTCAAAGATTATCCTAACAACGTTAGGAAATTCTATCCTAATTACTAGCCAATCACAATATTTTAAATCAATTATATCCAAAAAATAATTATGGGATAATCACATTATTTAAATCAATTATTATCCTTTTGGAATATGCTCAGAATATCCTAACAGATCTTATCCAAAATTAACCACTTTAATTATGGATAATTACTAATTTAACAACTTAAATATGGATAATATCAAATATAACAACTTTTGAATATTTGATTTTATCCTAAAATAAAAGATTTTATCCAAATAAAACCAATTTTATCTTTTAAAATAAAAGATCATATTTTCAAAATATTTTAACTTATCCAAAATAAAACTGATTTTATCCCAAAATAATTCATAATTATCTTGAAATAAATTTTCAAAAACTGATTTTTTTTAATTATTAAAATGCGCCAGCCACCTGGTGTGGCCAGCCGAAGCTAGCCACGGTGGCCGTACACCGTGAGGTGTACGCTGCTATAGGCAGCGACGCACAGCAGCAGCAGTGCCGCGCAACTGTTGCACGGTGCTGCTGTTGCTGCACCTTTCTGATCCACCTGCTGCCCCTCCTCGCCCCTCCCTCCAGACCACCTGGTGCGGCAGTCGCCGTGGCAGCGCCACCCAGCCGCGGCTGCCGTGCCTTAAGTCCTTTTTTTTTTGTTTCAATTTTAATAAACAACTTTTATTAAATAATATTCATGTGGTCCATGATAAATTAAAACATAACTTTTATGCTAATTCATCAAATTAAAATTAAATTCACAATCTTATTTTAAAACTAGGGTTCTTCATGAAAATAATCCTCAATTCAATTTAACTCT
Organism: Chenopodium album; assembly: GCF_948465745.1. Lineage (NCBI taxonomy): Eukaryota > Viridiplantae > Streptophyta > Magnoliopsida > Caryophyllales > Amaranthaceae > Chenopodium > Chenopodium album. The sequence continues at coordinate 22,820,241 of NC_137852.1, read as the reverse complement.
TAAATTAAATAATTTGATCATGAAAAATTCATAATTTATCATGAAATCAAATAGATTAAATTCATTAATTACATAGTAAACGAATTAAATCAAAACCAAAACATAAAATTCATAATTTAGGGTTAGGGTTTCGAAATTTTCGAATTTAGGGTTTGGGGGGTCGAAATTTTCGAGCATAATAGGGAAAAATCGGATCTCTTCATGGCTATTTTGAGCATTATTAAATTACATTTAATCAATTCCAAGAGTTAAATCACATTTAATATAATAATTGACCCATAATTAATTATTCTCCCTCCTAATTGAATTAAAATTGTGGATTATCAAAGAATTATTGGCAATATGCGTAAATGCAATAGGCTATCTGATACCACTGTAGGAGTTTATAGGTACTACGCAGCGGAAATAACATGAATCATATTCATACAGTACCTAATCCAAGGATCTAATGCATAACACATAAAGAACAAATAATTGTACCTTTGAAGCGTGATTCCACGTGCGATCGAGCAAGAACAAGGGGAGATAAAGAACCTCAAGCGTGATTCCTCTACTTGGTCCACGGGCAAAGATTAAGACCTCCACTAATGCTAGTTAGTCGCGAAAGAACACTTCTATCGACCTTCTACGGAGATGAACGAATGATCAACTAGCCAAGAACCACCGCGCAACACCACGTGGCCACTAGGGGTGGCCAGCCGTGGGTGAGAGGGAAGTGAGAGGGCCGTGCGTGTGAGAGGGAGAGAGTGAGGGCTTTTGGATGATGGTTGCTTGATTCACAATTCACTGTATGTCAATTGTGACTTGTGTCATCAACCCTAGGCAAGGCTATTATTTATAGATCGTATCTCTAAATAATAGTCCAAGTCCAAATCCAAGCCCAATTCCTAATCCCACTCAAACTATACTTAGCCCACTCTTGCTTATGACTAATTAATTGCTCATGAGGCCCATTAATGGGCCTCTTACTTGCTTAACCCAATTCCATTCTAAAGGGCTTTGGGCTATTTGACTAGCCCAAAGATCATCTCTCATAGTCTAGCAACAGAGGATGACGCCCCAATGGAATGAACTTATTATCTCCATAATAGTGATCCTTGATATATCTAGTAATTGCACTTATCGAAGACACAATTCCTTCACCGTGATGAGATTAAAGTCAGCTGGTGTTTTGGGTGTTTTTGTCCCTTGGGAGAGTTACAGCTCGAAGATTGGTCCTGAGAGCCTCTGTACCTGCAAAATCAACGGAGACACCGGTTGGGGTGGTGCTCCGCCTCCAACGCTCAAGTTAGTAACTTGAAGGAAAGTAAAAAGTGCGGAATTTAAGGTGGGGATCTGCTTGGATTCCAAGCTCAGGTGTTCTCTGATGAGAGAGAAAATAGGGTGTAATAAATGTTGGGTGAATTTCTGAATGTCCCCCATTTTGGGGGAATATCTCCCTATTTATAGGGTCCTTGGGAAAGGTGCCCTTTCCTAGGTCATTTAACCTAAGATTGATGGGCTGCGCCGCTAAATAGCGAATTTTTGGGGAATTGGGCCCCTGAAGGCCGCAATTCTAAAGGAGTATCTGGAGAGGCCACGTGTCAACTGGGGGTTGGTCTAGGATGACCTGTCACCCTCTAACACGTGGCACTTCCTCATTGGTCCACTTGTCTAGGGTAAAAATTCCCTAAACAGCTGGAGTGACTATCATCTCACCCCAGGGAAAGTGAAAAGTGTTGGTGGTGTCCCAAAAGAACTCCACCAAAGCCCGAACAACGAGGTTACCCACATCTTATGAAAACATGGCCCGGGTGGCCTGCAGCAGGGGAGTCAATCCACATGACTCCCTAAGACGACGAAGCCCCTCATCGCGGCAGATGAAGTTGTCGTACAGAGAAATGATGGTGGAATTACCCGAGCCATGGCTACAGGCCCTCCCACTCGCTAGACCTCGTCGGATCCTCTCCGACAGATGATGAACCGGCGCGTGAAATAGAGTGCGCTCGTCCCAATCAGGCATGAGAACCAGCCTGGAAATAGAAGGCACGTCCTCGCCCTCGCTGGTGGGCTCGTCCTCTCGACGCGTGTCCCTCGACCGAGAATCGGAGCCACGTCGTCTAGCCATGCTAAAGTATGTAAAAGTAATTAAACTTAAGTTTCTATAGCATCTAAAGTTCGCCTAGGCTGCATGATACTATGTTCACAAAAAAAAAACAGAGTACGTAGTACTAAAACAGAGCAAAATTTCAAACAAGCATGGAAGTGTTCTTTAAGCAAATAAACAATTTCTTGCAAATATATGATGAATATTGTGACAAATATATGATGAATATACGACCCACATTGTTCTTCACGACCTTAAGAGGTCCAACAATGGTGAATTGTTCATTTCTTCACCAAATTGAGTCAAACAAGTCTCAAAATACTCCCAAGGTAATATACAAGCATAATTAAACAAATTCGAGGCATAAAATTCAACGAACAAAGCAAATTAAGCAAGAATATTTTCGAATTTTCGGAAAACACGCGAACAAGAATGCGTAATTCGTCAAAAACCGAGTAGAGTTGGAGCAAAACTTACATAGATCAGGAAAATAGATGAGAAAAGCTTCGATTTGCAACAAGTTTGAGCGAATTTGGTTGAGAAATGAGCGAGAACGAGCAAGGAGAAGATTTCGTGAATTTGTGAGAAGCAGAGCAGCGAAATGAGAAAGAAGAAGAAGACGGGTTTAAAACCCCGATTCTGTCGCCAAACGACAGAATTGTCGCGAGGCGACAGACTCTGTCGCGCGGCGACAGATGAAAAAGCTCGCGACAGGTGCTTCTGGTCAACGCTGAAGCGGCGACAGAGTGTTGGGCTCTTCCTTATGGTTTTGTGGATCCAGTTTAGTAATTTGGGTTCCTTGGTACGCTAGTTAGCCCCTTTAAGTAATTGACATGATTTAGTCAGCTTGATCAAAATGCACTAAGTGATCGACTTGATGAAAGATCGTCTCACTTTAGCTTAAAGCGCCTAAGCATTGGCTCATAATAAGGCACCGAAATAATGGTTCAACAAATAAGGCACTGAAATATTGGTTCAATAGATACACCAAAGTAATGGTTTACAAAGGCAAAAGCACCAAATTACTGGCACAAATATAAAAGCAATGATGAATAATAGTATTAAGGGTCAATAGGTAAAATGATTCTTTGGCAATGTCTCAACATAAAGAGAAGTTGTTTAGCAGTGAAGTACGGTCGTGACGAGGTAGTGTCACAAATGGTGGAGATGGCGAAGCAAGGCCACCTTCGGCGGTCCCTCAAGGTAAAGAAGAGATTGCCTATAGCGGCGACATACTGCTGTGGCGACATATGGCCACACCCAGAAGATGACGACATACAGTTATTTTCGATGATGTTCCCGAAATACTGTGGAGGATTGTCACCAAGAATATTGAAGGCGACGACATATGGTTATCTTCAAAGATGGCGTTCACGAGGCACAGTGGAGGTTGTCACAAACAACATATGAAGCAACAGCAAAATGGTTACTTTTAGAGACGTGTGCTCGACGGTGCAAGATACGCGTTTCTTAACTCTTTTATCTATTTAACTAATAATGATTAGTTTTTCAGGTATCGGCGTTATAAGAATGATTTGGAATTGCAGAACGTTTTGAATCATTCTCCATCCCTATCGCTACTTTGACTTTCGTTTTTCGAAACATAAGTTTCTTCAAACTCAGTCAAAATGGGGGCTTCTGTAGACACCCATTTGTGTCTCCCCAAAACCAAACCTAGTGATGAATGCCTTGCACGTTGTGTTATTATCGAATTAGGTGAAAGTGATTTGAAAGCCAAGTGTTGCGGTTTAGTTTTAATTAAATTCTTTTCTCTCTGTTTTGCTGTTGCTTGTGACAACCTCCACAGTGCCTCGTGAACGCCATCATTGAAGATAAACGTATGTCATCGCCTTCAATATTCTTGGTGACAATCCTCCTGATGTGAGTCATAAATGGCACACATTTGACGAGCATTTAGGTCATTTCTATTCTCTTTTCATAGCTTTCATGCTTAATAAGTGCTTAGTTTTATGCTTTGTTGCTTAGTTTTACCTTTCTTCTCTTATTTTGTAGCTTTTGTGCTTTTCGTTGGTTTTCTAGCCTTTTCTTCTTTATTTGCTCTATTTTTGTGGTTGTAGGTATTGGAAGAGGTTCGGGTCTTGATTTTAGTGATCCGCTATGGTGGAAGAAGCTTTTGGATCAAGTTCATGGAGTTTGGGAAGCTCAAGATGCAAAGAAGTGGAAGTTCCAAGTCTTGGCTCTTCTCTTGTGCTCCCTTCAAAGGAAGTGTGTGCCCTCAATATTAAGCCTTAGCTTCTGCCTACCTTGTCCTCCATCACCATCATAAATCATGTGTGCACCCCTTGAGCTTGAAGAGTTGAAGATTCGAAGAAACCCAGCTGAGTGCGGCCGCACGCGCAGTATGTGCGGGCGCACACGAGGGATATGCGGCCGCACACCATGGTTGTGCGGGCGCACATCCCCTGTTTTGTGGCCGCACCAACGTGGGTCTTTTCCGATCGGATTTTGACGATTTTCTCTCTCTTCTTATACCTATTTGAACCCAAATTTTGTAACAAGTGAGAGGAGAATTAGATCATATTCTTAGCTTAGTTGAGAGCTTCTCTCTCTAGATTTAGGGGTTAGTTTTAGGAGTAGATTTTAGAGAGAGAAAGTGAAGAATTTCAATGGTGATTGAGAGATTGAAGATCCAATGGTGACAATTGTATTGGAGATCTACTCTATTATCAATGAGCATTTCTAAACTCTATCTCATTTATTGTTTTGATTAGTATTCATGTTTAGATTTTTGATTTTGATTGAGTTTTGATGATTTGATGATTAATGTTTGATTAGAGTAATTGTTCTTCTTTAATTGTTGATTCTTTGATTGTAGATTGTTGATTTCTTTAGTTGTTGGTTGAATTGATGATGTTGCTAGAGTAGTTGTTTGGTTAGGGATTTGGTGAAGCTTGTATAATGTAATGAATTGATGTAGATTGGGGATTTTGATGGAGTTGATGATGTGATTAAATTGGTTAATTGATTATGTGCATGTGTGTGTTTGATTTAGGCTTGATCACCCTTGTTATTCACACTAGATTGCATTGTAAGTTCACATTGATACGGACCATTGATTTGTTGCTTGCATTTGCACGATTGAGGTGTCTTGTGATGTTTCCTAGCTAGAGTTTATCGTAGTTGACGCTAGTTAGACCTCTAGGAGAATAGCTCGACATGCTCTTTTGGTTGCATGATTGATTTTCCCTCACATTGCTTGACTTAGTCGACTTTCCATTCCAATTTTCTATGTTCATTGCTATTATAAGTGAATCCTAATCCCTAGCTCTTATATTTGTTTGGTTTCTTCATTTTAGTAGTTGTTAGAGTCACCTTTCCTCTCTTGTCTTCGACCTAGCTTAGGCATATAATTGGAAGCACTTAGGCATTACCGTTCCTTTGGGTTCGACCCTTGACTTACCTCTATACTTGTATTTAGGTTTGTTGAGTGTTTATAAATTTTTTTTGGCTTAGGGAAGATTATCCCAACGACCTAGTTTTCCCCACGTCACCTCCACAGTATTTCGGGAAACTCGTCGAAAATAACTGTATGTCGTCATATTCTAGGTTGTGGCCGTACATCGCCATGGCAGTGCATCGCCGCTATAGACAATCTCTTCTTTACCTCTAGGGATCGTCGAAGGTGACCTTACTTCGCCATCTCCATGATTTGTGACATTTCTCCACATCCTAGGGAAAGCTGTCTATCATTGCTACTACATCTCGAGCTTTTCCTTGAATCATGGTGACAACTTTCACAATCTTAGCGAATGTCGTCGAAGACCGCCTCATCACGAACCGCTCTTCTCAAATATAGGTGACAACTTCCACAATCTTAGTGAATGTCATCGAAGACCGCCCATCTCGTGCTATATTCTCAAATCTTGATGACAACTTCCACAGTCTTAGCGAAGGTCGTCGAAGATCGCCCATCTCGTGCTATCTTCTCAAATCTTGATGACAACTTCCACAATCTTAGCGGGCGTTGTCAAAGATTGCTCATCTCGTGCTATCTTCTCAAATCAAGTGATAACCTTCACAATCTTAGCGAAAGCTATCAAAGATCGCTTCATCTTGAATCGTTCTTCTCAATAATAACCTCCTCAATCATAGTGAAAGCTATTGAAGGTCGCTTCATCTCAAACTGTCCTTCTTAAATCCAAGTAATAGACTCTTTTCAATCTAAAATCCCCCTGTTGAAGGCTCCGTCATCTCGAATCTTCAAATCTTCTTCCATCCTAGGAATTGAAAACGTTGTGAACCGTTATTTTGGTGCTTGCGATGAGCCAATACTTAGGGGCTTTACGCTAAGTGAGACGATCTTTTGTCAGGTCGATCATTCATTGTGATTGTAATCTATCCGACTACTAATTCATGTCAAATTGCTTAGAGGGGCTAACTGGCGTACCAAGGAACCCAAACTGCTAAAATAGGTCCATAAAGTCATTATGTGGGGCCCAGCATTTTGTCGCCGCTCCGGCGCTAGCCAGAGACAATTGTCGACGCGATATCGTTCTGTCGCCAGGCGACAGACCTTGTCATTTGGCGACATATTTCTTTTTCATTTCTACCCCTGCTGCTGCTGTTCATTGCTCGGTTTCGCTCCGAACTTTCAATTTGATCGTTTCCTTACGATCAAATCTGCTCAGATCTTTTGGAAATTAAAGCTCTTCATAATTTTGCTCAAACTTCTCTTATCTTGGAAGAATCTCATACATATTCGCGGTTTTTTTTCGAAAAAATCCGGGAATATTCTTTCTCGTTGGAATGTACTTGCATTTATATTTCAGACTATAGGACTTTGCTCATCTTTTATTATCTTAGGGTTGACCTAAGGCTTAGTGTTTCTTGACTCATTGAGTTTTCATGAGTCGACTTAAAGTGTTTGACACATGTGTTAGACTCAACTCGATGTGAACTTTGACTTAATGATGACTCACTATGTGTGACTCGTGTGTGAACTGGACTTGATGTGTACATGACTCAAAAACAAAAAATTCCCGTCATTTTTGTGGAGGGTACCGACTTTCTCCCGAAAAAAAAAGACTCGAAAAAGAATCGAAGTGTTTGATGGTGCATGTTGAATGAGCTTAACCAAGTATATGCGTTCAATGTTGTCCCTCAAGGTGCAAGGATTAATTCCTCCTAAACTATCTTAGTTGACTTGATGATGAAAGTATTTAGGTAACTTAGGCACGGAGGCTAAGTATTTCATACTTTGATATAATGATGATTATAAGTGATGAGTGATGTGTGATTTTGACAAGGCATGCTTCAACGTTATGCTAAGACTTCATGACAAAGGGTTCCTAATTGAAAGTCTATTTGGTCATGTATCTGTGATATGTGTGAAAGTGACACTAAAGTTAAGCTGCAAAGGCTAACGGTGTGGAAAAGTATTATTTGATAAGAGTCAAATAATGATGACTCTTAGGCTAGGTAAGCTAATGATGTAAGGATCAAGCCCCCAAGTCTAGCTCTAAGTAAATAGGGATGAGCATTGGAGATCCCTTGATATGATCGTGGTGTAAGTGTATGAATGTGAAAATGAATGCATTTTTATTATGGTGGCACCTCATTGTGAGGTTGCCTACGTATCCGTTAGGAATCAGGCCAAATGTAGCTCTAGCCGAACCTCGCACAAGTGTATGTATACCTCAAAAAGGTCTTTTAAGGGTTGTACCGTGGTTAGGATAAAGGTTAGAGAAGAAGGGGATAAAGGCTCAATACCCTAGATAAGCCCCCGAGGTGTGCAACCTTGTTTTTGAATCTTTTTTATTTTTTTATGCTTGACTTTTCTCATTTTTGAGCTCTCTCTTTTTTTTTTGTTTGCTCTTCTTTTTTTCTTTTGCATTTTTTCATATTCGCATTTTTTTATAAGTGTGGGCAATCTCGATCATGCAGTCTATCACTCACTTGGCATTCATGTTTCTCAGGCACGGTACCGAGCACTCGATATGAAACACAATCTGAGACATGTTCTTATCAAAGATATTTTTATATCAAAGACATTGGAACACTTGCCCTTTTGTAAAGTTTTATTTATTTTTGCTATTTCTATTTTATTCTTTTGAGATCACTCAAGCTTTTCATATTTGTGAATTGCATAAGTTACACACCATCCCATCCCAAGGTTAGGTAGATATGGGTTGAAAAATGAAAGGTCTATCGTTAGACGAGGCTCAAAGTGTTTTATCAAAAATGGTTTACGTATTTAAAGGGTGACAGATATGATATGGCTACAAGAGGTGCCTCTAATCATGGGTATACCTTGTGCTTAATTCGGCGTTTTTTGTTTTTTTTTTTTTTTTTTTTTTTTTTTTTTTGGAAATGCAATGACCATATGTAAGAAAATAAAATGCTCTTTTTATTAAAAGGAAAAAAGTAAATGAAAGTCCTACAAAGTAAAAACTAGGGGAAAACAAAAGGTGCCTATGCTAGACTTTATTGGGGAAAGGTTTGAAAAAAAGAAGAAGAAAGCATGAAATCTTGGTGAGAAGCTGGCCTTGTGTTTTGTCTCATCATTACTTTTTTTTTTATTATTGTCAATCACATGACTCAAACTCGATTCAACATGCATAGATGGGAAGAGATCATGAAAGAATGAAGGGAACAATATGTGTGGAGAAAGTATGTGGAGAGTGGGAAGAAGATGTAGATGGAAGAATTATTGAAGAAATAGGAATAGAATGGACCCCCAACTCAAATGACGGAAAAACGACTCATGCATGAACCTAAGTGTAGACACCCATTTGTGTCTCCCCAAAACCAAACCCAGTGATGAATGCCTTGCACGTTGTGTTATTATCGAATTAGGTGAAAGTGATTTGAAATCCAAGTGTTGCGGTTTAGTTTTAATTAAATTCTTTTCTATCTGTTTTTGAAAATGATTTTATTTATTTGAAAACTTCCAATTCAGTTTGTTTTCGTCCATGATAAGGGTCCAATAATGATGTAGTAGGATGGGGCTCGAAGAGACCTTTCCAACGATATATTATAAGCCCAATTCCGATGAATATTGAGGAATTTATGGCCAAAATACTAAACTGGGCCCGGTTATTTATTTTAATACGGCCCAATGATCTAGAGGAGGGCCCAATATTAATTATTATTCCTAAAATTATTAGGATTAATTATAGTTTTCTAGAAGTTTCTAGAAAGTTCCTTTTAATTCTAATATTGTTAGATTTAATAATTAATTATCTTTAAAAGATTTTTATTTGGAATAAAATATTGTTTTGTTATCTTAAGAATACATATTTTATCTTCTGTACGGATTTCGTAGATCAAGTTGATTAAAGATCGGATTCCGCGTGAAGAAAAACGCGCTAATACAGGTTGTCGCCAAACGACAAGTCTGTCGCGTCGCGATAGAGTGGATTCCTGGCGAAAGCGTGGAGTTTTATTTCTTATCAAATTCTATGATTTTCCGGAGTATTTTCATTATAAATAGCGTCTGAATTCCTGTTTTCAGAATAATCAATTCTCATTAACTCTTCCTTAACTCTCTCTTTTCTCTCTTGAGCAATAAATGCTCTCTTTCCCCCTCTTTTTCTAAACTAGCTTTTTTACATACAATATTCCGCATTCATTAGACTTAGAGTCATCTAGCTAAGTTCGAAGTTGCCTTCGCCCTAGACGTGCAAGGTTGATAATTTCTGAGGGTTTGGTCCAAAACTAGTCTAAACTTTATTTAATTTGATTTCAATTTAATTCTTTAATTGTTGTTTATTATTTTCATTGAAGTTTACTAACTTGTGTATTTTGTTATTAGAAAGAGGTACGAGGCTTCAAAGTAAGTAGATTAGCTTACTCCCTATTTATTTCACAATGTAGATTGCATGCTTATTATTGCTTATGATTCCTAGTGTCATGTTAGTTTGTTTATGATTCCTAGTGTCATGTTAGGATGCTTTTAATGCTTTCTAGTATCATGTTAGGATTTTATTTTATGCTTTCTAGTATCATGTTTAGGATGCCTTTACTCTTTTCTAATATCATGTTAGTACCATGTTAGGTTAAAGCTTTGATCTTTATTGTTTAGTGACATGCTAGGATTTGTTATTAATCTTGTTAGTATCATGCCTAGGATCTTGCTATTATATTTAAGCTTTATTATGCTTTAACATGATTTTGACTATTATTACTGTTATTATTATTATGAATATTATGATTATTAATATTGTTTATTATTATGTTGCTTGATTTATATTTCATTGTTATTGCTTGATCACACCTTTTATGCAGGTTTAAAGGGAATTTGTACTTTAAATCACGCTTAATAAGATAATTAATAATTTGGTTTAGACTAATGTGATTTTAACTCAAGTGATCGCCAATAATAGTCTTATTTGTGCATTAAATTTCAACCAACATAGATAAACAGGGTAGGATTAATATAATGTTTGTATGTTATTCGAAAAGCGCGCATGAATACGAGCAGAACAAAGTAGAGGCCTATTTTATAGGGCGGGTCCTTTCTTTTGTAGATTGGATTCGTACCCTCATCCCCGGACCCTGTTTGGTTCAAGACCTTATGGAGTAGTTGATGGTCCTTTTGGATTGTCTTTTGGGTTTACAAGTTCCTAAAACTTGTTGGCGACTCTTTTTGCTCTTTGTCTTTCCCTTTGGAACGCCACCGTACTTTAGTGTATGATCACAGTGGGGTTCAAGTTTGGGGTTATCATAATGCTTGAAATATTCCCTACACTAAGACATGGTCATGGTGAAATATGCAAAGTGTGTGCTAAGACTAGTGAGTTTAGGTGACATGTTAAGACTTGTGTCATGACCATGTGGCTAGACTATGTGACTAGACTCAAGCAAAGACTAAATTAAGATTTCACGTATATGCATTAAACTGGACAGGCTGTGGTATTTTAGTCATAACTTTTAATCTGTGACTCTTATTGGGACGAAATCAACGCCTAATTAAAGATAAAACTCGGAGCTACAGATCCATAGGTTGTACGACTCGTGGTTCTTCCTAGAACCACGGCTATGACCAAAACCAGTTGACGCATGTGCAGTATACAGGAATAAAAATACGGGTTGACTTAAAGGAACTATGACTCGACTTTAGGCTTCTTTTATTAGTTCAAATAAATTAACTAATTAAATAAACAAAGTCCTTTAGTCATTGGTTAGTTTATTTAGACTTATTTACAAACACAAGTCAAACAAACGGTTAGTTTAGTCACATATAAGCTATGCACAAGCAAATAATGCACAAGTAGTTAATATGGTCACAAAATGATGCAATGAATTTGCAATCTAACCATGGGTCTAGTTCTCTAAAGTTCAAGGATATGGGTTAAGTCAAAAAGGTCCATGGTTATGAATCCAAATGTATTGCACACAAGCCTACCGTGAGGGTTGGAGCGAATGGACAGGATTTCGCGAGTTCGTGATGAAATCGAACTCGACTCCATGGTTTGGTGGATTCACAAACTTTGCACATACCCAAATCTGAACTTTGCACATGATAGTGGGATATTCCATTGGGAAGGTGAAGCAGGAACCCCCAGAGGGTTATATCCATATGTAGAATACATATGGGTTCAGAAAAGTGAGAAAAGGACTCAATCAATAAGCAAAATCAAGCCAACGATGCTAGAAATGGTCAAAGCAAGAAGGCAGACCCCTGGCTCGGTATTGGAAGAACTTGGCGCCAGACTACAGGGACTGTCACCGCAAAAAAGCTCCTGTCTCCAAGCGACATAAACTTTTTACGGGCGACAAGCCCTGTTTTCTAGACGCTAGTTCCTACATGCCTTGGCAAGTTTCTGTGTTCTTCGAATTTTCCAAATTTCGCATCATCTTTTCGATTCTAGTCATGAAAGATATTTCTCAAATTTCCTACGTGTAAAATTCCTATGGATTGACTCATGGGGTGCTCCCATGAGAACCTTTTAATGCATATCACAATAATGTTAATCAAATCACGCACATGAAATACTTAGAATTTTTCGAGTCTCATCCGCTCATTCTAAATAATTGCCAAAATTTAATAAATTTCAGGAATATAAAAAGAAATCCTCCCCAGTGGAGTCGCCAAAAAATGTAGGGAATATTTCAAGCATTATGATCCCAAACTTGAACCCCACTGTGATCATACACTAAAGTACGGTGGCGTTCCAAAGGGAAAGACAAAGAGCAAAAAGAGTTGCCAACAAGTTTTAGGAACTTGTAAACCCAAAAGACAATCCAAAAGGACCATCAACTACTCCATAAGGTCTTGAACCAAACAGGGTCCGGGGATGAGGGTACGAATCCAATCTACAAAAGAAAGGACCCGCCCTATAAAATAGGCCTCTACTTTGTTCTGCTCGTATTCATGCGCTTTTCGAATAACATACAAACATTATATTGAACCTACCCTGTTTATCTATGTTGGTTGAATATTAATGCACAAATAAAACTATTATTGGCGATCACTTGAGTTAAAATCACGTTAACCTAAACAAAATTATTAATTATCTTATTAAACGTGATTTCAAGTACAAATTCCCTTTAACAATCATAAAAGGTGTGATCAAGCAATAACAATAAAATATATCAAGCAACATAAGGATAAAGAATAATAATAATGATGATAATAGCATGATATTGCATAATTAAGCTCAAATATAATAGCAAGATCCTAGGCATGATACTAACAACATTAATAACAAATCCTAGCATGTCACTAAACATTAAAGATCAAAGCTTTAAATCTAACATGGTACTAACATGATATTAGAAAAGATTAAAGGCACCCTAAACATGATTCTAGAAAGCATAAAATAACATCCTAACATGATACTAGGAATTAAACACATCCTAACATGATACAAGGAATATTAAACAATGATAAGCATGCTTTCTACATTGTGAAAGAAATATAGAGAGTAAGCTAATCTACTTACTTTGAAGCCTCGTATCTCTTTCTACTAACAAAATACACAAGTTAGTAAACTTCAATGAAAATCAATAAAGAATAATTAAAGAATCAAATTGAAATCAAATAAAATAAAGTTTTGACTAGTTTTGGACCAAACCCTCAGAAAATATCAACCTTGCACGTCTAGGGCGAAGGCAACTTTGAACTTGGCTAAGAGACTCTAAGTCTTGCGAATGCGGAATATTGTGTTTAAAAAGCTAGTTTAGAAAGAGAGAGAGAAAGAATAAGCTATATTGCTCAAGAGAGAAAAGAGAGAATTAAGGAAGAATTGATGGGAATTGATGATTGTTGATGATTAGAATTGATTGAGAGAATTGATGAATAAAAACAGAGGTTCGGACCCTATTTATAAGAAAACAGTCCGGAAAATCATAGAATTTGATAAGGAATAAAACTCCACTCTGTCGCTAATCAAACCGACCTTGTCGACAGGAATTTATTTTGTCGCCAGGCGACAGAGTCTGTCGCGAGGCGACAAGCCTGTCGTTTCGCGACAGTGACAGTTTTTGCGAATTTTTTTTTTATCATATCTTTTGATTTAGAAGTCCAAAAAAGTAATATAATATGTCGTTGGAAAGCTCTTGAAGTCTAATTTCTAATGAAATTAGAATCAGATTAAAATCTTTTGTAGATAAAAAGATATAAATGAAATAGTGAAAGGGTGTCAGTTTTGGATAGAGTATCGTATATCTTTAATATCTTTTTCGTTATAGCTCGGATTTATTATTATAATATATCATTGGAAAGATAATTTCAAGATCTATCCAACCATATAAAATTTAGATAAAAAAATATGAGGCACGAAAATAATATCTGACTATCTTTGAACATCTTTAAATCCGAATAGAATTAGGAAAGTTTTAAAAAAGGAAAGTTTATATTTAAATCAAATTCCGTGATCTTATCTTTTCAAAAAAGGATAATTAAGATATTTTACAAACTTATAGAAGATTCTAATAAATCCTAATTAGTTTAAGAATTGAATAGGATTAAACCTTTGGACCCTCCTCATAATCATTGGGTCGTAGGTAAAATCCGGTTTGGGCCCAGTTTAGTATTTTGGTCATAACTTCCTCATTATTCATCGGAATTGGGCTTATAATATATCGTTGGAAAGGTCTTTTCAAGTTTTGTCCAACTACACCATTATTGGACCCTTATCATGGACCAAAATAAACTGAATTGGACGTTTTCATAAAATAGAAATGTTTTTCGAAAACAAAAAGAAGAATTTTAATAAAAACTAACCGCAACACTTGACTTTTCACACTTTTACCTCATTCGATTATGGTTCGACGCAAAAGGTATTCATCACTGGGTTTGGTTTTGGGGAGACACAAATGGGTGTCTACAGGGGCCCGGTGGCGAAAAGTCTTGAGACCCTAGAAGATACATTTAATGACGTTTGGAACCATATATGACCCTTATATGTTGCCATAAATGTCCGTGGTAGGCTTTAGGTCACGATATCGGTGAAAATTTGGAACGGGTAAATTGATTGTTTAAAGGCATATTGAATGGTTCCATCCACTCATTTAGACTCCCGGAGGGTATTAGGAACCATGGTAAACAACTCGGTGAATTTTATTTTCGGACGAAAAAAGGTCAAAAAATTCCAAAATTAAATACTATAATCCACGCTTTTTGAGGAATTTTGAGGTTACAGGGCCTGGTAGCGAAAAGTCTTGAGACCCTAGGAGATACATTTTAGGGTCATATAATGACGTTTGGAACCATATATGACCCTTATATGTTGCCATAAATGTCCGTGGTAGGCTTTAGGTCACGATATCGGTGAAAATTTGGAACGGGTAAATTGACTGTTAAAAGGCATATTGGATGGTTCCACCCACTCATTTAGACTCCCGGAGGGTATTAAGAACCATGGTAAACAAATCGGTGAATTTTATTTTCGGGAGAAAAAAGATCAAAAAATTCTAAAATTAAAGCCTATAATCCACGCTTTTTGAAGAATTTTTAGGTTACGGGGCCCGGTAACAAAAAGTCTTGACACCATAGGGGATACATCTTAGGGTCATATAATGACGTTTGGAATTATATATGACCCTTATAGGTTGTCATAAATGTCCATGGTAGGCTTGAGGTCACGATATCGGTGAAAGATTGGAACGGGTTAATTGACTCCCGGAGGGTATTAGAAACCATGGTAAATATCTCGGCAATATTTATTTCTGGGCGAAAAAAGGTCAAATATTCCCAAATTGAAGGCTATAATCCACGGTTTTTGAGGAATTTTGAGGTTACAGGGCCCAATAGCGAAAAGTCTTGATACCGTAGAGGATACATCTTAGGGTCATATAATGACGTTTGGAACTATATATGACCCTTATATGTTGCCATTTATTTCCGTGGTAGGCTTGAGGTCACGATATCGGTGAAAGATTGGAACTGGTAAATTGACTCTTTAAAGGCATATTGGATGGTTCCACCCACTCAATTGGACTCCGGAGGGTATTAGGAACCATGTTAAATATCTCGGAAATTTTTATTTACGGGCGAAAAAAGGTCAAAAAATTCCAAAATTGAAGGATATAATCAACGCTTTTTGAGGAACTTTGAGGTTACGGGGCCTGGTGGCGAAAAGTCTTGAGACCCTAGGGGATACATCTTAGTGTCATATAATGACGCTTGGAACTATTTATGACCCTTATATGTTGCCATAAATGTCCTTGGTAGGCTTGAGGTCACGATATCGGTGCAAGTTTGGAACGGGTAAATTGACTGTTTATATGAATATTGGATGGTTCCACCCACTTAATTGGACTCCCGGAGGGTACTAGGAACCATGGTAAATATCTCGGCAATTTTTATTCTCGGGCGAAAAAAGGTAAAAAAATTCCAAAATTGAAGGCTTTTTAAGGAATTTTGAGGTTACGGGGCCCTGTGGCGAAAAGTCTTGAGACCATAGGGGAAATAACTTTAGGTCATATAATGACGTTTGGAACCAGATATGACCCTTATATGTTGCCATAAATGTCCGTGGTAGGCTTGAGGTCACAATATCGTCGCAAGTTTGGAACGGGTAAATTGACTGTTTAAAGGTATATTGGATGGTTCAACCCATTCAATTGGACTCCCGGAGGGTATTAGGAACCATGGTAAACATCTTGTTAAATTTTATTTCTAGGTGAAAAAAGATCCAAAAATTCCAAAATTGAAGGCTATATAATCCACGCTTTTTTAGGAATTTTGAGGTTTTGGAGCCCGGTGGCGAAAAGTCTTGAGACCCTAGGGGATACATCTTAGGGTCATATAATGAGGTTTGGAACCACATATGACCCTTATATGTTGCCATAAATGTCTGTGGTAGGCTTGAGGTCACGATATCGGTGCAAGTTCGGAACGGGTAAATTGACTGTTTAAAGGAATATTGGATGGACCCACTCAATTGGACTCCCGGAGGGTATTAGGAACCATGGTAAACATCTCGAAAATTTTTATTTTCGGGCGGAAAGAAGTCAAAAAATTCCAAAAGTGAAGGCTATAATCCACGCTTTTTGAGGAATTTTGATATTACGGGGGTGTAGACACCTTAAAATGTCTCCCCAAAACTAAACCCGATGATGAACAACCTTTCACCGCCATTATTGGTCGGGTTGAGTATTTTAACTTGGAGTGCTTTAACCCATATTCCCAATACATTTCATAAACCAACTCAATTCCTAACCCATCTTTCAAAATCATAACTTATTTTCCTCTTTTCGTGCATTTAAACCCAAAATAATTCATTTCGTGTCCTTTAAAATCATTCATTTCGTGTTCTTTTTATAAAAACGTTTAGATCAGTTTATTTTGATGCATAATCTGGGTGCAATGATTTAATCATTGGATGGGGATTTAAAAGAGTTTTCCAACGGTATATCATAAGCCCAAATCTGAGTTATAACGAATAAGTTATGGCTAAAATACTAAACTGAGTCTAAATCGAACCTAAGCCCACCTTACCTACGACCCAATGATCATAAGGAGGGTCCAAAGGCATAAATCCCGTTCCTAATCTAATCAAGATTAATTAGAAGCTTCTATAAGTTTCTAAAATATCTTGATTATCCTTTTTGAAAAGATAAGATTAAAGAGTTTGAAATAGAATAAAACTCCTCTAGTAATTCGATTCGAATTGAAAGACGTTCAAAGATGGTTGGATATAATTCTTAGATGGTTGGATAGCTCTTGAAATTATATTTCCAATTATATATTATAATATTAATAACGAGCTATAACGAAAAAGATATGAAAGAAATATGAAACTCTATCCAAAACTGACACCGTCTCACTATTTTGGCCATATCTTTTATTATTCAAAATATTTTTATCTGTTTCTAATTGGGTTAGAAAGTAGACTTCAAGAGATTTCTAATGATATCTTATTCATCTTATTTCGATTTCTAGATTAAAAGATATGATAAAAACAAAAACCGTACAAACAGCTGTCTATCGCAAGAGTTTTATCTGATTCGAATTCTTATCTTTTCTTGATTCGACCGCTTTTTTTCCTTATAAATAGAGGTCATATCACCCATTTTTCAACCATCAACAAGCTTGATCACCAATTCATTCTCTCTTCCTCTCTTCTATACTAAAAATCATCCTCTCTCCCTACACCAAAAATATTCTCCCCTCTCTCTCTTGCTCTAGCCTAAACTCTAGCCAACCTATTCTCTCATTTTATATCCCTTAATCACTCTAAGGAGTCCATACAATACCCGAATTTCTATACTTAAACCAAGGCGTAAAAGGTAGAATTAACTGAGGGTTTGGACCAAATCAACTCTACTTTATTTAATTAAATTATTTCAATTTGATTTATATTTTTATTGAAGTTACTAACAATTTATTCATGATGTAGCAATTTAAAAGAGTTCCAGAGCGTGACTAATTAATTAATTTAATTACTTATATTATTTTCTTATATATAGTATCATGATTAGGATTATTTTTATTTGATTTGGACTAACGCTATTATTGTTAAATTGCTTCCAATATTAATGTTTATTTTGATATTATGATCACCATATTGCATGTTTAAAGGGAATATGTAATTGAAAATCACGCCTAATAAGATAATTTGGACAACCGGTTCAGGTTCCTTTAATCTTGTTAATTAATCAAGTGATCACTAATATTTTAGAATAATGTGTTGCATTAATATATAACCAATTTTGCTTAATAATAGTTTGCAGCAAATTAAATCTTTGTTTGCATGCTTTTGAGATCGCATGAATACTTTTCATAATAAGAATCGAGTAGAGGCCAATATGGGCGAATGTGACTCCATGACTCACTTCGTACCATCATCACCGATCCTCCTTTCGTGGTTCCGAACCATATGGAGTTAGTAATTTCATGGATTATGAATTGGGTGTAACCTTCACGGGTCAATCGTTGTTGCCTTTCGTTGTCCCTTTTCGTGGTTGCCTTATAATGATCCGTGAACGGCTTACAAGTTCCTTAAAAACTTGTTAGCGGCTCCCCACTTTCCTTGTCCCTAATCGTTGTCCTTAATCGTAATGTCAATTCTCACTTCCTAAGAGTGCCAAGCATATTCACACATGCTTTAACTTAGGCACACTTCAAACGACGCCTACAATTTGGCGACTCCACTGGGAAGGATTCTTGGTTATTTATCGATTTGAGTGATCGGTATTTAATTGAGATGAGTGGATGAGACTTGAAAGATTCTTGAATTGTATTCCTGCTATTTAATTGACATTGTCACATATGCATATGCATATTAGGTTACCTATTTTTCCACAATAGTACGTGTTCTACGTACGTGGCTAGCCCGGGGTATTTAAGCTCTATCAACCCAAAAACGCTCATGGCAATAAGGGTTCATCCGAGTTTTTAAATCCAAACCATGGAGTCGAGTTCGATTTCATCACAAAATTGCGGAGCCGCCCGTTAGCATACACCCTCAAGGGAGGCTGCCTTGCTAACGCGTCCAAACTCTTAACCAAGGTACCCTTTGACACCCAAATAAGCTTGACCATAGAGGAACATAGATCTTGACTTTAGGTTGCGAACTTCATTGCATCATTCGTGACAATGTGCTTATGTGTGCATATTTTTATTTTATTTTATTTTTCTCTGTTTTTTTTTTCTCTTGTCAACCTTTTTTTTTTATTAGAGTCAAGTAATTGATTTTATTTATTTATTTTGAGTCAACCTGGATTTTTATTCCCGTATCCTGCATAAGAGTCAACTTGTTTTGGTTATAGCCGAAATTATAGAAAGAGTTACGTGTCGTGCCACCTATGGATCTGTAGCCCCGAGTTTTATCTTTTATTTGGCGTTTTTTACGCCACAATTAGAGTCGCACAATAAAAGTTAAAACCGATATACTACAGCCTATCCACTTTAGGTGTCTTTTTAGTGTGCAACCTTTTATTTTTATTTTTTCTTTTTGTGTCACGCTAGTCTTAGCCAAGTCCTTTAATTGGTGTAAACTCGTATAACATAGTATTATAGATTTTTATTTATTTATACCCATGAGTCCTAACTCTTCTAGAATTCCACTCTTCTTTCTAGTTTCTTGTGATTTTTTGTGCTAACCTTAACATGTGTTCTTTGTCGTTGATTGTGGTTGATCTTATTTATGACTAACGATTGCCAATGGACCATTTTCGCCTAGTAAATAGCATAAAAATTAAAATTGGACAAAATTAATCAAGTTAGTTTGTCTTTTAGTCTTCCGTGCTATTAGGTCCTTAGGTTCTTCGTAACGTCCTCATGTCTAGCCATGCGATCATACCATAAGTCTTAATAAAATCACCTAATTATACATGTTGAGTCGTTACACACGCTTTGTCTTCGAGTAATGCACTATATTGTTTGTGAATGTATACAAGGACCATGCATGCATCGTTTTCCGCCGTAATAGGAATGAGTTGAGTATTTCACATTGGTTTTGAAAATTCTTTCATACACTCTTCCTTTCCAATCTAAGTATTGAGTAAATGCATTAAGTGAGCTCATTTTGTTCCATATATAGTACTCGAGTTCAAGAATCACTAGGCAAGAGTTGGAAGAATGAGGGGAACGTCATTCCTTCCTTATTTTCTTATAATCAAAGCATCAACAATAACAAATTTCTTGTCCCTCTTAGCGGTAACAAGTAATTCATAAGCATCCATGAAGACGAAGCACAAGACAAGTTTCCCATACAAGATTTCATACTTTTTTTTTCTTGTTTTGTTTAAATCCTTTCCCCTAATGAGTCTGGCATAGGTTCCCCTTATCCATGTGAACTGTCTATTTGTCATGTTTTTTACCTTTTCCATCAATGAGCATTTCTTTCCTTTGCTTGATCATGTCATTCGGAAAAAAAAAATAATAAAAAATTGTCGAACTAAACACAAGGTACACCAATGATTAGAGGAACCTTTGCAACCCTGTCATTCCCTTTAAACCATTTCAATCACATATCCATTTCTTCATCAACCACTTTGAGCTTCGTTTAACGTTTGGCCTTTATTTCTTCAACCCACATTCACATAACCTTGGGATGGGAAGGTGTGCAATTTGTGTAACATTCAAAAAGCAAGTTCAAATTAAAAAAAAATGAGTAAGTAAATAAAAAAAAAAAACAATGTCTAAAGGCAAGTGTTCTAATGTCTTTGATATGAACACGTCTCGAATTGTGTTTCTCATCGAGTGCTTGGTACCGTGCCTGAGAAACATGAATGCTAAGTGAGTGATGGACCGCATGATCCGGGATTGCCTACATTGATTCAAATGACAAAAAAAAAAAACAAAAAAAAAAAGAAGTTCAAAGAAAAAAAAAATATGTTAAAAATAAAACTTGCAAAGTTTTCAAATACACAATTACACATCTCGGGGGGTTTCTCTCGGGTCTTGAGCCTTTTACCCCTTTCTTCCTTAAACCATTAGCTTAACCATATTACAATCCTTGAAAGTCCTCTTTGAGGTGTACATACACTTGTGCAAAGTTTGGTTAGAGCTACGTTCGGCCTGATTCCTAACGGATACGTAGGCAACCTCACATTGAGGTGCGGCCACATTCATATTCATATCCATGCATGATCAAGTCAAAGAATATTTAATGCTTACCCCTACCCATTTAGAGCTAGACTTGTGGGCTTGAACCCACATCACTTAGCTTACCCAACCTAACGAGAGTCACCATCTCGACTCTTCTATTTCCCTCACCAAAGCCTTTGCAGCAGCCTCACCTTAGTATCACTTTCACACACTTCACTCACACATACATAGCCATATCATCCTTCCCTTTGATTAAGAACCCTTTATCATGAAATCTTGTTTCAACACTATGCATGTCATCATCTTTCGAGACAACATTCTTTAAAAGAAACATTGTTTACTTGCCTAGCTTCCTGACCTAAGCAATGTTCATTGTTTCACACATCGCATAATGCGTTGAGCAACATTTATATGTCAATGATTTAGCTCCTTGACCTAAGCAACGTTCATTATGCAATAATCACTTCATGTATATACGTGCTTAGCTTCCAGAACTAAGTAACGTTCAAGATCATTTTTTAAACCATACATGACGCTTCGCTCCATGACCTAGTTCATTCATCTATCGTGTCATATGATGTAATTATTAGTAGGCTTCTGGCCTAAGAACATACATCATGCATACAATATGCTCAAGACAAGCAGTTAAATCTGACAAGAAGAAAATTTATGCGATTCATTTCGTCTTGCACAACGAAGAAGTTCAAAACTTTTTCCCTTTTTACATAACTTTTCTTTTCGGGAAATTCAAAAACATTTTCAAATTTCTTTTTTAAGGGAAGTTCGAAAATAAACTTTTTTTTTCACGTCTTTCTTTTTCGGGTGAAAGTCGGTACCCTCCACTCATCTCATGACAGAAAATTTTTTCTTTTGCATTTTCGGTTGCTTGTGTCTGTGCAGACACTCACTCAATACACATATACACAAAATCACAAGTCATACACATGTCATGTTATGCTTGGTCAAGTCATTGGTCAAGTGCATTGGTCGAGTCAATCATAGTCTATACGAGTCCCTTCTACATGAGTCTCTTGGCAAATTTTATTTTGCAGGTCTCATTTACAGCCCACGTCCGGGGACAAGCGGACCAACTACAGCCCACGTCCGGGGACAAGCGGATCATCTCCAGCCCACGTTTGGGGACAAGCGAACCAACTATAGCCCACGTCCGAGGACAAGTGGATCATCTATAGCCCACCTCCGGGGACAAGCGGATCATCTATAGCCCACATCCGGGGACAAGCGAACCTTTTACAGCCCACGTTCGGGGACATGCAAACCAACTACAGCCCACGTTCGGGGACAATAAAACCATCATCATTTTATTGATCATCTCCAAAGCAAAGACGATTCATGGTGCAAGGTTCTCGATACATAGAGACTTGCAATTTCATCATCGGACAAGGTTTTCCTCAAGCATGGAAAATTGTCTTCTCTCGAATTTCCTCAAGCATGGAAAGTATCTCAACCAGTTGGTTTCTTCAAGCATAGAAAACTGCCAACATCATTTGTTAACTTTCCTCAAGCATGGATAGTATCATTCGGTGGATTCCTTCAAGCATAGGAAGCTACCAAACTCATTTGTCACCGATACACTAGTGTTAGATATGCATTCTACAAAGTGATTTAAGATCGTAGTACGTCTTAAATCATTCTCCGTCCCAATCGACTAATTTGACTATCGTTTTCAAAAGTGTCGTTTCTACAAATTCAGTCAAAGTGGGGGCTTCTGTAGACACCTAAAAATGTCTCCGCAAAACCAAACCCGATGATGAACAACCTTTCATCGCCATTATTGGTCGGGTTGAGTATTTAACCTTGGAGTGCTTAAATCCATATTCCCAATACATTTCATAAACAAACCCAATTCCTAACCCATTTTTCCAAATCATAACTTCTTTTCCTCTTTTCGTGCCTTTAAACCAAAAATAATTCATTTCGTGTCCTTTAAAATCATTCATTTCTTGTTATTTTTATAAAAACATTTAGATCAGTTTATTTTGATGCATAATATAGGTCCAATGATTAAATATTTGGGTGGGGATTTAAAAGAGCTTTCCAACGGTATATCATAAGCCCAAATCCGAGTTATAACGAATAAGTTATGGCCAAAATACTAAACTGAGTCTAAATTGAACCTAAGCCCACCTTACCTACGACCCAATAATCATGTGGAGGATCCAAAGGCTTAAATCCCATTCCTAATCCAATTAAGATTAATTAGAAGCTTCTATAAGTTTCAAAAATATCTTGATTATCCTTTTTGAAAAGATAAGATTAAAGAGTTTGAAATAGAATAAAACTCCTCTAGTAATTCGATTCGAATTGAAAGACGTTCAAAGATAGTCAGAAATTTTTTACGTGCCTCACTGTTTTTATCTAATTCTTATATGGTTGGATAGCTTTTGAAATTTTATTTCCAATGATATATTATAATATTAATTCCGAGCTATAACGAAAAAGATATGAAAGAAATACGAAACTCTATCCAAAGCTGACACCGTCTCCCTATTTCGGCCAAGTAGACTTCAAGATCTTTCTAATGATATCTTATTCATCTTATTTTCATTTCTGGATCGAAAGATATGATAAAAACAATAACCGTAAAAACTGTTGTCTATCGCAAGAATTTTATCCGATTCGAATTCTTATATTTTCTTGATTCGACCCTTTTTTTCCCTATAAATAGAGGTCATATCACCCCTTTTTCAACCAACAACAAGATTGATCACCAAATCATTCTCTCTTCCTCTCTTCTACACTAAAAATCATCCTCCCTACACCAAAAATATTCTCTCCTCTCTCTCTTGCTCTAGCCTAAACTCTAGCCACCCTATTCTCTCATTTTATATTCCTTAATCACTCTAAGGAGTTCATACAATACCCGAAATTCTATACTTAAACCAAGGCATGAAAGGTAGAATTAACTGAGGGTTTGGACCAAATTAACTCTACTTTAATTTAATTTAATTTAATTATTTCAATTTGATTAATATTTTTATTGAAGTCACTAACAATTTATTCATGATGTAGCAATTTAAAAGATAATTTGGACGACTGGTTCAGGTTCCTTTAATCTTGTTATTTAATCAAGTGATCACTAATAATATTTTAGAATAACGTGTTGCATTAATATTTAACCAATTTAGCTTAATAATAGTTTGGAGCAAATGAAATCTTTGTTTGCATGCCTTTGAGATCGCAGGAATACTTTTCATAATAAGTATCGAGTAGAGGCCAATATGGGCGAATGTGACTCCATGACTCACTTCGTACCATCATCCCCGATCCTCCTTTCGTACCATAATAAGTAACCTTCACGGGTCAATCGTTGTTGCCTTTCGTTGTCCCTTTTCGTGGTTGCCTTATAATGATCCGTGAACGGTTTACAAGTTCCTTTAAAACTTGTTGGCGGCTCCCTACTTTCCTTGTCCCTAATTGTGGTCCCTAATCGTAATGTAAATTCTCACTTCCTAAGACTGCCAAGCACATTAACACATGCTTTGACGTAGGCGCACATCAAACGACGCCTATAGGGGCCCGGTGGCAAAAAGTCTTAAGTCTTAATTATTTGTTGCAATAAATGTCCGTGGTAGGATTTGAAAGAAATGTGTCCTCGACTCTCGTGCAATTACTAATATAATATGGATCGAATTCTGGAGATAATAAGTTCGTTTAGTTGGGTCGTCTTTATGTCTTGCTAGAGACCAATATTGATTATTGGATTAAACCAATGTCAACTAAGTGGATCCTATGAGGTCACACGATACAGTGTTAGGTCGAACATGAATACTGAGTCCAAAAGTTGGGCTTAGTGAATGACTGGCCATAAGGAGTAAGATATGAATAAGCCTTGCCCTAATTAGATAATATGATTATATATAATAAAGGGCTTTGGGGAAAAAGTGAACTAACGTTCATCTCTCCAAAAGAAACAACGTAATATTTTTCCCTTCCTCTCTCTCTCTCTACAACCGGTTAGAAGTTCTCCATAGAAGAGGAGATTAATCTCTCCCGTCCAACTAGCATTGGTGGAGGTTCGATCTACACTTGTGGACCAATATTACAGAAGCAACAATTGGGGCTCTAATCTCCGCACGCAGGTAGAAGAAAGCTTGGGAATTCACGCATCAAAGGTTAATTCTAAACTATTATGTGATCCTTTATTTGTATATGCATGAGATCCTGTTTAGGTGCGTATGAATGAGATTCATGAAATTCCTCTTAGAGTACCTAAAACCCTACAGTGGTATCAATTAGCCCCTTGCATATAATTTATTGGTCACAATAATATGATTATTTTGATGTATTTTATGTTAATTTTAATTTGATTAAGGGGAGGAATTGAATTATGGATCGAATAACCCGATTAAAATATGATTTTAATTGATTGGAATTGATTAAATTGTGAATTTAATTGCTCAAATAGCCTCTAACCATATTTTTTTTAAGAACCCTAAAGCCCCAAAATTTCGAATTTGATGGTTATGAACCCTAATTTTCGATTTTAATTGTTAAATTTATATACTATAATCTATTTTTCATATTTAAAATTTTTTAGATATGATTAATTAATTCATGTAAAATTAGTTTTATATGAATTGGGAATTATTTTATGTGAAAAGCCCTAAATTAATTAAAATGGAGATTTTAATTAATTTTTCTGAAATTATGCATAAAGGAGTTTGTGTTTAACTGTAATTAGATCACCAAAATTAATTTTGCAAAAGTTGTAAAATTAATTTAACTCAAAAAAAAAATTAAATAGCTTGAAGGGGAGCAGCCACGGCTGGGTGGCAGAACCACCTAATGGTGGGCCACGGTGGCTGCTCCGGTGGTCGGAAATGGCGGAGGGGCAGCAGGGGAGTCGGTGTTGGGCAGAGCAGAGCTGAACGTGCAACTGTTGCACGGTTTCAGCTCTGCTTGGGCTGGTTGGTGTGCTGGGCTGCTGCCTGGTGCGCCAGCCAGCGCTGTTGTGGCTGCGCAGCTGCCTGGCTGCGGCGGGCGGCTGCTGCGGTGACTGGGCTCCGGCCTAGCTGCTGCGGCGGTTGTGACGTGGCTGGGCAGCTTGTTCAGCCACGCAGTCCCCTGTTTCAGATTAAAAAAAAAAGTATTTTAATTAATTTTAAATTATGGATTTAAATTTAATTAAGGATAATTGTTTAAAAAAATCTGTTTTATAAGGAGATATATGAGCAATTCCAATTATGGTTATTTGACTTGGTTTATGTGATTATCAACAATTTGATTTTTTAATCAAATTAAAATTAGATGGTTGACTAATGATTAGGATGAAATTTTAAATTGGTTAAGATAATCCTAGAATATAAATGTGATTTATTTTCTTAGATTATATATTTATTTGATTTCATCTCATTATTAATTTAAATATATGATATTTTGATTATGGTAATGAATAATATGGAGATATTATCTAATCGTGTCCTAAAATATGTGATATTTTGTAATATACAATGCCTTAATTAAGAATATCTGATATTTTAATTTGGGCAAAGTACGCTATGTGATTTATTATGTGGCAATTGTATGTTATGTACGATATATTATTATTGCTATAAATGACTAGTATGGCCCAATGTTTAAATTAAAAAAAATACGATCTGCGTATCGTTTTGTATTTTTGTAATTTAAATACGAACTGCGTATCGTTAAGTATTTTTGTAATTTTATTTAATTAAGAATTAGTTTAATTATTTAAATTATTTATTAATCCAAAGAAGATCCCAGATGAGAAGGCCCATGATGAAGGTGGATTGAGATCAATGAAGAGTCCAAGGAGGTGCCCATTCAGGCTTAGTTCTTAGGATTAGGGGCCATACTAGCTCATATTTAATTTTGCATTTTATTATTATTCTTAAGATGCTTATAAGTTTATTGTATGTATGTTATCAATGCGCTAGAATTCACTGATTTATAACAACATAATAAACTTAAGTCCCACAAATATTGAGGCTCGCTTTTTCAAATATAAAGTATTTATTAAATCCTTGATTAATAGTAATGGGTCATGCCTCCGCAGGGTATTATTGTTAATCTTGGGAGGTAAGGTTAAATTGCGAATTTTGCACACTTAATTTGGTCATCCTCAACAAAATCATCAAAGAGTTTTGGATTTTGAAGTAAGGGGATAGTTGAACATGTGATGTTATCTATCCAACCAAGAATTACAAGAAGATGTAATTAGTAAAGGAGTTTACTTACCTTGAAAATGTAACCTTAAGGAAGGGCCTCCGTCCGCTTGATGCTACATAGGGATAGGATCTTGGAATCACGTTATTCATAAAGGGACACAAAATGAATATAATGTGAAGTAGCTAAAATGATTTTAAAGAATGTTTGAATCATAAACTACTTTGATAAACATAGTTGAATTTTGTATTTGTTTGCAAATAATGTCTTTATTGATTAATTTTCGTGTTATATATGTTATCTCCTTAATTGAAAGAAGTATTGAGAAACGTTCTCAAGACTAAAAGAGTATCCGTAAACCATTATTCATGCTTTGCTAAAAGGTTTTTAAAGACTTCTTTCAAAAAAAAAAAGGGTTTTAAAGACTAAAAGGAGTATTAAAAACCTATTTAATAATGTCACATGTTTAATGATAGCTTCCAAGAACTCGAAAAGTTTGAATAATTGAATGGCTCCACCATTGACTCATTTTGAAAAACGTTTCAAGTGATTGGACTCGATGGAGAGGTACAAGACCTCTAAAGACAACATGAGTGCGACTCACATGAAGAACACATTATTTTTCTTTGATCAATATGATTGAACATGGTGAATGACTTGGATTTTCATACTGTCAAATGTTGACTAATTTAAGTGACATCATTCATCACTTATTGCATATGGTGTTAAATACAAGATTAAACTCCAACATGAATTGTGTTGAATGGTTTTGGCAAAATTATGTAAGATGCTTAAAGTAGTTGAGCATAGTATCATTTTGAGCATGACAGAAATGTTCTACATGGTTCAAATGAGAAAGTATTAAGATGGATGGGGACTACAATAAAAGCTAAAGGATAAAGAAAAGACAAATAATTTGTCAATTCTTAATCACAAGGCTACTAAAATGTCAAATGCTATTATGAATAGCAAATGTTTAAATTGAGGACTAGCTCCAAGAAATTGAAAACTACCCCATAAAGTACAGTTGGAAGGTAAAGAATGGAAATATTCCACATCAAATATTTATAGAAATTGATTTAGCAAAAAAATCTACTTATTTGACATGTGATGTCAAGATTAACTCTCTTATTGAAGAATGAGGTTGAGCTAAAGAGTAGAAACTTGGATAAGGGAAACGTAAATCTTACAATGAGAAACAAATGTTGTTTCACATGTCTGACTTTACGTTTCACTTAACTATATATAATGTAGCATTGACATAAATAATCGTTATTATATTCTTGCTATAATCAAAACATCATTCCATTTCAGTTATCACTGAGTGTCAAAGAATCAAAGCATCGAACAAATGTTATTTTGTGCTTAGTTGAATCAAGGGATGTTTTGAAATGCTAAATAGGTTAAAGAGTTCTATATGTTAGATATAGATGAACCATTTCTATGTATGAATCACTTCTAGAAATGTCAATTTGATCAAAATTCGAATAGAATTGCATACGGAAGCTCCGAAGGGATGGACTTCTAACATCATAAGATTATGAATCTATTGATGCATGCAAATCTATTGTAGTTTGATGATTGAAAAGTTTATCTTTTGGAGAAAAGGTGACGTGAACCCATGGTTGAATACATAACGATGTAATTAAGAAACCTAAGGATCACAGGCTAGAGATGAACATGGATACATCATTTGAATATGATCACACATGCTTACATGAAGCATGAATCTGAAGATTTTGAAGGAGTTCAATAAGGTTCAAAAGAAGAATAAAAGAGACTTGGCAAACATTGCGATATGATCGTAACAGTTTACTTTTTGAGTCAAATTGTTAACTTGGCAAGAATACAAAAGCATTTACGATGTGATCGTAGTGATGAGCATTTGAGCCAAGAACTTGATGATCATCCCAAGGATTGTAAAATTAGTTTACAACCTACTCCACTAAAAGAAAATGTTTTTCAAATGGAGGAATTAAACTATATAAGTTATAGCATAAGTCATGATCTGATGAACTGTACCTATCTTCCAAACAATAGTTATAAGGATACACTTTTAAAATGAGCTTTTTACACTAATTAAAACTGCGTCAAATCACAATGTAGATAAGACATCATATAATATATGGATAAGAGAAGTTCTTATTTTTTTTCTACAAATTTAAGAATAAGAAACTTGTATTAAACTGTTTAATGCAATATTGAATTCTAAAGCTTAGTATGAGGGTACTACAACCACAAAATGTTTTGAGGACAAATTGTTTGTTGCTCTACATTGGTGCCTTTTTGAAAAAAGGTGTCATTTCTAAAAGGCAAGTGGGAGTAATTCTCGAAACGGTCGAGAAGAGCAAAATACCTATGCTAATTGGCCCTTTTTCATAAGGCAAGTGGGAGTATAAGTCTCGAAGGTGTTCGAGATAAGGAAAGTGGGAGTATAAGTCTCGAAGGTGTTTGAGAGAACCTAAAAATGAGCATGATTCACACCATGTTAAAAACAACAACACGTGATCTCATTAATGTAATGAGATACGTAACCATGTGTCAAGGGCCACATTCCATGTATACCCTTCTTATGTTGTTCTTCATTGAAAATAAGTTTTCACTTGTTGCACATAAACCCACTAAGTCTAATAAATCTAAGCCAGAGAAATAAGTTCGATGGTTAAGAAATTCTAAAAAATTGATTTTTAAATGTAAGATTTGACGAGTCACAAAATAGCTTAGTACAATGAAAATCTGAAATGGTTTCCATGTCTGAAAAATTGAGTGTGAGACACTTGGCTGATTTGCATGAATTGGGAGAGAACCATTGAATGCAAAGAGTAGACAAGGAAGGAAAAATGTTTTCCATGCATTGATTAGTTACTAAAGGATTTAACGAATTCATAGTATTAACTATTATGAAATCTTTCGTTGCTAATATTGCTTATATCTATTCAGACTCTTCTAGTGATTTCAACTCTATGTGATATGGTTGATGGAGTTCAAAACACTTTCCTGAAATTCTTCATGAAAAGGAATGTGTATGAGAAACACACATTAACGTTTTGAAGAACCAGGAAGTCCTAGAAATGCATGTGAGTTTCATAAGTCCGTTAGTTGATTGAAGTAAGCATCATGGAGCAAAATCTTCGATTTACTAAGTTAATTAAATTGGTTGATAGTCTTATAAATGAAGAAGCTTGTACATACAAGAAGTTTAGTGGGAGCTGTGTAGTCTTCTTGGTTTTGTATGTAGATGACATACTTCTTACAAGATACGATGTTTCCATACTTGAATATGTCAAGTAATGTCTAATGAATTGTTATTGTAAGAAAGACCTTGAAGGGTTAAATGAGTACATCTTCGGAATCAAGATTTATTAAGATTGGTCTTGAAGAGGATTGAACTTGATTGAGAAACTTATATAGATGAGGTTCTCTCTACGTTCAAGCATGAAAACTCCAAAGGAGGTTTCACTCCCGTGTGGCATAGCACATTGCTTATCAAGACTCAGTGCAAAGCAAAGACTGATGAGATTTAGCGAATGAGTGACATTCCTTGTGCATTTGCAAGGGATTTGTCATAAAAGCCACGCATTATACTCATTAGATGCATGTGTGCAATTTTCAATCGAATTCTGATATGTGATATTGGAAATTATAGAATTAAGAGTTTCCTGAAGTACTTGGAGAAGAACAAAAGGCAACGTCTAAGTATATGGAGATAAACTATCATAAAAGAAAAGGTCGCAAAGTTCATATGGATGAGAATGTCTCAAAATTTGTTAGCTAAACTATTTTAGAAGCCTAAATATGAAAGTCATAATTGGTTCAATAGAAATTGAACATATTAGATGGCTTCGATTGTGTATTGGAAAAAGTTGCAAAACTATCAATTGTGTTCTCCCTATGTTTATCAATGTGAAACAAAGTTTCATACTTATTTAATCATGGTTTAGTATTAAATAAAATGTCTAGTATAGTTTTTGAATTTCAATGGGTTTGTCAAATGCGTGATTTGATGAATGAAACCCCATAAGTGAACTGAATTCATGGAATATTTAAGTTCCTAATCCAAGTCGTTAAACTGGACATAAACGACTTATTGAAAAGGATTAGCATATAAGATTGGTTGATAGCGCAGTTTCATGGGCTATGGGAACATAGAGATGTTCAGTCAATTATATGGATTTGTATGGTTGATACAGATCGAACTGACCTACTTAGAAGTTTTGAAAAACTTCGCAATTATGTTAGTGGATTCCTAAGACATGAGTGGAGCACTACTTAGCTCAATGATTAGTGTTTCGGGGTTTTTTGTGATTCCCTCAGACACTGGTCGCACTTTGCTAACAATGAGACTCGAACACCTGCAAAATAACGAATATTCCGGTGATCGGAATATTCGCCTCCGATGATCAAGTTAGTGATCGGAAACGGAAAAGGCTAGAGAGAGAAAGTAGAGAGAAGTTGGAGCTTTTAGTGCTCTATATTAATGTAACATCAAAATCCACCCCTCCCATCAAAAATGATTGGGGTAGGGGTGAGAAAATATGCCCCCTAGGGTTTATGCCCTAGAATCTCGTGACATGATTGGCTACGCAATCAGAGGTCGCCACATATCGCGGGGGGCGCCGTTTTACGGCGTTCAAGGATTTCTCGGGATTTGGGCCTGGGTCATCAGGGCCTTTTTCTCTTTCTGATTGTTGCATTAGGGCATTTAGAGATGGCTGACAAGTGTCACCATGACAGGTGGACACGTGTCTCACTCTCATAGGTCCACGTGTCGCCTTTTTACTGGGCCACGTGTCACTATGAGATTGGGCCACGTACCTGGGGTATTTTTACCCTAAACATTTGCCCCTTAGAGGGGGTGGCTCGTACACTTACTGGCCGCCTCCTCTGATCTTGCATTCTGGACGTCCTGGTACTCTGGGTTGGGTTTGCCTCCCATCTGCCCTGGACGTCCATATACTTTTGATTCAAGGCTCTTTTTGCTACGTGGACGTCCATACATTCTGTTCTGGACGTCCTCGTAGTCTGGAATGAGCTTGGCTTCTTGCTTATCTGGACGTCCATACTTTGTACTGGACGTTCTCGTACTCTGAGAGAGGCTTCACCTCTGAATTCATGTGGTCGTCCACTTACTTTAGGCTGGACGTCCTCATACTCTGGGAGGAGTTGATCTCCTAACTACCCAGAACGGCCACAGCAATGAGACTGGACGTTCTGATATTCTGGGAGGTGCTTATCTCCTAACCACCCAGAGCGGCCACATGTTTTCTTTAGGGTAATCTGGGCTTCCATGATTTCAGCCGTACTTCCTGGCTTTTTAATCATGCTTCGTACGTCTGATTTTCTTTTAGACTAAACGTCTGAGAACTGGGCGGACGTTTTTTCCTCTTAGATATTCTCGAGTTTTGGAGACTAAGTGTTGAAGGTGTAAAATTTTTGAATTTGTCACTTAACTTATTTCAATTCACTTTAACGTGTCGTTAATTGTCCGTCTAGTCTTTTTCACAAGTTAACAGAACCCTAACGTCGTCCTGTCCCTTTCTTCGAGTAATTTCTCAAGAAATTACCGTTTAAATGTTTAGGCGGGAAAAATGATTTTACCATTTTGCCCCCATGAATTCATTCTATAAATATGGGAAGTGAATTCTCATTTTCACACTTTACCCAATTGTGAATTCTAGAGAGAAGGTAGAGCATTCTAGTGAGAGAAAGTTATTTTTCCCTTAATCTTCAAGAGCGCCGCCGTGAGTTTGAGTTTTCTTTGAGTTTTCCGGGCATTTTTGAGTTTTCTGGTCAACCTTCAAGAGCTTCACCACCACCTTCAAAGTTTTCAGAACGTACAAAGGTAGGCCGTCTACATTTCCTCTTTTATTTTTCCTTGTATTCTTTTTCTTTTACTTCAATTCTGGATCCATACTCGGCTTCGTCCGACTCTTCTCATGAGGCCGGCCGTTCTCCTGGGACTGAGGAATCTAGAGTGGACGGAGAAGAGTTGTCTCCTCCTTGGAGTGAGTCTATTTCTGATGTGTACATACTCACCCCCACTTATTCTTCTCTGTCTCAACAGGCAATGGCAAGAACCATGCGAACGCGTGAGCGTAATGCGGCCAGGAACCCAGACGGCAGTCTGGTTCATCCTAGGGTCCCCTATGACCCAGTAACCCAAGTACTATGGTGGAGACTAACTCCACCACTCAAACAACGACCGCCTCCACTGGCTCTCATCACTTGGCCGTGGAGGTCAATTCTTCCTTCGAGGAACGCCTTCAAGCTGAAGGCGCCTCGTCCGCTCCAGCTCCGGAACTCAGTTTCCCTCAATTCGCTAGCTCGATCATGGATGGGGCCGAGCTGGTAGCCTGCAAAGACAACCCTTCCTATCCCGGGGGACGCTTCTGGTTCGTCCGTCCCCTCTTCTTCTCAACCTCGGCCTCAACTGACAGACCCTTAGCAGGAATCTCAATCAGAGAATCGTTCGTCCTGCATATTCGCAACGCCCTTCCTTCTAGAAATGACGCGGACGCTGCCAAATACAAGGGCAAGCGTCCGATGGTCGAGGAGGACGTTCCTTCTTCCATGGGTGTTCCAAGCTCAAGGGGTCGAAGCTCGGCCGAAGCAGCAGATTTGGACAGAGTGTTGTCTTCAGAATTTGGGAGTGCCCCTTCTCACCAAGTGGAAGAAGAAGAAGTTGAGAAAGAGGTCGTGGGTGAGACGGCCGAAGGCGAGGTGGCGGCCGAAGAAACTGTCGCCAACATAGATAACTTCAGGGACCCGTACGCCTGTACGGTTGGGGAGACAGCCCTGAAGTTTTTAAAAAAAGACTTCGAGAAGTACAAGGAGTCCCTCTATTTGAGGGAGTGACAAGGGAATAAACGTGTCGTCAATTGTCTATCCCTAGATCAAATACAATTTATACAACCTAAACAAACCTAATACGAGTATAAGGCAAGCATAGGGGTCGAACCACAGAGAACGGATAAACACCACCAAATGTTATCGACAATTAAGCTAGTCCGGAATAGGAGATAAATAAACTAAAGTCTAAAAATGCTAAAACAAGAAATAAAACATTAAGGGAAATGGTTTAGGTATAGCATTCACTTGAACATAAACAAAAGCATAGAAGTTGAATTAATTATGAACTAAACATGCTCAAATATCGAAATAAAGGATCCAATCTAGCCGCCTTCCGGGGTCAATTGGCTTCTCCTAACATAGCCTCTATGTTTCCACATTAGAACCATATACTAGGAGGTACTATTAAATAACAATTGATAATAATGAACCTTAACTAAGTCAACTTCCGTTTCATGTTAGCAAAGATTCACTCCCAATCAACTAACAACATGCATTTTGCAAGGAGATTGAAGAATATCAAGCATATAAAGACTTTAATCACAAATAAATCAATTCTAAACCTAGGACATGCTCAAGATCCAACTACACCACAACCATCCCCTTAATGGGGGAATTACTCACTAATCATGATAACAACAAGATTAATCAACAAATAATCAAGAATCAACATGATTAATAAGCAATACCAACAACTAAAACAATAATAAAAATAAAGCAATAAAAATAGAGGAGAGAGAGTTAGAGATTATCATTGATTGAAGATGGAAGTCTACAAACAAGATGATCAATCTTCTTCTTCAAAATCCAAGCTACAATCAACAATGGTGAAGCCCTCACTTTCTCTCTCTAAACTACACTAATCCTAAGCTAACCCTAGAGAGAGAAGCTCTCCTAAAAACTAATTAGAGAGTGTAGAATAATATGGATCATTCTTTTTCTAATTACCCCAAAAAATGGGTATATATACTAAGCTAATAAAAATAAGAAAAATAAAATAAAGAAAACAAAGAAAATAAAAAGAAATAAGAAAAGAGAAAGGAAAATAAAAGGAAATAAGATAAAAAGAAAAGAAAACAATAAAAACCCAAATCCCCCAAACAAAAACATCAGACCCTCTTCTTCTTCGTATTCTTTAGCTGCTCTGAATTCCATTGAAGCACATCACCATCTCGACCGTTCATCAACCATTGATAACAATAATCAACGGTAATCAAGCAATTATCACTCAATCACCAGCCGTTCGATTAATGGAAGGAATCACAACCGCATAAATTCATTAATCCGTACAATCTCACACGCGAAACTCGGAGCGGCCGCTCATACTCATCGGAGCGTCCGCTCTGATCTTCTGCCTCAAATTGGTGAAATTGAACCAAGAATGGAGCGGCCGCTTCAGAGGAGTGAGCGTCCGCTCTGAAGGGTATTGCAAATTGAGATGAATTGGAGCTATGGCTTGCGGGCTGCTCTGATTTAGGGCTGCTGCTGTGATTATTGTTGTTGTTGAGTGCGTGAGGAGCAGGGGAAGGTTAAAGATGGTGGATGACGGTGGCTGGTGGTAATTGGTGGTTTTTGCGGGGGTGATTGGTGATGGTGGTGGCTGTTCGCAGGTGAGTTGGTGATTGTTGCGGGGTTTTGGGTGGTGAATGGAGGTGGTTGATGCTGTAGTGTGTTGTTGCTGCAATTGAAGGTGGCTGAAATTGAGTGGGTTGCGATGGCTGGTGGTTGAAATTGGTGGTGGTGGCTGCGGTGCTGCGTGGTGTTCTTGGGATTGGTGGTGGCTGGTTGAAACAGGGGAGCTGCGCGTGAAGGCTGCGATGTGTGTGGAGCAGGGGAGTTAGGCTGCTGTTGTGGTGGAGGTTAAGAAAGAGGTGGGGTGATGGTTAAGAGTGGCAGCAGGGGTTTGAAAGCTTCTTGGATTGACACCTTTGACTCGAACCTCCGACCTCCGAGCACGAACCTACACAACCAAATAAACACAAGGGAGAATCGGGACAAAGATAAAATAAAATAAAATGAAAATAAACAAAGGACGAAATAAAACAAAACCACGACAAATAAAATAAAATAAATAAAATAGAAATAAAATAGAAAATAAGGGACATAAAACTAAACTAAAAATAATTAAAACTACGCAAGCAAATAAAATAAAATAAAATACGAAAATAAACTAAAACTAATAAAATAAAGAAAATAAACTAAAACACTCCAAAATTACCAAAATAAACTAGAAGCTTTATTAAAGAGAAAACAAGAGAATAAAAGGTAAAATAAGGGAAAATAAACACGAAAATAACCTAAACACTACCCCTAGGAGTGACATAAATGTCACTTATCAGGGAGGGATTTGAAATACAAGTGCCCAGGAAGGCCATTGCTGTGGCCACCTGGGATGAGGTGAAGCCGCGCAAACGGGCGTTTTGCGTTTACAGGGCCGCCTTGGACGTGGAGCTCCGCTTCCCTCTTCATCCATTCGTCCGGACTGTCCTAGTAGAGTATGACATCGGCCTCTTCCAATTAACGCCAAACAGTTGGATGAACATTTTTGGGTACTTAGTGACGTGCATCGCCAAAAAATTCACGCCAGACTTTGCGGTCTTCTGTGAGATGCACTCACTTACTCGGCTGGAAAAAGATGTGGATGCATTGGCTCATCTTGAGTGCAACTAGGGATTACATGGTCGTGGTCGACCGCGTTAGTAAATGGAGTGACGGGAAGCACCGCTTTTACCGCGTCAAAACTCAGAACGCGGAGTTCAACCTCCGCATGAACAAGTGTCGTCCAGAGCCTATTCAACTTGGACGGGGAGACCATAAGCCTGACAAGCCGCCCATCCACCCAAGCCACGAACACCAGCCCGAGTACTTCAAAGTTAATCCAGTCAACCGGGGCAACAAACTGAACGGGTCCCTAGCCATTGGGTTCCTCTTGCCAATTGGCTTAGGAACCCTATCTTCATGTCTGCGTACGGCCTGTACCAAAACATGCCCCAATGTGGACACTTAAATATATAAATATTTTGTAAGCACGTAGAGTTTTTTAGAAAAATATTCTAAAACTTTTGATTTTACATATTAGGTTATATAATGGCGTTTGGAACCATATATTAGGTTATATGTTGCCATAAATGTTCGTGGTAGGCTTGAGGTCACGATATCGGTGCAAGTTTGGAACGGGTATATTGACTTTTTAAAGGCATATTGGATGGTTCCACCCACTCTATTAGACTCCCGGAGGGTATTAGGAACCCTGGTAAACATCTCAGCAATTTTTATTTCCGGGCGAAAAATGGTCAAAAAATTCAAAAATTAAAGGCTATAATCCACGCTTTTTGAGGAATTTTGAGTTTACAGTGCCCAGTGGAGAAAAGGCTTGAGACCCTAGGGATACATCTTAGGGTCATATTATCACGTTTGGAACCATATATGACTCTTATATGTTTTCATAAATGTCCGTGGTAGGCATGAGGTCACGATTATGCATGTTTGGAACGGGTAAATTGACAGTTTAAAGGCATATTGGATGGTTCCACCCACTCAATTGGACTCGCGGAGGGTATTAGCAACCATGGTAAACATCTCGGCAATTTTTATTTCCGGTCGAAAAAAGGTCAAAAAATTTCAAAATTGAAGGCTATATAATCCACGCTTTTTGAGAAACTTTAAGGTTATAGGGCCTGGTGGCGAAAACTCTTGAGACCCTAGGGGATAAATCTTAGGGTCATATAATGACGTTTGTTACCATATATGACCCTTATATGTTGCCATAAATGTCCGTGGTAGGCATGAGGTCACGATATCGGTGCAAGTTTGGAACGGGTAAATTGACTATTTAAAGGAATATTGATGGTTCCACCCACACAATTGGAGTCCCAGAGGGTATTAGGACTCATGGTAAACATCTCGGCAATTTTATTTCCGGGCGAATAAAGATCAAAAAATTCCATAATTGACGGCTATTAATCCACGCTTTTTGAGGAATTTTGAGGTTACGGGGCCCGGTGGCGAAAAGTTTTGAGACCTTATGGGATACATGTTAGGGTCTTATAATCACTTTGGAACCATATATGACCCTTATACGTTGCCATAAATGTCCATGGTAGGCACGAGTTCACGATATCAGTGCAAGTTTGGAACGGGTATATTGACTGTTTAGAGACATATTTGATGGTTCCACCCACTCAATTGGACTCCCTGAGGGTATTAGAAACTATGGTAAAATTCTCGGCAATTTTAATATCCGGCCGAAAGAAAGTCAAAAAATTTCAAAATTGAAGGCTATATAATCCACGCTTTTTGAGGTATTTTGAGGTTAAGGGGCCCGGTGGCGAAAAGTCTTGAGACCCTAGGGGATACATCTTAGGGTCATATAATGACGTTTGGAACCGTATATGACCCTTATATGTTGCCATAAATGTTTGTGGTAGGCTTGAGGTCACGATATCGGTGCAAGTTTGGAACGGGTAAATTGACTGTTTAAAGGCATATTGAATGGTTCCACCCACTCAATTGGACTCCTGGAGGGTATTAGGAACCATGGTAAACAACTCGTCAATTTTTATTTCATGGCGAAAAAAGGTCTAAAAATTCCAAAATTGAAGGCTATAATACACGCTTTTTGAGGAATTTTGAGGTTACGGGGCCAGGTGGCGAAAAATCTTTAGACCCTAGGGGATACATCTTAGGGTCAAATAATGACGTTTCGAACCATATATAACCCTTGTATGTTGCCATAAACGTCCGTGGTAGGCATGAGGTCACGATATCGGTGCAAGGTTGGAACGGGTAAATTGACTTTTTAAAGTCATATTGATGGTTCCACCCACTCAAATGAAATCCTAGAGGGTATTAGGAACCATGGTAAACATCTCGGCAATTTTTATTTCCTGGCGAAAAAAGGTAAAAAAATTCAAAAATTGAAGGCTATAATCCACGCTTTTTGAGGAATTTTGAGGTTACGGGGCCAGGTGGCGAAAAGTCTTCAGACCCTAGGGGATACATCTTAGGGTCATATTATCACGTTTGGAACCATATATGACCCTTATATGTTTCCATAAATGTCCGTGGTAGGCATGAGGTCGTATCATTGCATGTTTGGAACGGGTAAATTGACAGTTTAAAGGCATATTGGATGGTTCCACCCACTCAATTGGACTCGCGGAGGGTATTAGCAACCATCGTAAACATCTCAGCAATTTTTATTTCCTGTCGAAAAAAGGTCAAAAAATTTCAAACTTGAAGGCTATATAATCCACGCTTTTTGAGGAATTTTGAGGTTACGGGGCTTGGTGGCGAAAAGTCTTGAGACCCTAGGGGATAAATCTTAGCGGGTAAATTGACTGTTTAAACTCATATTGATGGTTCCACCCACTCAAATGAACTCCTAGACGGTATTAGGAACCATGGTAAACATCTCGGCAATTTTTATTTCCTGGCGAAAAAAGGTCAAAAAATTCAAAAATTGAAGGCTATAATCCACGCTTTTTGAGGAATTTTGAGGTTACGGGGCCAGGTGGCGAAAAGTCTTCGGACCCTAGGAAATACATCTTAAATTAGGGTTATATAATGACGTTTGGAACCATATATGACCCTTATATGTTGCCATAAATGTCCGTGGTAGGCATAAGGTCACGATATCGGTGCAAGTTTGGAACGGGTAAATTGACTGTTTAAAGGCATATTGATGGTTCCACCCACTCAATTGGACTCCCAGAGGGTATTAGGAACCATGGTAAACATCTCGGCAATTTTATTTCCGGGCGAAAAAAGTTCAAAAAATTCCAAAATTGAAGGCTATAATCCACGCTCTTTGAGGAATTTTGAGATTACGGAGCCCGGTGGCGAAAAGTCTTGAGACATTAAGGGATACACCTTAGGGTCATATAACGACATTTCGAACTATATATGACCCTTATATGTTGCCAAAAATGTCCGTGGTAGGCTTGAGGTCACGATATCGGTGCAAGTTTGGAACGGGTAAATTGAATGTTTGAAGGCATAATGGATGGTTCCACCCACTCAATTGGACTCCCGGAGGGTATTAAGAACCATGGTAAACATCCTGACAATTTTTATTTCCAAGCGAAAAAAGGTCAAAGAATTCCAAAATTGATGGCTATAATCAACGTTTTTTAAGGAATTTTGAGGTTACGTGGCCTGGTGGCGAAAAGTCTTGAGACCCTAGAGGATACCTCCTAGGGTCATATAATGACGTTTGGAAGCATATATGACCCTTATATGTTGCCATAAATGTCCGTGGTAGACTTGAGGTCATGATATCGGTGCAAGTTTGGAACGGGTAAATTGACTGTTTAAAGGCATATTGGATGGCGCCACCCACTTATTTGGACTCCCGGAGGATATTAGGAACCATGGTAAACATCTCGGCATTTTTTATTTCCGGCCGAAAAAAGGTTAAAAAATTTCAAAATTGTAGGCTATATAATACACGCTTTTTGAGGAACTTTGAGGTTACGGGGCCCGGTGGCGAAAAGTCTTGAGACCCTTATAATGACGTTTGGAACCATATACGACCGTTATACGTTGCCATAAATGTCCATAGTAGGATAGAGGTCACGATATCGGTGCAAGTTTAGAACAGGTAAATTGACTGTTTAAAGGCATATTGGATGGTTCCACCTACTCAATTGGAGTCCCGGAGGGTATTAGGAACCATGGTAAACGTCGTGGCAATTTTTATTTTGAGGAATTTTAAGGCTACAATCCACGCTTTTTGAGGAATTTTGAGGATACGGGGCTCGGTTGCGAAAAGTCTTGACATCCTAGGGGATACATCTTGGGGTCATATAATGACATTTGGAACGATGTATGACCCTTATATGTTGCCATAAATGTCCGTGGTACGCTTGAGGTTACGATATTGGTGAAAGTTTGGAACGGGTAAATTGATTGTTTAAAGGCATATTGGATGGTTCCACCCACTCAAATAGACTCCCGGAGGATATTAGAATCCATGGTAAACATCTCGGCAATTTTTATTTCCGGACGAAAAAGGTCAAAAAATTCCAAAATTGAAGGCTATAATCCACGCTTTTTGAGGAATTTTGATGTTACGGGGCCCGGTGGCGAAAAGTATTGAGACCCCTAGAAGATACATCTTATGGTCAAATAATGACGTTTGGAACCATATATGACCCTTATATGCTGCCATAAATATCCGTGGTAGGCTTGAGGTCACGATATTGGTGCAAGTTTGGGACGGGTAAATTGACTGTTTGAAGGCATATTGGATGGTTCCAATCACTCAATTGGACTCCCGAAGGGTATTAGGAACTATGGTAAACATCTCGGCAATTTTTATTTCCGGACGAAAAAAGGTCCAAAAATTCCAAAATTGAAGGCTATTAATCCACGCTTTTTGAGGAATTTTGAGGTAACGGGACCCGGTGGAAAAAAGTCTTGAGACCCCTAGGGGATACATCTTAGGGTCATATAATGACGTTTGGAACCATATATGACCCTTATATGTTGCCATAAAAATCCGTGGTAGGCTTGAGGTCACGATATCGGTGCAAGTTTGGAAAAGGTAAATTGATTGTTTAAAGACATATTAGATGGTTCCAACCACTTAATTGGACTCCGGGAGGGTATTAGGAACCATGGTAAATATCTCAGCTATTTTGATTTCCGGCCGAAGAAAGGTCAAAAAATTCCAAAATTAAACGCTATAATCCACGCTTTTTGAGGAATTTTGAGGATACGGGGCCCGGTGGTGAAAAGTCATGAGACCCTAGGGGATACATCTTAGGGTCATATAATGACGTTTGGAACAATATATGACCCTTATATGTTGCCATAAATATCCGTGGTAGGCATGAGGTCATGATATCGGTGCAAGTTTGGAACGGGTAAATTGACTGTTTATAGGCATATTTAATGGTTCCACCCACTCAATTGGACTCCTGGAGGGTATTAGGAACCATGGTAAACATCTCGGAAATTTTTATTTCCGGACGAAAAAAGGTCAAAAAATTCCGAAATTGAAGGTATAATCCACGCTTTTTGAGGAATTTTTAGGTTACGGGGTTCGGTGGCGAAAAGTCTTGAGACCCTAGGGGATACATCTTAGGGTCATATAATGACGTTTGGAACCGTATATGACCCTTATATGTTGCCATAAATGTTCGTGGTAGGCTTGAGGTAACGATATCGGTGTAAGTTTGGAACGGGTAAATTGATTTTTTTATGGCATATTGGATGGTTCCACCCACTCAATTTGACCCCCAGAGGGTATTAGGAACCATGGTAAACATCTCGGCAATTCTTATTTCCGGGCGAAAAAAGTTAAAAAATTACAAAATTAAAGGCTATATCCACGCTTTTCGAGGAATTTTGGTATTACGGGGCCTGGTGGCGATAAGTCTTGAGACCCTACAGATACATCTTAGGGTCATATAATGACGTTTGGAACCATATATGACCTTTATATGTTGTCATAAATGTCCGTGGTAGGCTTGAGGTCACGATATCAGTGCAAGTTTGGAACGGGTAAATTGATTGTTTAAAGGCATGTTGGATGGTGCAAACCACTCAATTGGACTCCCAGAGGGTATTAGGAACCATGGTAAACATCTCGGCAATTTTTATTTCCTGGAGAAAAAAGGTCAAAAAATTCAAAAATTGAAGGCTATAATACACGCTTTTTGAGGAATTTTGAGGTTACGGGGCCCTGTGGCGAAAACTCTTCAAACTTTAGGGGATACATGTTAGGGTCATATAATGACTTTTAGAACCGTATATGATCCTTATATGTTGCCATAAATGTTCGTGGTAGGCTTGAAGTCACGATATCGGTGGAAGTTTCGAACGAGTAAATTGACTGTTAAAAGGCATATTGGATGGTTCAACCCACTCAATTGGACTCACAGAGGGTATTAGAAACCATGGTAAACATCTCAGCAATTTTTATTGTCGGGCGAAAAAGGTCAAAGAATTCAAAAATTGAAGGCTATAATCCACGCTTTTTGAGGAATTTTGAGGTTACGGGGCCAGGTGGCGAAAAGTCTTCAGACCCTAGGGGATACATCTTAGGGTCATATAATGACGTT
This sequence comes from Chenopodium album, assembly GCF_948465745.1. NCBI lineage: Eukaryota > Viridiplantae > Streptophyta > Magnoliopsida > Caryophyllales > Amaranthaceae > Chenopodium > Chenopodium album. Next base: position 22,777,124 of record NC_137852.1, on the reverse strand, counting down.
TGGAACAATATATGACCCTTAAATGTTGCCATAAATATCCGTGGTAGGCATGAGGTCATGATATCGGTGCAAGTTTCGAACGGGTAAATTGACTGTTTAGAGGCATATTTAATGGTTCCACCCACTCAATTGGACCCTCGGAGGGTATTAGGAACCATGGTAAACAAATCGTCAATTTTTATTTCAGGGCGAAAAAAAATAAAAAAAATCCAAAATTGAAGGCTATAATCCACGCTTTTTGAGGAATTTTGAGATTACAGGGCCTGGTGGCGAAAAGTCTTTAGACCCTAGGGGATACATGTTAGAGTCATATAATGACATTTGGAACTGTATATGACATTTATATGTGGCCATAAATGTTCGTGGTAGGCTTGAGGTCACGATATCGGTGCAAGTTTGGAATGGGTAAATTGACAGTTAAAAGGCATATTGGATGGTTCAACCCACTCAAGAGGGTATTAGAAACCATGGTAAACATCTCGGCAATTTTTATTTCCGGGCGAAAATAGGTCAAAAAATTTCAAAATTGAAGGCTTGAATCCACGCTTTTTGACGAATTTTGAGGTTACAGGGCCCGGTGGCGAAAAGTCTTGAGACCATAGGGGATACATCTTAGGGTCATATAATGACGTTTGGAACCATATATGACCCATATATGTTGCCATAAATGTCCGTGGTAGGCTTGAGGTCACGATATCGGTGCAAGTTTTGAATGGGTAAATTGACCGTTTAAAGGCATATCAGATGGTTCCACACACTCAATTGGAGGCCCGGAGGGTATTAGGAACCATGGTAAACATCTTGGCATTTTTTATTTCGGGGCGAAAAAGGGTCAAAAAATTCCAAAATTGAAGGCTATAATCCACGCTTTTTTAGGAATTTTGAGGTTTCGGGACCCGGTGGAGAAAAGACTTGAGACCCTAGGGGATACATCTTTGGGTAATATAATGACGTTTGGAACCGTATATGACCCTTATATGTTGCCATAAATGTCCGTGGTAGGCTCGAGGTCACGATATTGGCGCAAGTTTGGAACGCGTAAATTGACTATTTAAAGGCATATTGGATGGTTCCACCCACTCAATTGGACTCCCGGAGGGTATTAGGAACCATGGTATACAACTCGTCAATTTTTATTTCCGGGCAAAAAAAGTCAAAAAACACCAAAATTGAAGGCTATAATCCACGCTTTTTGAGGAAGTTTGAGGTTACAGGGCCCAGTGATATAAAGAAGTTTGGAACCATAAATGACCCTTATATGTTTCCATAAATTTCCGTGGTAGGCTTGAGGTCACGATATCGGTGTAGTTTTGAACGGGTAAATTGACTGTTTTAAGGCATTTTGGATGGTTCCACCCACTTAATTGGACTCCCGGAGGGTATTAGGTACCATGGTAAACATCTCGGAAATTTTTATTTCCTGGCGAAAAAAGGTCAAAAAATTCCAAAATTGAAGGCTATATTCCTTGCTTTTTTAAGAATTTTGAGGTTACGGGGCATGGAGGCAAAAACTCTTGAGACCCTAGGGGATAGATCTTAGGGTCATATAATGACGTTTAGAACCATATATGACCCTTATATGTTGCTATAAATGTCCGTGGAAGGCTTGAGGTCACGATATCGGTGCAAGTTTGGAACGAGTAAATTGACTGTTTAAAGGTATATTGGATGGTTCCACCCACTCAATTGGACTACCGTAGGTTATTAAGAACCACGGTAAACATCTCGACAATTTTTTTTTTCGAGCGAAAAAATGTTAAAAAATACCAAAATTGAAGGCTTTAATCCATGCTGTTTGAGGTTACGGGGCCCGGTGGCAAAAATTCTTAAGACCCTAGGGGATACATATTAGGGTCATATAATGACATTTGGAACCATATCTGTGTTGGGGTTTGGTGAGTCCGACTCACCGCGGAACCAACCCCACCCGAGGAACCACTCGCAATAATTAAAATCATAAAGCATAAATAAATAATCACAAAGAAAATATAACGAATCTTACCCTCGAAGCGAGCTTCGCCCAAAACCCGGGGCTCTTACTTGAAAGCTACGACACGTCAAGCGCCGCGCCTCCGACGGTATCCACCTACAAAAGGGCAAACACAACTTTTAGGTCTACTACCTTAGGGTTAGCAATTAAGGTCCGACCAAAACCCGAGTGTTATTTGAGTTTAAGAGTTTTCCCAAAAATTATGGAATGCTCTTTTTAACTCCTACTCAAGCATCATTCCCAATGCCCATACTTGGGTATTTATAGGAAATGATGGGAGTATCATTTACTCTCCCATCAATGTGGGATAGTATGATTTTTCCATTTTATTTTAAAGCTAAAATAAAATAAATAATCAAGCTAGTAATAAATCAACAAGTGGCAAGCTCATGTGAGTGGTTAGGTGAGGGGGGAGACTAAACTTGCTCCCCACTCCCTCTCCCTTAGCCATCCACCTCACACCACACACACTCAAGGACCACAAGCCACATGGAACCCACCCTTGGGCACCAAGGCAGCCAAGGTGGGCTGCCATGTTCTGCTGTCCGTGGCACCCACGAGCACGCAAGCCCAGCAGGCCCAGCACTCGCATGCGGGCTGCTACGCGCTGCTGCCCAGCACACCCAGCATGCTCATGCGGGCTGCTGTGGCTTTGTCCCTTGGCCTCGCTGCTAGCAAGCAATGGCCCTCCCCATGCTGCTGCTAGCTGTGGCTAGCTGGCGCGCCTAGTGTGCTAGCTATTGCAGCTTGTTGCGGCATGGCTTGCTAGACAATGTGCGCACAAGGCCGTGCCTAGCATGCTAGCACGCACTAGGCAGCGCCTAACTTTGCGATGCTAGCATGGGTGCGCTAGCACGCACCAACCAGCTAAGGCATTCCGATGGTAGGGGTATTTTGGTCTTTTGTTGATTTATTACTATTTCTCGTCTTGTCTTTCACTATTTTTCGACTCGATTTCCGACGCTCGGTTTTGACGCTCTAAGCTCGAATTACCGATGTCTAAATATTTAACACTCAGTCGACGAATTAATATGTTTCGAATTAATTCGTCGAGTTGGTTCGCATGTATTTGCTTGGGTGTGACCGAAGGGTTTAGTCAAGATTAAGCTGTAATATTAATTATATTAATATTACTGATCGGAAGCGGCCTCTACCCAGGCATTCCGATCACTTGACCTTACTGAATATATTAGCTTTCTAATAATTCTGAACCCGCTATCAGAATAATACACTTGTTCGAAGGATACCATTCCTTTCAATCTCCCACTTGTCCTTCCGGACAAGTGTGCATTTAGTTTATAGCCCTTATCCTATGTCTCTTCATGAACTATAGAGTAAGATTACTAGTCATCTCTGTTACGTCCAGAATTTTTTCTCGAAATCCGAGTTTGACTGTCAATAAGCAGATGATTTCTAAAATCAATCTGAGCACGGCCATGCATTTTTAACAGTCTCGCTCTTCGAGAGGCCTTGTAAACAACAAGACATGTTCCCTATTGTTAGTAGGGGGACAATTCCAGTCTTGTAATGTAGCTTCTCTTACTAAGAGGACTCACCCGCCTGATATCTGTCTTTATAATCTCCAATTATGGCAGATGTTTGGCGGATACCAAAGTGGACCAGTACTCAAACAAGAGATCTCCCACTATTCATGGTCAAAGGAAAAGAGTTTCGATAGTAATAATGAGAAAATACTTATGACGATTTTCAAATCTCTTAAAGTATGGATCTAAACCAATACCTGTGCAAATGATTTGTTCCCTCATACCATAATAAACGGTGCTACAAATCATACTACACACTAATCTCTGATGATCATCATTCATCCATAAAATATGACCTTGATTAGGGATAATTTTCGATTAAAATATTCAATGCTCACTTAATAGGTGTTTCTTTATCCAAGCCATTGACTTGATACCCTATTTTGAATATTTATTAAAAACGAATGGACTCATTATTTAATTCTAAACCAGAATTAAATAGAGACGGAGTGATTTAAATTGCATGAAAATTTAAATTACTCCAAAAACTGAATGGTTCATCATCGTGTTTTACATCAACATTGTTCAAAATTTGATTAAAACACTATAAAATGGAATTCAAAGCCAGTTCGCAACATGCTTGATTACTATTGCCTCAATGTGTTTGTTGTGCTTCACTTGAGACAGAGGTTTAGTTAGTGGATCGGCTACATTGTCATCCATCCCAACTTTGCAAATTCTTATTTCATCTTCTGACTTCCATTCCCGTATCATATGAAATCGCCTCTGGACATGTTTGACCTTCTGATGTTCTCGTGGCTCTCTAGCCTGAGCAATAGCTCCATTGTTGTCACAATAGAGGTCTATTAGACCCTTGATCGAGGGTACAACACCAAGTTCATCAATGAAGTTGCGAATCCAATTTGCCTCCTTGGCTGCCTAAGATGCTGCCATGTACTCGGCTTCAGTTGTAGAATCAGCGGTTGTGCTTTGCTTTGCACTCTTCCAACTAAACGCTCCTCCATTGAGACAGAATATGTATCCTGATTGTGACTTGAAGTCGTCTCTGTCTGTCTGGACCTTGCGTCGGTATATCCCTCAACAACCAATTCATCTTTACCACCACAGACCAGGAATTTGTCCTTGTTCCTTTTCAGGTACTTAAGATTATTCTTGCCGCAGTCCAATGCGCCTCTCCTGGGTCTGATTGGTATCGGCTCGTAGCACTCAAGGCATACGATACATCCGGCCTAGTACATTTCATGGCATACATGATCGATCCAATAAGCGAAGCATACGGAATTCGACTCATCCTTTCTCGCTCATCAGGTGTCTTTGGACACTGCTTCTTGCTTAAGGTTTTTCAATGTGACATGGGTAGGTGCCCTCTCTTGGCTCCTTCAATTTGGAATTGAGCCAGTACCTTATCGATGTAAGTACTCTAACTTATTCGAATCATCCTTTTTGATCTATTCCTATAGATCTTGATGCCTAATATGTACTAAGCCTCTCCCAAGTCTTTCATTGAAAAACATTTCCCGAGCCAAGCCTTTACAGACTCCAGCGATGGAATGCTATTTGCCTGTAACCTTTTGCTACCAGCCTCGCTTTGTAAATACATTTCCATCTTTGTCGGTTTTCATCTTGAAAATCTATTTACATCCGATAGGTGTGTAACCTGCGGGTAAATCAACCAAGTCCCATACTTGATTTTCAAACATGGAGTCCATTTCGGATTTCATGGCCTCTTGCCATTTTCTAGAGTTAGGGCTCGTCATAACTTGCTTCTAGGTTGCCGGCTCAACTCCATCCACTACTAGGATGTCCTGATCTTTGGTTAATACAACACCAAGATATCTGTCAGGTTGAGATCTTGGCCGAGTCGACCTACGTAGGGTAATAAACTGAGCATTTGCTTTGTCGGTTTGACTTTGCATACTTTGACTTTGACCAACGTCAACAGCTGGTTGGTAAGCACTTTGATTGTCAACTTGTCCTTATTGCTCGTCCTCTCGAACTTCGTCGAGTTTGATTTTCCTCCCACTTGTCATTTTAGAGAGATTCTCCTTCTCCAAAAAGACACCATCACGAGCAACAAACACTTTGTTCTCGGATTTGTTGTAGAAGTAATACCCTTTGGTTTCTTTTGGATAACACACAGTGTAAACCTTATCAGATTTTGGATGAAGTTTATTAGAAATGAGTTTCTTGACATCTGCTTCGCATCCCCAAATCTTGAGAAAAGACAACCTTGGTGGTTTTTTAGTCCATAATTCGTATGGAGTCTTTTCCGCTGCTTTTGACGGAGCACGATTCAGTGTGAGTGTCGCAGTTAAAAATGTATGTCCCCATAAAGAGATTGAAAGTTCACTAAGACCCATTGTCGATCGGACCATGTCTAACAGGGTTCGATTCCTCCTTTCAGATACTCCATTCCACTGAGGAGTTCCCAGAGGTGTCAACTCTGAAAGTATTTCATGTTCTTTCAGATGGTCATCAAACTCTTGGCTCAAATATTCGCCACCTCGATTCGATCGAAGTGCTTTGATTTTCTTGCCGAGTTGGTTTTCAACTTCTTTCTGAAATTCTTTGAATTTATCAACCGATTCATATTTGTGCGACATTACATAGACATAACCATATCTACTAAAGTCGTCCGTGAAGGTTATGAAATTCCGATAACCATTTCTTGCGGATGTACTCATTGGTCCACATACATCGGTGTGTATAAGTCCCAACAAGTCACTGGCCCTTTCTCCTTACTTGGAGAACAGTTGCTTTATCATCTTGCCTAATAAACATCCTTCGCAATTCTCAAAGGATTCTAAATCAAATGAGTCAACATTCTTGTAGAAGTTTCTTGATGCGTTTGATGTTCACGTGGCCAAGGCGACAATGCCACAAGTAAGTTTGACTAGACTGTGTAATCTTAGCTTTCTTTGTATTGGTATCAAACATTTGTCTAAAAACACATGAAAGTGTCATTCCATAAATATGTTCAAGACATCAAAACAAAAGGTCTAGATTTGATGAAAATGACATCCAACGTCAGAAATACATCAAAAGTATGGTAGATAAAACTAAATAAGTTCTACTTCTTTAGACAAAACATGAGATTACAAGTTTCTCTTGGATAGATCACTTCCATCCTACTTGTGAACTCGATTCCTCTTGAAAAAGCACCGCTCACTTGGTTCCTTAAAAAGGAGTGTGTTGTGAGTCAATTTTCCGGTATCTAATACCTTTCAAAAATTGCTTATATTCAAGTGTATAAGATGATACCGGAGGTTGAGGTTACTTTTCCTTTCGCCTCATCATCCAGATACATGCCGCATTCTCTTTTGTAGTGTCCGGGATTACCACAATAGAAGCAACGCATCTTCCTCTTGTCTTTGAACTCCTTCTTCCTTGGTCGAAGGGCAAAGTTAGCCTTCTTGCAAGAATAGGTCTTTTGGAGCTCTTAGATGACTTCCCTTAAGGACAGTGTATCCCTATTGGCGGTGAGACGCATCTTAAGTCCCACATATCCTGAGTGAAGAGAGCTAAGAAGCATGTGAGCCGCTTACTCGTCTTCCACTGGTTTGCCAATTAGCTCCAGATGGTTGAATAACCTTGTCATGTTTATTACATGTGCTTGAAGTGGCATTCCGGGCCTAAGTCTCGCATTGTAGACTTTTCCCCATACCTCGTGTATTTCTTTCGAGAAACAAACTTCTTGCGGTGGCTTGATCCTCATTTTGGAGAGTGACCTTGTCACATCCTCCACATGACCATCATAATTGCCCCTAGCACTCTTGGTGACCCTCATATTGACTACATCCTCAAGAGCTTTGAGCATCATGTCCGGAAAAAAGCCGGATAAAACCCCTCTCCATTGATCCGGGATGGAGTTTGCCATGAGTTTGGAAACTCTCTTGCAATCTATACTCCATTCTTCATGAGCTTCATCACTCATGATCCCTTTTGAGTAGAAACTCGGGATCGGAGTGTCCAAGATATGCTCTAGGTAGCAATTTCTGAGGGTCTTTCGGAGTTCATCTTCCCATTCCTTGAAGTTCACCAAATTGAGCAAAAATGGTAACTTCTCGGGAAGTTCCTGGTACATAAGGTTGTTGTCATTAGTTGAAGACATGATTCTACAATTGAAAGAATTTTATTGAAAAACCATTCAAAAATACTTAAATAAGATTGAATTTTATTAATGCAAATTTCCAATACTTATTTAACGTCTTATTTGAAAGGAATGGTGTCCTTCGAACAAGTGTACTATTCCGTTAGCGGGTTCAGAATTATTAGAAAGCTAATATATTCAGTAAGGTCAAGTGATCGGAATGCCTGGGTGGAGGCCGCTTCCGATCAGTAATATTAATGGATAATTAATGTTACAGCTTAATCTTGACTGAACCCTTCGGGTCACACCCAAGCATTCAACAAACCGAAACGACGAATTAATTCGGAAGGAATTAATGAGTCGACCGAGTAATATTTATTTAGACGTCGGAAATTCGAGCTTAGAGCGTCGAAACCGAGCGTCAGAAGTCGAGTCGAAAAATAGTGAAAGACGAGACGAGAAATAGTAATAAATCAACAAAAGACCAAAATACCCCTAGCATCGGAATGCCCTAGCAAACCGAGTGCTAAGGGCGTATGGCCTAGCATGGTGGCTAGCATGCGCACCAAGCCGAGCCTAGGCTGGCTGGTGCGTGCTAGCGCACTCATGCTAGCATCGCAAGGCTAGGCGCAGCCTAGTGCGTGCTAGCATGCTAGGCGCAGCCTTGTGCGCGCAATGGCTAGCAAGCCATGCCGCAACAAGCTGCTGGAGCTAGCACGCTAGGCGCGCCAGCTCGCCACAGCTAGCAGCAGCATGGCTAGGCCATTGCTTGCTGCCTAGCAGCGCTGGCCAAGGCACAAGGCCAGCAGCAGCAGCCCGCACAAGCATGCTGGGCATGCTGGCCAGCAGCAGCAGCAGCCCGCATGCAAGTGCTGGGCTTGCTGGGCTTGCTGGGCGTGGCTGCCACGGACAGCAGCACATGGCAGCCCACCTTGGCTGCCTTGGTGCCCAAGGGTGGGTGCCATGTGGCTTGTGGTCCTTGAGTGTGTGGGGAGTGAGTTGGCCGGTTATGGGAGAGGGAGTGGGGAGCAAGTTTGGTCCCCCCCTTCTCCAAATGGTCCTCATCTAACCACTCACATGAGCTTGCCACTTGTTGATTTATTACTAGCTTGATTATTGATTTTATTTTAGCTTTAAAATAAAATGGAAAAATCATACTATCCCACATTGATGGGAGAGTAAATGATACTCCCATCATTTCCTATAAATACCCAAGTATGGGCATTGGGAAAGATGCTTGAGTAAGAGTTGGAAAAGGCATCACAATTAGTGAAAATCTTTGAACTCAATATTATTACTCGGGTTTTGTTGGTCGGGTCTTGCTAACTCCAAGACATTGGACCTAGTCGGTTTTGTTGGTGCGGGTGGACTTCGTTGGAGGTCTCCGTGCGAGCGGGACTTGAAGCTTTCAAGTAAGAGCTCATTTGGAGCGAAGCACGCGTCAAGGGTAATTAGCTTATCTTAATCTTGTGATTAATTTAATTATGTTTATGGTTTTATTTATTGCGAGTGTGGTCTTGGTTTTGGGTTTGTTTCCGCGGTGAGTCGGACTCACCAAACCCCAACAGCGGTATCGGAGCCTCGCTCGTTTATTTTAAAATCATAATATTTTCAAGGTGTTATTATGGCTTATTTTTTCTGGTTTTAAGTTGCTAATTATATTAGTAACTCGTTTTTCAAATTTTACCTCGTTTTAGAGCTATCTTCAGCCCCGAACCCAGATTTCGACCCAATAATAGTGAATTTTGGGTGGAAAAGGTGTTCTGGAAATGGTTTTACCCTTTTAGGGCTCGGTTTTTAGCCAGAAAACGACCAGAAATGCATTTTTCGAGGGATTTTTCGTTTTGACGAAAAATTTTAAGTCTTTCTAACCTTGAAAATTGGTTGCATATTTATGGTGGTTATGTAAATGGTTCTTTCCTTATTTTATATGCAATTTTTAGACCACTTTAAGCATGATTACTTGGTAGTAATTGGTGCTTGAAAGTTTGGTTTTATTTTTCACATAATTGCAAATTAATTGCATTGAGTGTGAAATAGTTGTTCTTTGATGCTTCCAAGTATTAAAGATTCAATCTTTACTTATGATAAGTGATTGAAACTTTGAGTTACTAAATTCCATGAATTTTGGTTAAACTTTGTTGATTTAATCATTTTTAGTTGATTGGAATCATAAAGTTTAAAACTTGTGATAGAAATTGGTTTATCTTCATATTGGAAGATATAATTTTTCATGAAGTCACAAGTATTAAAGTTGGAGTCTTTATTGAACTTATGTTCATTTTTCCAACTCCCTTTTATTTTGTCAAAATCTCAAGATTAATTTAAAGTGATTAAATTAATAGTGAGAAATGCCCTAATTTATTTTGATACACCAAGTTAAACCAATTTTATTAAAGAATGATTCTTGGTAATAAATTTGGTTAATTGCTTTGGATGAATTATTTAAGTTGGACTTGTTATTTTTCATTTTTCCTCAAAATTGATTCTAAAATTAATTTAGAATTGATTTATAATGTCACACACAAAATTCGATAATTTTCGAAGCATTAGCACGCAACACGAGGCCTAAGAGCCCCGAGCTAGCTCTCGGCCAGCTGGGCTGCTCACGCAACCCATATGTGGCTGCCGAGGCTGCTAGGTGCTTCGTGCTTAGGTGCGTGGTGCTGTGCGACTGTGTGTGCGAGCCACATACCGCACCAGCCAGCAACAAAGCAGCAGCATAGTGCTGTGCGCGCTGTGCGTGCTGCTACGCTTGGCTTGGCTGGGCGTGGCGTGGGCGAGCACAAGCAGCCCATGGGCATGCTTGGTGTTGCGGGGGTGCGAATGGGTATGTTACGAGCTTGTTGTACGGTACGTACGATCCCATAATTGGCACAATAACCCCGGGTTATTAAGGCGATGCTATTTTAAGTTAATTTTAGCATTGCTTAATATGTAAATAAGGGCAATTTTGGGTTCCAAGTCTTAGTGCTAGGCACTTAGACATTATGGAATTCGTAATTTTGCTTAGATTGTCGTTTTAATTATTTTAATTATTTTGTTTATTTAATTAAAATTTTGGAGGCTAGGCCTCGGGTTTTTGAGCGACATTTGCAAAATTAATTTTGACAAATATTCGGGTTCACCGACTTAATTAATTGGATTAGTTAAGATTGGATGCGGAATTTAGTGGGAGCGTCTCTTAGTTATTACCATAACCGGTTAAAACAACTTTGACTAGTTTAATTAGGCGTGTTAATTGAATTAACCACCTAGATTAATTACTAGTTCCCGCGCGGTTTTATGCATTGTTACTTGTTTGATCGTTGTAAAATGCATGGGCCATTCACACATAGTGAATGGATGAATGGAATGTAAAATTCTCTCACAGGTTTTATGAAATGGCAACTAGTGGGGCCCGATTAGGATAGAAAATACGGACTGTGATCCGTGATGTATTTTTGTAAATCTAAATACGGTCTGCGAACCGTTGAGTATTTTTGTACCTTAATATTTAGATTAGTCCTAATCGTAGTAACTAGCAATTATATTATTTGGTCAAGTCTTGAAGACGGAGTTCTTAGAAGACGAAGCCATGAAGTTGCAAAAGAAGACCTTTTGAAGACTTGAAGATCTCAAGGGGTCATGCTAGTTGCCAAATGCATCTCTATTTATGTTTTCGATATATATTTATGTTTATATATTTGAATTATATGTTAGATGCATGGTTAGGATTTCGAATGTTTAGATGATTAATTAAGTTCACTTAAATCAACCAACATAGAAACCCTAGGTCCCTTTAAAATTGAGTAAAACTTGCCATTCCAAAACACACTTACCAACCGAACGAGGGTAGTGATGAGCTACGCCAAAGCGAGGCATCACTACTTCTCCAAGGAACGTAAGGCGTACTAGGTATGCAAGTGGTTTTGGTTATACTCAACGATATGAGTGATGGAGTCCTAACATGTCGTGGCAAAGTGAATAAATTGTTTAGAGAGCATTGGATGCGACGATTTATTCAACCAAGAGTGGCTTGGAGCCATTAGCAAAGCGTTGCTTACCTTAGGAGATTGAGTGTTAAGACAAGCCAAAGTATGCTTAACCACTCTTTGTTTCTTTGGATCTTGGAATCGACTTATTCTCACCAAAATTGGGGACAATCTTTAATGTGTGAATAAGACGTTTTAAATAAGTTTGATTAAAATGCATGATTTCAATCTTATTTAAGTATAATGAATGGTTTTTCATTTTAAATTCTTTCAATTGTAGAATCATGTCTTCAAATAACTCGAACAACCAATTCTCGTTACGCTCAATTCCCGACAAGGAGAAACTGAGTGGGCCAAATTTTCTTGATTGGCAAAGGAATTTGCGAATTGTTCTCATGCAAGAGCAAAAGGAATATGTCCTTGATGAGGAAATGCCCGAGACTCCCAATGAGGAGGTAACTCAAGCTGCCCTAAATCGATGGCAAAGTGCCAATCGAGATATCAAATGTATCATGTTGGCCACAATGTCTCCTGAGCTTCAAAAGACTTTCTTTGAAAAGGAGACGGCTTTTGAGATCATTTCTGAATTGCAGAATATGTTCCAAGAGCAGGCCCGAACTGAAAGGTTTGAAACCCACAGGCAGATCCTTGAGAGCAAGCTCAAGAAAGGAGAGCCAGTCAGCCCACATGTACTCAAAATGATTGGATTGTTTGAAAACATGGGAAGGCTTGATGCGGGGTATTCAACCGAGATGGCAATTGACATCATTCTCCACTCGCTGCACAAAGGCTATGATCAGTTCAAGATGAACTATAATATGCACAGCATGGAGAAAACCCTCACCGAGCTTCATGGTATGTTGAAGCAAGCTGAGCAAACGCTCAAGGATGAGGGAAAGCATGATATGCTCATGATTAAAAAGGGCAAGCCGTTCAAATTTTCGGGCAAGAAGAAGAAAGGCTTTAAGGGGAAAGGTAAGAAGAAAACTTTTCCGCCTAAGTCTAAAGCTACCAAGGATAAGAGGGTAGCGTCTTCTAAATCTGATTCCGAATGTTTCTACTGTAAGAAGAAGGGACATTGGAAGAGAGATTGCCTCAAGTTCAAGGAAGATAAGAAGAACGGAACCGTTGCTTCTGAATCAGGTATATTCGTTATAGACTTTAACTTCACTAGCTTAACATCATGGGTATTAGATACCGGATGTGGCTCACACCTTTGTTCCAACTCTCAGGGACTAAGGAACGCTAGAAGGCTAGAGAAGGGAGAGATTGAACTCCGGGTCGGCAATGGAGCCAGAATTGGTGCTGTATCCGTAGGAACTCTCAGTTTGTCTTTGCCCACCGGGCTAGTTTTGGAACTCGATAATGTTTATTATGTTCCTAACATTACCAAAAACATTATTTCAATTTCGGCGTTGGACGCCAAAGGTTTTGAATTTCGAGTAAAGAACAAAGAATGTTCATTTTATCTCGATAATGTTTTATATGGTATTGCACATTCTGAAAATGGTCTTTATGTGCTTTCATCAGACAAACAAGTTTATAATGTGAATAATGATACCAAAAGAGCTAAGACCATGGAGTCAAATCAGACTTACTTGTGGCATTGTCGTCTTGGCCACATTAACATCAAACGCATCAAAGAAACTTCTACAAGAAGGTGTTCTTGACTCTTTCGATTTAGAATCGTTTGAGAATTGCGAAGGATGTCTATTAGGCAAGATGATTAAACAGCCATTCTCCAAGTTGGGAGAAAGGGCAAGTGACTTATTGGGTCTTATACACACCGATGTATGTGGACCAATGAGCTCAACCACAAGAAATGGACATCGATATTTCATCACTTTCACAGACGACTATAGTAGATATGGCTATGTCTACCTCATGTCGCACAAATCTGAATCATTTGAAAAGTTCAAAGAATTTCAGAGTGAAGTTGAAAATCAGCTTGGCAAGAAAATCAAAGCCCTTCGATCGGATCGAGGTGGTGAATACTTGAGCCAAGAATTCGATGACCATCTGAAAGAAAAGGGTATACTTTCAGAATTGACACCTCCAGGAACTCTACAATGGAACGGAGTATCCGAAAGGAGAAATCGGACCTTGTTAGACATGGTACGATCAACAATGGGTCTTAGTGATCTTCTTATCTCTTTCTGGGGACACGCACTTCTAACTGCGGCACTAACACTGAACCGTGCTCCATCAAAAGCTGTAGAAAAGACTCCATATGAATTATGGACGAAGAAACCTCCTAGGTTATCTTTTCTAAAGATATGGGGATGCGAAGCATATGTCAAGAAATTGATCTCTGACAAACTTCATCCCAAATCTGACAAGGTTTACTTTGTGGGCTACCCAAAAGAAACCAAAGGGTATTACTTCTACAACAAATCGGAGAACAAAGTGTTTGTTGCTCGCGATGGTGTCTTTTTGGAGAAGGAGCACCTTTCTAAAATGACAAGTGGGAGGAAAATCGAACTCGACGAAGTTCGTGAGGATGAGCAACAAAATCATAATGACAGTCAGAGTGCTCAAACAGCATCTGTTGACGCAGGTCAAAATGATCAAAATGTGCAAAGTCGAACCGACAATGCAAATGCTCAATCCATTACCCTACGTAGGTCTCTGAGGCCGAGATCTCAACCTGATAGATATCTTGGTTTAGTATTAACCGAGAATCAGGACATCCTGATTATGGATGGAGATGAACCGGCAACCTACAAGCAAGCGATGGCAAGCACCGACTCTGCTAAATGGCAAGAGGCCATGAGATCTGAAATGGATTCCATGTTTGAAAATCAAGTCTGGGACTTGGTTGACTTACCCGAAGGTTATACACCGATCGGATGTAAGTGGATTTTCAAGTTGAAAACCGACAAAGATGGAAATGTATTCATTTACAAAGCTAGATTGGTGGCAAAAGGTTACAGACAAGTTCATGGTATTGATTACGATGAAACCTTTTCACCAGTTGCAATGCTTAAATCCGTTCGGATCCTCCTAGCGATTGCTGCATATTACGACTATGAAATATGGCAGATGGACGTCAAAACTGCCTTCCTTAATGGTTATTTGGAAGAAACTGTGTATATGACACAGCCTGAAGGTTTTGTCGACCAGATCAATGCTGGGAAAGTTTGTAAGCTTAAGAAGTCCATTTATGGATTAAAGCAAGCAAGCAGAAGTTGGAATCTGCGTTTTGATGAAGCCATCAGTAAGTTTGGTTTTATCAAGAATCCAGATAAATCTTGTGTTTACAAGAAGGTCAGTGGGAGTGACATCGCCTTCCTAGTCTTATATGTCGATGACATATTGCTCATTGGAAACAACATTCCGTTGTTAGAGTCTGTAAAGGCCTGGCTTGGAAAGTGCTTCTCAATGAAAGACTTGGGAGAGGCTCAGTACATACTAGGCATCAAGATCTATAGGGATAGATCGAAAAGGATGATTGGATTGAGTCAAAGTACTTATATTGATAAGGTACTTGCTCGATTTGGCATGGAGGAGGCCAAAAGAGGTCACCTGCCAATGTCACATGGCATAACCCTAAGCAAGAAGCAGTGTCCACAGACACCTGATGAGCGGGTAAGAATGAATCAGATTCCATATGCTTCGCTTATTGGATCTATCATGTATGCCATGATATGTACTAGGCCAGATATGTCGTATGCCTTGAGTGCTACGAGCCGTTACCAATCAGACCCAGGAGAGGCGCATTGGACTGCGGCCAAAAATATCCTAAAGTACCTGAAAAGGAACAAGGATAAATTCCTGGTGTATGGTGGTACAAAGGATTTGGTTGTGGAAGGTTATACCGACGCAAGCTTCCAGACAGACAGAGACGATTTCAAATCGCAATCTGGATATGTGTTCTGTCTAAATGGAGGGGCGTTTAGTTGGAAGAGCGCAAAGCAGAGTACAACTGCAGATTCTACAACTGAAGCCGAATACTTCGCAGCTGCTGAAGCAGCTAAGGAGGCTGTTTGGATTCGTAAGTTCGTTGGCGAACTTGATGTTGTACCCTCTATAAAGGGTCCAATAGCCCTCTATTGTGACAACAATGGAGCTATTGCTCAGGCCAGAGAGCCTAGAGAACATCAGAAGGTCAAACATGTCAAGCGGCGATTTCACATGATTCGAGAATGGAAATCAGAGGGTGAAATCAGAATTTGCAAAGTTGGAACGGATGACAATGTAGCCGATCCACTTACTAAACCTTTGCCTCAAGTGAAGCACAACAAGCACGTTGAGGCAATGGGAATCAAGCATGTAGGAGACTGGCTTTGATTTCCTTGTTTAGTGTTTTAGTTAATTTTGAGAAAAGTTAATGTAAGACACTAAGGAAAACCATTCATGTTTTGGAGTAATATAAAATTTCATGCAACATTTTATTACTCCATTATGCTATTTAATTGTGGTTTAGGATTAAATAATGAGTCCATTCGATTCTGAGAATATTCAAAATAGGGTATCAAGACCAGTCTTGGTAAGGAAACACCTATTAAGTGAACATTGAATATTATAATCGAAAATTATCCCTAATCAAGGTCATTTAAACGATGGACGATTAATGACCAATTGAGATTAGTGTGTAGTCTGATTTATAGCACCGTTTCATGTGCTACGAGGACATGATTGTCGTAAATCATTTGCACAGGTATTGGTTTAGAACCATACTGGATCGACCTATGAGAATACTTTAAGAAATTAAAAATTTGTCATAAGTATACTTCTCATTATGGCTATCGGAACCTATTTCCTCGACCATGAGTAGTGTGAGTTCTCTTGTTTGAGTACTAGTTCGCTTTGATGTTGTCCAACGTCTGCCGTAATAGGGGATTATAACGGCAACACTCGGGCGGCTAGGTCCTCTCAGTAAGAGGAGCTACATTACAAGACTGGGAATGTCCCCCTAGTAAAATAGGGAAGATGTCTTTGTTGTATACACTAGTAGAAAAATACAAAAAGGCAACCCCCAAAAGGCACCGGTTCAGGCCAAACCAGTGCCAAATACCTGCCTAAAAATGGACGGAATTTCAGACCAAGAGCAATGGCACCGGTTCAGCTCAAACCGGTGCCAAAAATACAAAGGGCACCGGTTTGAACCGGTGCCACTAAACCGGTTCATCAAAATAATTAAAAAAAAAACCCACCCCATATAAACCCAAGAAAACCCTAAATCTACCTCACTTCCTCAGCCGCTCCTCCTTCTCTTTCTCTCTCCTCATTCTCTTTCTTTCTCCTCCTTCTATCTCTCTTCTCGTTTCGATCTCATCTCCTTCAATTCGATCTCATCTCCTTCTCTCTCTCTTTCTCCTCTTTCGTTCTTCCCAGATTATCCTCCCCTTCTCACTCGTTTCCACCACCAAAGGCTACCACCGAAGAGGCGAAGACCACCACCAAGACCAACACCCAAGACCACCGTTTCGTTCTTCCCAAATTAATCTAGTTCTGGGTTAATTTTCGACTTTATTTTCGATTTTTGTTGGTTAATTAATCGAGTTCTGGGTATGGCTAGCATTTCAATTTGTCTTAGTTAATTTTCGATTCAAATAATCGTTATTTTGAGTTCATGCATGCATTTTTGGGGTCGTTTTCTGGGTTTTGTTTTTAGATTTTGATTTTTTTTTCGATTTCAAGTTTTTTTTTTTTTGTGTTTTTTCGATTTAAATTTTTTCTGGGTCTGAGTATTTTTTCAATTTTTGGGATTATTATTTGTTTTTCGATTTTGATTCATTTTTCGATTATTATTTGTTTTTCGATTTCTGGGTTCGTTTTTTTTTTTTTAATTTTCTGGGTTTTTAAACTAATTTTCGATTTAATTTTTTTTTGATTTTTTTTTAATTTTCTGGGTTTTAATTTAATTTTTTCTTCTTTTTCTGGATTTTCTGGATTTTCTGGGTTTTAACTATTTTTCGATTTTAATTTTTTCGATTTTCTGGGTTTTAATTTTTTTTCTATTTTAATTTTTTCGATTTTTTTTTTAATTTTCTGGTTTTGTAACTAATTTTTGCAGCTATTACATTAATTCGTTTTGTTGGATGAACTAATTGGCGCAGGTATACTATTTGCTTTACAAGCCCAAAATATTGCACATAATCGAAGAATCAAGAATCAAGAATATTGATTTAGTGTTTGGGTTTTTTTTATTGTGATGTTGTAATATTTTTTTTATTTATATTGTAGTTCTTTTTTATTTATTTATATGTTGTAATTGTTTAATTTTATAATTCGTATATTGTAATTTTTTCTTGATTATATACTGTAAATTTTGGTTATATTCAATGATATTGTTGTTGTTCTTATTTATTTAAGTCAATTTTATTTTTAAGTGAAAAATGACGACGACAATAAAAAAATAAAAAAAAAATAAAAATAAAAATTTGATTTTTGGGGGGTTTTTGGCACTGGTTAACCGGTGCCTTTTTTGATGTTGGCCTTTTTAGCACCGGTTAACCGGTGCCTATTTTGATTTTTGGCACCGGTTTGAACCGGTGCCTTTTTAAACCCCTTTTTGGCACCCCTCAAATTGGCACCGGTTCAAACCGGTGCCTTAGGCCGGGTTTGAACCGGTGCCAAATACATTTTTTCACGTAGTGATACAAGGCCTCTCGTAGAGCGAGACTGTAAAATGCATGGCCGTGCTCGGATGGATTTTAGAAATCATCTGTTTATTGACAGTCGGACTCGGAATCGGGAAACACTTCTGGACGTAATAAGGATGACAAAATAAATCTTACCTTATAGTTCATGAAGAGACATTAAGCGACATAGGAAAGGGCTGTACACAAAATGAGCACTTGTCCGGAAGGACAAGTGGGAGATTGAAAGGAATGGTGTCCTTCGAACAAGTGTACTATTCCGTTAGCGGGTTCAGAATTATTAGAAAGCTAATATATTCAGTAAGGTCAAGTGATCGGAATGCCTGGGTGGAGGCCGCTTCCGATCAGTAATATTAATGGATAATTAATGTTACAGCTTAATCTTGACTGAACCCTTCGGGTCACACCCAAGCATTCAACAAACCTAAACGACGAATTAATTCGGAAGGAATTAATGAGTCGACCGAGTAATATTTATTTAGACGTCGGAAATTCGAGCTTAGAGCGTCGAAACCGAGCGTCGGAAGTCGAGTCGAAAAATAGTGAAAGACGAGACGAGAAATAGTAATAAATCAACAAAAGACCAAAATACCCCTAGCATCGGAATGCCCTAGCAAACCGAGTGCTAAGGGCGTATGGCCTAGCATGGTGGCTAGCATGCGCACCAAGCCGAGCCTAGGCTGGCTGGTGCGTGCTAGCGCACTCATGCTAGCATCGCAAGGCTAGGCGCAGCCTAGTGCGTGCTAGCATGCTAGGCGCAGCCTTGTGCGCGCAATGGCTAGCAAGCCATGCCGCAACAAGCTGCTGGAGCTAGCACGCTAGGCGCGCCAGCTCGCCACAGCTAGCAGCAGCATGGCTAGGCCATTGCTTGCTGCCTAGTAGCGCTGGCCAAGGCACAAGGCCAGCAGCATCAGCCCGCACAAGCATGCTGGGCATGCTGGCCAGCAGCAGCAGCAGCCCGCATGCAAGTGCTGTGCTTGCTGGGCTTGCTGGGCATGGCTGCCACGGACAGCAGCACATGGCAGCCCACCTTGGCTGCCTTGGTGCCCAAGGGTGGGTGCCATGTGGCTTGTGGTCCTTGAGTGTGTGGGGAGTGAGTTGGCCGGTTATGGGAGAGGGAGTGGGGAGCAAGTTTGGTCCCCCCCTTCTCCAAATGGTCCTCACCTAACCACTCACATGAGCTTGCCACTTGTTGATTTATTACTAGCTTGATTATTGATTTTATTTTAGCTTTAAAATAAAATGGAAAAATCATACTATCCCACATTGATGGGAGAGTAAATGATACTCTCATCATTTCCTATAAATACCCAAGTATGGGCATTGGGAAAGATGCTTGAGTAAGAGTTGGAAAAGGCATCACAATTAGTGAAAACCTTTGAACTCAATATTATTACTCGGGTTTTGTTGGTCGGGTCTTGCTAACTCCAAGACATTGGACCTAGTCGGTTTTGTTGGTGTGGGTGGAATTCGTTGGAGGTCTCCGTGCGAGCGGGACTTGAAGCTTTTAAGTAAGAGCTCATTTGGAGCGAAGCACGCGTCAAGGGTAATTAGCTTATCTTAATCTTGTGATTAATTTAATTATGTTTATGGTTTTATTTATTGCGAGTGTGGTCTTGGTTTTGGGTTTGTTTCCGCGGTGAGTCGGACTCACCAAACCCCAACATTATTTACACGTAAAAATTGTCCCTATCTTGAGAAAATAAGGTGATTCCAGGATCCGAAGAAACAAAGAATGGTTAAGCATGCTTTGGCTTGTCTTAAACACTCAATCTTCTAGGGTAAGCAATGCCTTGCTAATGGCTCTAAGCCACTCTTGGTTAGACAATCGTCGCATCTTATGCATCTTTGACGATGTATCTCTTTTTCCAAAGTATGTGAGGACTCCTCACTCATACCGATGACTAAAACCAAAACCAACGTGCACACCCGGTGTGCCTTATGCCCCTTAGAGAAGTGATGGCACCTCGCTTTGGCGTAGCCTACCATCACCATCGTCCGGTTAGTAATTGTTGTTTCGAAACGGCAAGATTTACTCAATATTATTAGGGACCTAGGATTTCTATGTTTGTTGATTTACTCAATATAATCCATGCTTTTTGAGGAATTTTGAGGTTACGGGGCCCTATGGCGAAAAGTCTTGAGACCCTAGTGGATACATCTTAGGGTCATATAATGACGTTTGGAACCATATATGACCCTTATATGTTGCCATAAATGTGCGTGGTAGGTTTGAGGTCACGATATCGGTGCAAGTTTGGAACGGGTAAATTGACTATTTAAAGGCATATTGGATGGTTCCACCCACTCAATTTGACTCCAGAAGGGTATTAGGAACCATGGTAAACATCTCGGCAATTTTTATTTCCGGGTGAAAAAAGGTCAAAAAATTCAAAAATTGAAGGCTATAATCCACGCTTTTTTAGAAATTTTGAGGTTACGGGGCCCGGTGGCGAAAAGTCTTGAGACCCTAGGGGATACATCTAAGGGTCATACAATGACGTTTGGAACCATATATGACCCTTATATGTTGTCATAAATGTCCGTGGTAGGCTTGAGGTCACAATATCGGTGCAAGTTTGGAACAGGTAAATTGAGCGTTTAAAAGCATATTGGATGGTTCCACCCACTCAATTGGACTCCCGAAGGGTATTAGGAACCATGGTAAACATCTCGGCAATTTTTATTTCCGGGCGAAAAAAGGTCAAAAAATTCCAATAATCCACGCTTTTTGAGGAATTTCGAGCTTACGGGGCCCGGTGGCGAAAATTCTTGACACACTTGAGGATACATCTTAGGGTCATATAATGACGTTTATGACCATTTATGACCCTTATATGTTGCCATAAATGTCCGTGGTAGACTTGAGGTCACGATATAGGTGCAAGTATGGAACGGGTAAATTGATTGTTTAAAGGCATATTGGATGGTTCCACCCACTCAATTGGACTGTCGGAGGATATTAGGAACCATGGTTAACATCTTTGCAATTTTTATTTCCGGGCAAAAAAAGGTCAAAAATTCCAAAATTGAAGGATATAATCCACGCTTTTTGAGGAATTTTGAGGTTACGGGGCCCGGTGGCGAAAAGGCTTGAGACCCTAGGGGATACATCTTAGGGTCATATAATAACGTTTGGAACCATATATGACCCTTATATGTTGCCATAAATGTCCGTGGTAGGCTTGAGGTCACGATATCGGTGCAAGTTTGGAACGGGTAAATTGACTGTTTTAAGGCATATTGAATGGTTCCACACACTCAATTGGACTCCCGGAGGGTATTAGGTACCATGGTAAACATCTCGGCAATTTTTATTTCCTGGCGTAAAAAGGTCAATAAATTCCAAAATTGAAGGCTATAATCCATGCTTTTTGAAGAATTTTGAGGTTATAGAGCCTGGAGGCAAAAACTCTTGAGACCCTAGGAGATAGATCTTAGGGTCATATAATGACGTTTAGAACCATATATGACTCTTATATGTTGCCATAAATGTTTGTGGTATGCTTGAGGTCACGATATCGGTGCAAGTTTGGAACGGGTAAATTGACTGTTTAAAGGCATATTGGATGGTTCCTGTATACACCTAAAAATGTCTCCCCAAAACCAAACCCGATGATGAACAACCTTTTACCGTCATTATTGGTCGGGTTGAGTATTTAATCTTTAGTGCTTAAATCCATGTTCCATTCAATAAATTTCATAAACCAATCCAATTGATAGCCCATTTTCCCAAATCATAACTTATTTTCCTCTTTTCGTGCCTTTAAGCCCAAATAATTCATTTCGTGTCCATTAAAATCATTAATTTCGTGTCCTTTTTATAAAAACGTTTAATCCAGTTTATTTTGGTCCATAGTCTGGGTCGAATTGTTAAATGGTTGGATAGGGCTTGAAAAGAGCTTTCCAACGATGTATTATAAGCCCAAATCCGAGTTATAACGAATAAGTTATGGCCAAAATACTAAACTGGGTCTAAACCGAACTTAAGCCCACCTTACCTACGACCCAATGATCATGTGGAGGGTCCAAAGGATTTAATCTCATTCCTAAACCAATTAGGATTAATTGGAAGCTTCTATAAGTTTCTAAAAGATCTTAATTATCCTTTTTGAAAAGATAAGATTAAAGAGTTTGAAATTGATTAAAACTTTTCTTTTTGAAAGTCCTAATTCTTTTCGAATTGAAAGACGTTCAAAGATTGAGAGATATTATTTTCGTGCTTCATAGTTTTTATCTGATTCTTAAATGGTTGGATAGCTCTTGAAATTATATTTCCAATGATATATTATAATATTAACTCCGAGCTATAACGAAAAAGATATGAAAGAAATACGAAACTCGATCCAAAACTGACACCGTCCCACTATTTCGGCAATATCTTTTATTATAAAAACTATTTTAATCTGATTCTAATTGGTTTAGAAAGTACACTTCAAGAGCTTTCCAACGATATCTTATTCATCTTATTCCGATTTCTGGATCAAAAGATATGATAAAAACAAAAGCCGCAAAAACTGCTGTCTATCGCAAGAGTTTTATCCGATTCGAATTCTTATCTTCTCTTGATTCGACCCCCTCCTTTTTCCCTATAAATAGAGGTCATATCTCCCCTTTTTCAATCATCAACAAGCTTGATCACCAAATCATTCTCTCTTCCTTCCTTCTACACTAAAAATCATCCTTGATGAGTGACATTTTTGGCACTCATTTGGTTCCTTTTTGGATGATTTTTATTTCATTTTATCTCTCTTTTCTTTAGTTTTCCTTAGTTTTATTCTTGTTTTCTTCATTTTATTCTTTTTGTAGTTAGTTTTTCTTTTTCATGTCTTTTTCTAGTTTACTTGTTATTTTTCTCTTTTACTTGCTTTTTATCTTTTGCTTGTAGGTGGTAATTGATTGTCCAAGAATTCCCGAGCCTCCCCTCTACGAGTTTTCATTGCTTTTATGCCTAAAGAAGGTGCAAGAAGTTCCAAGTCAAAGGTGGATCCAAGGGGCAAGCTTCAAGGCTTTGTTTATGCCTTATTCATGGCTTTTATTCTTCAAGAAATTCAAGGAAGTTTCTGCCCACTTTGTCCTCCATCATCATCATCCTGATGCGTGCACCACTTGAGCTAGGACGAAGAGAAGAAGGGGGGGAAAAACCCAGCTATGTGCGGGCGCACAAAGGGAGTGTGCGGCCGCACATTGGTCTTGTGCGGCCGCACACCAGGTGCGTGCGGGCGCACGTTCTTGGGTGTGTCCCGTGCGCGCCATTCTCCCTCCTCCGAGCGCCCGCACTTACGAGGGTCTATTTTTGGGCGTCATTACCGACCTCCTCCTTGTATATATAGTTATTTCTACCTATTTTTAGGAAGTAAGTTTTAGTTAGAATTTGATAGTTAGTTTTTTGGGAGAATTTTAGAGAGAGAAACTCAAGAACTAGAGAGAGAAACTCATGATCTTTGGAGATTGTTCAAGAATTCGTCATTGTATTTGATCTTTTGATCAAAGTTTTGTAAGGATCTTCTTCTTAATCTCAATTCAAGTTTGATTTTAGTTGATTTCATTAGTTTTTCATGTTGTTGATGATTGATTTGGTTATTGATTGAATTTTGATTGATTTTGATTGATTGTTGGTTTAATCTTTGAATTCAAGCATGTTGATGATGAATTTGATGAATGTTGTAGTTTTGATCTCCATTTCTATGGCTAGTGAGTAGTTTCCTAGCTAGGGAGATGGTGAAGCATGTATGAATGATGGAATAGTGTAATTTGGGGATAATTGATGGAGTTGATGATATGATTAAATTTGGTTGATCTTTCATGTGCATGTGTGTGATTAATTGAGGTTTGGCCATCTTTGATTAATACACTAGATTGCATTGTAAGTTTGCTATGATACGGACCATTGATTAGGAGACTTGCAATTTCACGATTGAGGTGCTTTGTGACGTTCCCTAGTTAGTGTTTAGCGTAGTTGACGCTAGTTAGACCTCTAGGTGAACCACCTTAGTATGCTCTTTTGGATACATGATGATTTTCCTTCATATCGATTGACTTAGTCGGTTTGACCTCCCAAATTACCGTTTCCATTATGATTGCATGTGAATCCATTGCCCTAGTGTCTTAGATTGATTTAATACAAGTTTGCATTACCTAGTTTAGCTTTAGTTCTACCTCAAACCCCTTCTTGATTCCGAAATAGCTTGATCAAGACTTCGTGCACTTGATATCCATTCCCTTGGGTTCGACCTTGACTTGCCACTACCCTAAATAGGGGTTAGTTAAGCTTACAAATATTGTTTGATAGGGTGGGGTGGTAGCCCAACGACCTACCATTCTTCGCCACATCAAAATGGCGCCATTGCCGGGGAATGGTGCTTGAGTGTATGTTGTTTTTGAGTCTATTTCATTTTGATAAAATACAAAAAGATTTTGTTTCTCTAGGCTACATTTGTAGCCGTGCTACTAACATTTTTGTGTGAGTTTTGCATGCATAGAACCCGTGATCGTCCCCTTGTTCCCCTTGATCCGGAAATAGAGAGGACTATTTCAAGAAGAAGAGTGGATATTAGATCTTTGGCTTATAGCTCTTCGAGTGAAGAAGAAATTCAAGAAGAACAAGGAATGGGTGAACATCATAGAATAGCCTTGAAGGAGCTTGGAGTGCCCGGGGCATATAGATTTGAGAGTGGAATAGCTCCACCAACTACCCCGGCAAATGAATTCGAAATCCGTCCGGCAATGATCACCTTGATTGAGAGAAGGCAATATAGTGGGGCTAAGAATGAGAGCCCATTGAACCATTTGAAAGAATTTGAAAAATATTGCAACACTATCAAAGTCAATGGGGTCTCTCAAGAATTCATCCGCCTCAAGTTGTTCCCTTTCTCTCTAATAGGAAGATCTTTGGAATGGCTAGACAAGGAGGTGAAGCCCAACTCCTTGAGAACTTGGGATGATGTTACAAAGGCTTTCTTGTCCCGTTTCTATCCCCAAAAGAAGACGGCGGAGGCAAGAGCCTTGATTCAAGGGTTCAAGCAAAGGCCGAATGAAAGTCTTTATGAAGCATGGGAGAGATTTAAAGAGTATCAAAGGGAGTGCCCTCATCACGGAATCCCCACATACCAAGTGATCCAAATCTTCTATGGAGGTTTAAGTCCCCAAGGCAAGTCATGCCTTGATGGAGGGGCCGGGGGCCCTATCATGAACAAAACCGAAGAAGAAGTTGTGGACATCATTGAGGATGTGGTGACATATTATAGGGATTGGCAAGATGGGGAGAGAGACTCTTCAAGCAAACAATCTTCATTGTATTCGGTGTACCATCTCAATGCAATCAACAACCTTTCCTCTAAAATGACAAATTTAGGAAAGGAGGTCACCGCAATCAAAGCTAAGTTGGAGAGCACTTCTTCCTCTTCTCAAGCTTCCAATCTTCCCTCCCAATTTAAGGGGAGAGGTACTCCTTCTAACTCTCAACCCCCTCCCTCTTCACATAATATGCCTTTGGGTTGCTTGTTTTGTGATGCATGTGGATCGTATGAACATGACTCTAGTGCTTGTCCTAATGAATGTGTTGATGAGTTTGACAATGAATGTGAACATGTCAATTTTGTGTCAAACAACAATGTTCAAAGGTTTGATAATCAAAAAGGCCAATGGAATAGGAATTACCAAAACCAAGGCAATTTTGACAACTATAATAATAATGGTGGTTATAGGAACTAAGGGAATCAAGGTTCTCGTGGTAACCATAACCAAGGTTATAGTAGCCAAAATCAAAGCCAAAATTATGGTAATCAAAATCATAATTATGGTAATCAAAACCAAGGTTATGTAAATCATAACCAAGGTAATGGAAACCATAATCATGGTGGTGGTAACCATAATCAAGGTTATGGTTCAAATCAAAATAGGAGTAATTGGAACAATCAAGGAAAGGGAAATTTTCAAAACAATGCTCAAAGAGGTCCCCCACCCGGATTTGTTCCAAAGACTCAAAATGAAAATTCCTATTCACAACCTTCTTCTCCTAGGACAACCTTAGAAGAGTTGATTGATAATCAAACCAAGATCATTAACACCTATATGGCGGTTAGTGATAAGAAATTCAATGAAATGATGACCCACAATAAGATGCTTGAGACTCAAATTACTCAATTAGCAAGCACTATTAAGGATTTTGTTAGTCCTTCATCTTTGCCTTCCCAAGGTGTTGAACCAAAGAAACCCGTGTATTCTATTGCCACAAGTGGTGGAAATGATTTTGATGAGGGAGTTTCTTGATCAAAGGAGGGAAGAGATGAGTGTGGTGCTAAAAGGAGAATGAAGAGGAAAGGATTGAGTCTAAGGAGATCTATTGTGAGGTTGACAAAAGAGAAGAGTGTGTTGATGAAAGGATGAGTGAGATAGAGAGAATTCCCGATCTTCCATATCCCCAAAAATACTTGAGATTCAAAATGGATGAGCAATTTGGGAAATTCCTTGAAGTTCTAAAGGATGTTCATGATTCTACACCCCTTACCGAACCAATTCCCGACATGCCTAAGTACTCCAAGTTTGTTAAGGAGATCTTAGATGAGAGAGAGGATTTTGATGAGGGTAGTTCGGTGGAAGGAGGGAAGTGCTTTAGTGCTCTTATCCATGGTGAACTCCCAAGGAAGATGGAAGATCCGGGGAATTTTTCAATTCCTTGTCAAATTAAGAAAATGATTTTTGAAAATGCCTTGTGTGACCTTGGTGCTAGTGTTAGCATAATGCCTTTCTCGGTTTTCAAGCGGCTTGATCTTGGTGAGCTTCAACCATCCAAGATAACACTTCAATTGGCCGACCGTTCTATTAAGCTTCCTAAGGGAAGAATTGATGATGTCCCCTTAAGGATTGGAGAGTTTGTTTTTTCGGTAGATTTTGTTGTTCTAGAGATTGAGGAAGATGAACATATTCCAATCATCTTAGGGAGGCCTTTCTTAGCTACCTCGGGAGCTCTAATAGATGTCAAAGGAGGTCAAATTACTTTGAGGTGTGGGAATTTAGAAGAGAGTTTTAAGTTGAAACCAATGCATGAGTCTTTGTCTTGTGTCCAAGATATTGCATGTGCTAGTCTTTCTCGTTCCATTGATGGTATGTGTATGATTGATTCTTCTACTAACAATGCTTTTGAGATTGTTGATGATGTTTGTGCAAGTATTAATGTTGTTAGTGAAGAAGAATTTGTGATTCAAAAGCCAAGGGATGAGAAAGATATTGGTTTTCCAAATTGATTCAAGCTTAATTCTCATAAGGAAGAGGAAGCTTCCATGACAATGGATGTTGAAGTCAAGCCAAAGAAAAAGGCTCGTGACTCAAAGAAGGCAAGAAAAAGAAAGAAATTGAGAAGTGAAAAAGAAGAGTTTGAAAAGAATTTTGTGAGAGTTTCCTCAAGCAACAATGAGAAGTTGCCGAAGGTTGAAGAAAAATTTGCTTTATCAACCACCTTGAAGAAGGTGGTGTTCTTTGATCCTCCGTGATTGGGAGGAAGGGTCGAGCTTAGGACCTTAAGCAAGCGCTTCCCGGGAGGCAACCCGGAGTTTCTAACCTTTCTCTTTGATTTTTGAATTTTCTCATTTTTGTTTCTTTTATTACTTTGTCTTTTCTTTTACTTTTCTCTTTATTTGGATTTTTAGGATGTCCGTTTGTGGGATTGGAATTCAACAAGTATGCATGATGGATGGAAGGTGTTCATGGCACAAATCATATTTTGTTCGATTCTAATCGAAATTTGAGGTAAAAGGGTAAGAATTTTTAGAGAGGTGAGATAGGAAATTCATATTTTGAATAATGGAGGAAATTGATACTTAGTGAATTTTTGAGGTGTGCACATGAATTTTCAACTTTGAGGACTTTGAAAATGATTTTAGCTACTGCCTATGTTGTTCCTCATCACCATCATGATTCATGTGCGCACCCAAATAGGCAGTAAGTATCAAATTTTTGAGAAAAAAAGAAGGAAGAAGCACGCACAGGGATGTGCGGCCGCACACGAGGCATGTGCGGGCGCACAGCCTGCGTGTGCGGGCGCACATCAGCTCTGTGCGGCCGTACATGAGCTGAACGTGCCTTTTATGTTCTTCTTCCTCCTTCTTTCCCTTCATTCCTTCATTCTTCATCTTCAACATTCCTTCATTCTTCATCTTCAACCTCACGAACATAGCTCTTCAAACCCTCCTCTTGTGCGCACTCCTACCTTCTCATTCACCATCTAAAATCACTCAAATCCTCACTAAAATCACTCCATTTTTACTCAAAATCACTCACAAATCTTTCTACACTACGAATTTCTCACAATTTGACCCAAATTTCACTCACTCTCTCTCTCCTACTCTTGGTGGCCGAAAATTGGGGGTTTTGTGTGGAGTTGGAATTGCTTGCTCAAATTTGGTTTATCTTGCTTCTTTTATGGTATAATCTCTAATCCTTGCTTTAATTTTGCCAATTATATCATAAATTTGCATGAATTACAAATTTGTACGAGCATGAATAATGTAGTATTGATTTTGTGATTTTTGATGCTTGTTCTTGATTTTGGTTGTGATTTGGTGATATTTGTTGATTGATTTTGCATGACATTGTGTTGTTTGTTGATTTTGTAGCAATTTTCATCACTTTTGGTTGAATTCTTGTGAGTTGAAATTTTGGAAAGTTGGTAGTAAGTGGTGATTTCGGTATTGGCTTTGTGTTTGCTCTTGGATTGATTGAAAAGGAATTTTTCTTGGTACATTGGTATTGTTGATTAGTTTGGATTTGGTTTGGTTGAAAGAAATTGTGAAATTGGAGTTTTGGTGATTTTGGTAGTAAGCGGTGAATTTGGGTGTGGTGCTCTTGGTTCTTTGGTTTGCTATTTGATTGTTCGTTGGTGATTTTCTATACCTCTCACAATGTCTAAATACCTCAAGAAACTCACCAAAAAGCGAAAAACCGATGTTAGCATCGAGGAACCTCCCCGCCCAAGTACCTCCTCTAGGCCTAGTACATCTTCTAGGCCTAGTACTTCCAACCCATCTTCCACTCAAACACGACCTCCAACCTCTCTTCCAAAAAAGAAAAATTTCACCGATAAACAAAAAGCCTTTTACCAAAATCTGAAAGATGAAAGAACCCTCAAACAAACCCGCCATTACTTTCAACCCGATATGCTGAAGTTGGAGATTGACAATGATGTGCGGTCATTGCTTTTTAATTTGAGATTGGGGACTTTCATCGTCGATGCCTACCGCACCTACAAGGAGCCTACCTTGGAATTCTTGGCTACCTTGGAGCTTGTACCCATTGGAGGGGTATATAGGGTGCGGTTCCAATTGTTCAATCACATTTTTTACCAATCTTTGGAGGAGTTCAACGCTGCTTTGGACTTTGATCCCCATGGGGATATTATTAACGTTGAACACTTCATCTTCCCGGATTATGATCAAGATTCTTGGTGGGAAGACATCTCCGGTGGTAGTGAGTTCATCGCCAACAAGGCCAAGATCTCGGACGTGTACCAACCTTGTCTTAGGGTTGTACACCGTCTATTGGGCTATGTCTTGTTCCCCAAGCAAGAGATGGGGAAATTGAGTAAATTGGAGCTCAAGGTCCTTTGGCTGTCTACTCGCCCGGAGTTTGT
The DNA here is from genome assembly GCF_948465745.1 of Chenopodium album. Classification (NCBI taxonomy): domain Eukaryota; kingdom Viridiplantae; phylum Streptophyta; class Magnoliopsida; order Caryophyllales; family Amaranthaceae; genus Chenopodium; species Chenopodium album. The sequence goes on along the minus strand of NC_137852.1, from coordinate 22,747,334 downwards.
GGGCCGTTTGAACTTGGGCTACATCTTTGCCCAATATTGTTTGGACCTTCGCAAAAGAAGGACGGGAGAGATCCCTTGTGGGGGTATGGTGACTAGGCTTGTGACTCGCCTTCGCCTCAATGATTATCTCCCATTTTGTAAGGAGATAGGGGATGCGGCTTCCATTGATCCGTGCCATTTATGGCACCTTTAGGCTATGTTTTCTTTATATTTCTATGCTCATTTATAGTCGTTTGTGTCGTGTTTATAGAGAATAATGCTCGATTTGGGTTATTTTGTGTTAGTTTAGAGAAATGCATGCTTTTAATGGTTTTCTTATCATTTTATTCATTTCTCGGCTATTTGTCTCGCTTCTCCGTTTCTTTGTGTTGTTTGTAGGTACGTCGCAGGCTATATGCATGGAAATTGAAAATAGCACCCACTAGCATCAATATGCACTTTTCGGAATTGAATTTGAGTTTGAAACAAAGGAAAACGAAGGATTGCAAAGTATCAAATATGACCTTTGTGCATTGTTTCAGCCATATCTCAAGTTCTACAGATTGGATTGATGTGATTCAAGTTGGGTTGGAAACTAGACTTAAAGAGCTTTCCAATGATAGGTTGCACGCCCTCATAGAATTCATATATTGAAAGTTACAGCCTTCCGAAGTTAGCCCTGAAATTCGGCCGCGGGCGCGGGCTACAGTACCCGCTGGCGCGGGGTTGCTGCAGCTCCAAAATTGCCGTTTTTGGGCATTAAGCACCCGCGGTTGTCCCGAGGGCTCCTCAAGGGCGCGGGCTTGGGCCGCGGGCGCGGCTATCGGGGTGTCCGTTCTTCTCCGCGGGCGCGGGTTTCTGGGTCTTTTACGATTTTAAGCTTCTTTTCTCCTTTTGTTTATATAGTTTTTGGTTTTCTTTATTGATGTGGCGGAGATTGGTAATTTGGATCTAAAATACTTGTATTTAATCGATCTAAAACACTAGGGCAATGGATCCACATACATTCACAATGGAATTGGTAATTTGGGAGGTCAAACCGACTAAGTTAATCGATATGAGGGAAAATTATCATGTATCCAAAAGAGCATACTAAGGTGGTTCACCTAGAGGTCTAACTAGCGTCAACTACGCTAAACACTAACTAGGGAACATAACAAAGCACCTCAATCGTGAAATTGCAAGTCTACTAATCAATGGTCCGTGTCATAGCAAACTTACAATGCAATCTAGTGTATTAATCAAAGATGGCCAAACCTCAATTAATCACACACATGCACATGAAAAATAAACCAATTTAATCATATCATCAACTCCATCAATTATCCCCAAATTACACTATTCCATCATTCATGCATGCTTCACCATCTCCCTAGCTAGGGAACTACTCACTAGCCATAGAAATGGAGATCAAAACTACAACATTCATCAAATTCATCATCAACATGCTTGAATTCAAAGATTAAACCAACAATCAATCAAAATCAATCAAAATTCAATCAATAACCAAATCAATTATCAACAACATGAAAAACTAATGAAATCAACTAAAATCAAACTTGAATTGAGATTAAGAAGAAGATCCTTACAAAACTTTGATCAAAAGATCAAATACAATGATGAATTCTTGAACAAACACCAAAGATCATGAGTTTCTCTCTCTAGTTCTTGAGTTTCTCTCTCTAAAAATTCTCCAAAAACTAACTATCTAATTCAATCTAAAACTTCCTTTCTAAAAATAGGTAGAAATAACTATATATACAAGGAGGAGGTCGGTAATGACGCCCAAAAATAGACCCTCGTAAGTGCGGGCGCTCGGAGGAGGGAGAAAGGCGCGCACGGGACACACCCAGGAATGTGCGCCCGCACGTTCCTGGTGTGCGGCCGCACACGACCAATGTGCGGCCGCACACTCCCTGTGTGCGCCCGCACATAGCTGGGTTTCCTCCCCTTCTTCTCTTCGTCCTAGCTCAAGCGATGCACGCACCTAGGATGATGATGATGGAGGACAAGGTGGGCAGAAACTTTTTTGAACTTCTTGAAGAATGAAAGCCATGAATAAGGCATAAACAAAGCCTTGAAGCTTGCCCCCTTGGATCCACCTTTGACTTGAAACTTCTTGCACCTTCTCTAGGCATGAAAGCAATGAAAAATCGTAGAGAGGAGGCTCGGGAATTCTTGGACAATCGATTACCACCTACAAGCAAAAGATAAAAATCAAGTAAAAGAGAAAAAAAACAAATAAACTAGAAAAAGACATGAAAAAGAGAAATAAACTACAAAAAGCATAAAATGAGGAAAACAAGAATAAAAACAAGGAAAACTAAAGAAAAGAGAGATAAAATGAAATAAAAATCATCCAAAAAGAAACCAAATGAGTGCCAAAAATGTCACTCATCATTTATTCTTCATGGATGTAATTCTTTAGTTTTAGAAGAGTTTTCTCTCTCTTAGGTTGAGAGCTTCTCTCTCTAGATTAGGAGTAGTTTTAGAGAGAGAAAGTGAGGAATTTCAATGGTGATTGAGAGATTGAAGATGCAAGTGTGACAATTGTGTTGGAGATCTTCCTAATTATCAATGAGCATTTCTAAACTCTATCTCATTCAATTGTTTTGTTTAATTAGATGTTTATTTGGTTTGATTTTGATATTTGATGTTTGATTAGAGTAATTGTTCTTGATATTTTGTTAATTCTTGTTTTCTATAGTTGATAGTAGATTTGATGATGATGTTTCTTGAGTAGTTTACTTGCTAGGGTTTGGGTAAACATGTGTGATTGATGGATTGAGATTGATTTGGGAAATTGAGTAGTTCTTGTGTTGTGATTAAATTGATTCATGGAGGTTTGCATGTTGCATAAGTTTGATTGGAGTAGCTAACCATGATTGCTAGCATTGATTGCATGACTGAATTGATTGACATGACCACTTGATATCGATTTGATCATAATTAGTTGAGTATTTGATTATGTTTCTTCATATTGTTTAGCACTAGAGAAATCTATGTTAGAGAGTGTGAGGATGATTAGTTGAATGCCCCTAATTGCTCCTACTATTTGTCTTTGCATTGCTTGGATTGCTTGACTCCTTAACTAGCTTGGTTATCATGAATGCATGTTGATCCCCATTCCCTAGTGTTTTATTTGTTTGATTCTTGATTTAGGAAGTAGAATAGTGCTACCTTTCACCTTAGACTTCGACCTAGTTTAGGCGTTAATTAGAAATACTTGAACATAACCGTTCCTAGTGGTTCGACCCTTGACTTACCTCTATACTTGTACTTAGGTAGTTGAGTGATTATAAATTTGTTTGACCGTAGGGAGGATTAGTTCAACGACATAGTTTTCCCCTCGTCATCCATCTATCTTGATATGCAACAATTGGGCGAAATCCAATTTATCTCCAAGGGTTTTAGTGAAGGGAGATATGAGTGGCTAAGGAGCAACGAGCATTGGTGCTACTTGCCTAACCCTAGCTTGACTTCTTTGGCTAGGATTGCCGACAATGTTTGGCATGTTCCTAGGTCCTTCCAGCATCCCAATTTTGATTCCGAGGAGGATGAAGAAGAAGAAGATGAGGAAGAACAACAAAATCAACAACAACAACAACATCACCAACAACAACATTTTTCTCCACAACAACAAGCTTCTCATGAGCAAGAGCAAGAGCAAGGGCAACATGCTTTTGCCAATGATGAATTGAGGGCTCTTAGTGAGCAAATGAGTGGATTGAAAATCCACATTGATGGCATGTATGATCAAGACTTTGGGGCACTCTATGACCAAATAAGAGGTATTCAAGAAGTGCAACAAGGTATGTTTTCACAACAACAACAACTCTATGATGCGGAAGTTAACCGTGGGAACATTATTGGTCGGGGCCTCCTAACCCCGACACCGAGCGTCACTATTACCCGGACGAGCATGGCAATTATGATTACAAGGCTCCGGGTGGTAGTGACTATAGGGGGGATCCTAACTACCCCTATGTCCATCCCAACCACCCTTTTGAGCTCACTTTGCCCGATAACTACACCCCTCTTGCTCCTTGGCAACAAGATCTTTTCAAGGGGCATTATGGGTGGCCCGATGGGTACACCGGAGGATGGGAGCCTTACCCTCATCCCTTCGGTGACCCCGAGCGCAACAGAGACCCCGATGGGGCCGGGCCTAGTGGGAGTGGTGGTGGTGATGGTAGTAGTTATTAGTTCTCTTTTAGCTTCTCATGCTTTTTACCTCCATCCCTTATATTTTTGGTACTTGCTTTGTTTTGTTTGGGATGTTGAGATGTATTTTCTATCTAGCTTGGGGGAACTAGTAACTTGCTCGGTGAATATGTTATTGTTGTTGTGTACATACCTTAGTTTCTTGCATGTTTATTTTCTTTCCTCTTTTTGGTTTCATCATTTTCTTGATCTCTAGGCTACTTTCCTTGTAGCTAGCTTGTTAGCCCTATTTGCTTGGATGTTTGTTGTTTGTGGAGATGTTTTGCTTGGAATGTTGTTGTTGATGATCCCTTGAATCCAAATCCCTCAATCCAAATCCCTTAAATCCAAATCTTGTAGTTTAGAGTAGTTCTTTAGTTAGTCTAGATTTTATTTCTTTTATTCTTTATTTTCTGTGGTTAGTTTAGCTTTTCTTTCCTTTAGTTGTATATATTACTTGCTTTGTTTACTTTCTTTTATTTGTTGTTTTCTTTTATTTGTTTTGAAGTTACTAACCATTTTCTTTGTTCATAGTTTCTTTTATTTCTTCTTCTCACTTGGTTCCTTGATGAGCTTATGGATATGGAATGCTACGAGGTGGTTTCTTATTGCTTCGTTTATTTTTGCTATGCTTGGAATCCCGGTGAGACCTTTCTTATTTTTCTCTTTATTTTCCTTGGTTGCATAGGATAAGATTAGTTTAGGAGAAGTTGAATGGTTCGAAGATGGATGCTTGTTAACACGTAATGTGTTTGGGATCGGTGACTTTGTTGTCTATCGATCACTTGTTTGTCGATTGGGATTTTTATGTGTTTAACATGCTTTCTAGACCTTTGCATGCTTTTCTCCTATGTTTTCCTCTTCTATGTCTCCATTTCTTTTCTTTTACTCTCTTTTATTTTACCTTTTTCTCTTATTTTCTTTTATTTTTCTTTTTATTTTTGATGTGCTTTTGAGGCATCGTTTTTTATTTCTTTTCTTTTGAGATGAACCTTGCACATTGGACTTGTCTTTTGCATGACTTTCTTCCTAGGTTGTAAAGGTATGCACGGTTTGAGATTATGTTCAGTTGACTCTAAGATAGTGTATGCTAGGATAGTTGGTTTGAACTAGAAGGATCATGAAGCCGGATTCTACTTGTTTGTGGTATGTTGGTAGTTGCTTCCTATAGTTGATTTGACACCATTGGTGAGTTATTGCCACAACCTTGTGAGGTTACTTGTTTTTCTAGCCTTCAACATTCCTTGTATGAGCGGCGTGGATCCTTGACTATGCAAACCTAATCTAATAAAGCTTTATGTATGATTCTCAAACACGAGACCGAACTATCTAGGAAGGACAAAGGCACATTTTTCGGGGTGGTATTTTTCATTTTTACTATATTTTGTTATTTTCTATTATTTTGGGTTTACATTTGCCTTCTTGCAACTATTTGAGCCTTATCCCTTCTTTTCAAGCCACACCTTTAGTTACTTGACCTTTTGTTTCATTTTCTACCTTTCTTGATTTTTGTGAAGCAATATGATCATTTGAGATGAAGTTTGTGGTGGTTAAGTTGGAATTTTGGTTTTTATGAAAGCAAGTTTGTGATTTCGTTTTCTTTGTGAATAACGGCAAATATATTTGGAAAAGCCGTCCTATATTATAAAAGGCATGGACAAATAAGTGCAAAGGTTGTAAAAGCCGTCCAAAGTTAAAAAAGGCAAGGACTTTGCAATTACAATATAAAAACAAAAAAAAAATTGAAACGTGAAAAATTCAAAAATATTTTGATGTATTCTTTTCTCCTACTAAGCATTGAGGACAATGCTCCATATTAGCTTGGGGGAGAAGCGTGTACGCTTTTTGTATATATTTTTGTGAGTATAGCTTCAAGTAAGCTTGGGGATGTTGTTTTTGTTTGGTAATTTCTTGATTGTGGTGTTAAGGATTGATCACCCTTTTGCTTCACTTTTTAGGAATATCACCAAATTTTTAAATTTTACCCTACCTTCACCCTTTATGCCTTACGTTACAACCTTCGGGAAAGACCTTTCGACCTATATAGTTGAGTCACTATTCGGGGGAGGGCATCATGGGTCATTGCCTAAGGAAAGGGGATGCATAGTCAAGATGTCGAGTAGCCTTAAAATATTTATTTTTCCGGTTCCTTCGAGGAATCATTGGGGCACTCACTAAGGGGAGATTTGAGACTAGTGGGAAGAACGCGGTAAGATTGTTTGGGATGAAAGTGAATTGTGATAACTAGTTCCTATGCCTAGCATACCCTGTGTTTCAATCAACCTTAGATATCTTGAAACGTGCATACCTTAACTACTTGATAAAGATTGTCTTTCATTTGCTTTATAGTCTTTATGTTGATTCATTTCGTAAAGGTTTGTTTTTATTTCATTTTCTTTCTTTTAATTCTTTGGATTGCCTCATTGATGTTTGTTGGAGAGTTATGGGTCAAACTCTTAGGATACCCTTACGAGACCTCACTCGTCCTCATAGGCGACTTTGGGGTTTAAAGGGCTTGTTGTAGCTAAAAACAACCGTGATTCCTACGACAATGAGTATTAGTGTATATTCTTATCTTGAGTCTTTCTTTTTCGTTTTCAATAAAATTTTCATCCTCTTTTTCTCTTGCTTTGTTTTGCTCGAGGACGAGCAAAAGTTTAGCTTGGGGGAATTTGATGAGTGACATTTTTGGCACTCATTTGGTTCCTTTTTGGATGATTTTTATTTCATTTTATCTCTCTTTTCTTTAGTTTTCCTTAGTTTTATTCTTGGTTTCTTCATTTTATGCTTTTTGTAGTTAGTTTTTCTTTTTCATGTCTTTTTCTAGTTTACTTGTTATTTTTCTCTTTTACTTGCTTTTTATCTTTTGCTTGTAGGTGGTAATTGATTGTCCAAGAATTCCCGAGCCTCCCCTCTACGAGTTTTCATTGCTTTTATGCCTAAAGAAGGTGCAAGAAGTTCCAAGTCAAAGGTGGATCCAAGGGGCAAGCTTCAAGGCTTTGTTTATGCCTTATTCAAGGCTTTTATTCTTCAAGAAATTCAAGGAAGTTTCTGCCCACTTTGTCCTCCATCATCATCATCCTAATGCGTGCACCACTTGAGCTAGGACGAAGAGAAGAAGGGGGGGAAAACCCAGCTATGTGCGGGCGCACAAAGGGAGTGTGCGGCCGCACATTGGTCGTGTGCGGCCGCACATTGGTCGTGTGCGGCCGCACACCAGGTGCGTGCGGGCGCACGTTCCTGGGTGTGTCCCGTGCGCGCCATTCTCCCTCCTCCGAGCGCCCGCACTTACGAGGGTCTATTTTTGGGCGTCATTACCGACCTCCTCCTTGTATATATAGTTATTTCTACCTATTTTTAGGAAGTAAGTTTTAGTTAGAATTTGATAGTTAGTTTTTTGGGAGAATTTTAGAGAGAGAAACTCAAGAACTAGAGAGAGAAACTCATGATCTTTGGAGATTGTTCAAGAATTCGTCATTGTATTTGATCTTTTGATCAAAGTTTTGTAAGGATCTTCTTCTTAATCTCAATTCAAGTTTGATTTTAGTTGATTTCATTAGTTTTTCATGTTGTTGATGATTGATTTGGTTATTGATTGAATTTTGATTGATTTTGATTGATTGTTGGTTTAATCTTTGAATTCAAGCATGTTGATGATGAATTTGATGAATGTAGTAGTTTTGATCTCCATTTCTATGGCTAGTGAGTAGTTTCCTAGCTAGGGAGATGGTGAAGCATGTATGAATGATGGAATAGTGTAATTTGGGGATAATTGATGCAGTTGATGATATGATTAAATTTGGTTGATCTTTCATGTGCATGTGTGTGATTAATTGAGTTTTGGCCATCTTTGATTAATACACTAGATTGCATTGTAAGTTTGCTATGATACGGACCATTGATTAGCTAGGAGACTTGCAATTTCACGATTGAGGTGCTTTGTGACGTTCCCTAGTTAGTGTTTAGCGTAGTTCACGCTAGTTAGACCTCTAGGTGAACCACCTTAGTATGCTCTTTTGGATACATGATGATTTTCCTTCATATCTATTGACTTAGTCGGTTTGACCTCCCAAATTACTGTTTCCATTATGATTGCATGTGAATCCATTGCCCTAGTGTCTTAGATTGATTTAATACAAGTTTGCATTACCTAGTTTAGCTTTAGTTCTACCTCAAACCCCTTCTTGATTCCGAAATAGCTTGATCTAGACTTCGTGCACTTGATATCCATTCCCTTGGGTTCGACCTTGACTTGCCACTACGCTAAATAGGGGTTAGTTAAGCTTACAAATATTGTTTGATAGGGTGGGGTGGTAGCCCAACGACCAACCATTCTTCGCCACATCAATCCTCTCTCCCTACACTAAAAATATTCTCTCCTCTCTCTCTACACCAAAAATCATTCTCTTGCTCTAGCCTAAACTCTAGCCACCCTATTCTCTCTTTTTATATCCCTTAAGCACTCCAAGGAGTCCATACAATACCCGAAGTTCTATACTTAAACCAAGGCGTGAAAGGTAGAATTAACTGAGGGTTTGGACCAAATCAACTCTACCTTTTTATTTAATTTAATTTACATTTGATTTATTTTTTATTAAAGTTACTAACAATTTATTCATGATGTAGCAATTTCATGGAAATGCGGAAAGTGAGTAATTAATCACTTAATTACTCTTATTTTTATGTCTTATTGCTAATATCATGATGAGGATTATTATTTGATTTGACTAACGCTATTATTGTTGAATTTCTTCCAATATTAATGTTTATTGTTTTTTATTTATGATCACCATATTGCATGTTTAAAGGGAATATGTAATTGAAAATCACGACTAATAAGATAATTTGGACAACTTGTTTAGGTTTCTTTTTAATCTTGTTATTTAATCAAGTGATCACTAATATTTTAGAATTATGTGTGCATTAATATTCAACCAATTTAGCATAATAATAGTTTGGAGCAAATTGAATCTTTGTTTGCATTCCTTTGAGATCACAGGAATACTTTTCAATATAAGAATCGAGTAGAGGCCAATACGGGCGAATGTGACTCCATGACTCACTTCGTACCATTATCCCCGATCCTCCTTTCGTGGTTCCAAACCATATGGAGTTAGTAATCTCATGGATTATGAATGGGGTGTAACCTTCACGAGTCAATCGTTGTTGCCTATCGTTGTCCCTTAATCGTGGTTGCCTTTTATGATCCGTGAACGGTTTACAAGTTCCTTAAAAACTTGTTGGCGGATCCCTACTTTCCTTGTCCCTAATCGTGTCCCTAATCGTATATGTCAATTCCCACTTCCTATGAGTGTCAAGCATATTCACCACTATGCTTTAACGTAGGCGCACTTCGAGCGACGCCTACAATTTGACGACTCCACTGGGGAGGATTCTTGGTTATTTATCGATTTGAGTGATCGGTATTTAATTGAGATGAGTGGATGAGACTTGAAAGATTCTTGAATTGTATTCCTGCGATTTAATTGGCATTGTCACATATGCATATGCATATTAGGTTACCTATTTTTGAAAGTCGGTACCCTCCACTCATGACAAAAATGACGGAAATTTTTTCCACAATAGTACGTGTTCTACGTACGTGGCTAGCCCGGGGAATTTATGCTCTATCAACCCAAAAACGCTCATGGCAATAAGGGTTCATCCGAGTTTTTAAATTCACTCAAACCATGGAGTCGAGTTCGATTTCATCACGAACTCGCGGAGCCGCCCGTTGGCATACACCCTCAAGGGAGGCTGCTTTGCTAACGCGTCCAAACTCTTAAACATGGTACCCTTTGACACCCAAAAACTTGACCATAGTGGAACATAGAACTTGACTTTTAGGTTGCGAACTTCATTGCATCATGCGTGACAATGTGCTTATGTGTGCATATTTTTATTTTATTTTTTCTTCTCTTGTTTTTTTTCTCTTATCAAACCTTCTTTTTTTATTAGAGTCGAGTTATAGATTTATTTATTTATTTTGAGTCAACCCGGATTTTTATTCCCGTATCCTGCATAAGAGTCAACTTGTTTTGGTCATAGCCGGAGTTCTAGAAAGAGTTACATGTCGTGCCAACTATGGATCTGTAGCCCCGAGTTTTTTCTTTCATGTCGCGTTGGTTCCGTTCCAATTAGAGTCACAGAACAAAAGTTATAACCTATATACTACAGCCTGTCCAGTTTTAGGTGTCTTTTTAGCGTCAACTTTCTTTCTTTTTAATTTTTTTTTTCGTGTCAAGCTACTCTTAGCCAAGTCCTTTTATCTGTGTCAACTCGTATAACATAGGATTATAGATTTTTATTTTTATTTATTTATTCATACCCATGAGTCCTAACGTTTCTAGAATTCCACTCATCTTTTTAGTTTCTTGTGATTTTTTGTTCTAATCTTAACATGTGTTCTTTGTCTTTGGTTATGGTTGATCTTATTTACAACTAACGATTGCCAATGGACCGTTTTCACCTAGTAAATAGCATAAACATTAAAATTGGACAAAATTAATCAATTTAGTTTGTCTTTTAGTCTTTCGTGCTATTTGGTCCTTTGTTTTCCATAACGTCATCATGTCTAGCCATGCGATCATACCATGAGGCTTAATAAATTCACCTAATCACACATGTTGAGTCGTTGCACACACTTTGTCTTTGAGTAATGCACTATATTGTTTGTGATCGTATACTAGGACCATGCATGCGTCGTTTTCCGTCGAAATAGGAATGAGTGGAGTATTTCCCATTGGTTTTGAAAATTCTTTCATATAATCTTCCTTTCCAATCCGAGTATTGAGTCAATGCATTAAGTGATCTCATTTTGTTCCATAGTACTCGAGTTCAAGAATCACTAGGTAAGAGTTAGAAGAATATGGGGAACGTCATTCCTTCCTTCTTTTCTTCTAATCAAAGCATCAACAGCAGCAAATTTCTTGTCCCCCCTGACGGTAACAAGTAATTCATAAGCATCCATGAAGACGAAGCACAAAACAAGTTTCCATACAAGATTTCATGCTTTTTTCTTTTGTTCCAACCCTTTTCCCCTAATAAGTCTAGCATAGGTTCTCCATATCCTTATGTCTATATGTCATGTTCCATCAATGAACATTTCATTCCTTTGTATTCGATCATGTCATTCCCAAAAAAAAAAAAAAATGCCGAACTAAACACAAGGTAAACCAATAATTTGAGGCACCTTTGCAACCCTGTCATTCCCCTTAAACCATTTCAATCACATATCCATTTCTTCATCAACCACTTTGAGCCTCGTCTAACGTTTGGCCTTTATTTCTTCAACCCACATTCACATAACCCTGGGATGGGAAGGTGTGCAATTTGTGTAACATTCATAAAGCAAATTAAAATTAAAATAATAAAAAAAGAATAAGTAAATTAAAAAAAAAAACAGTGTCTAAAGGCAAGTGTTCCAATGTCTTTGATATGAACACGTCTCGAATTGCGTCTCTCATCGAGTGCTTGGTACCGTGCCTAAGAAACATGAATGCTAAGTGAGTGATGGACCGCATGATCCGGGATTGCCTACATTGATTCAAATGACCAAAAAAAAAAAGTTCAAAGCAAAAAAAATATGTGAAAAATAAACTTGCAAAGTTTTCAAATACACAATTACACATCTCGGGGGGTTTCTCTTGGGTCTTGAGCCTTTTAACCCTTTCTTCCTTAAACCATCAGCTTAACTACATTACAACCCTCAAAAAGACCTCTTTGAGGTGTACATACACTTGTGCAAAGCTCGGTTAGAGCTACGTTCGGCCTGATTCCTAACGGATACGTAGGCAACCTCACATTGAGGTGCGGCCACATTCATATTCATATATGTGCATGATCGAGTCAAAGAATATCCAATTCTTATCCCTTACCATTTAGATCTAGACTTGGGGGCTTGAACCCACATCACGTAGCTTACCCAGCCCAACAAGAGTCATCATCTTTGACTCTACTCGCATCTATTTCCATCACCACAACCTTTGCAGCCAACCTTAGTATCACTTTCACACACTTCACTCACACATACATAGCCATATCATCCTTCCCTTTATCATGAAATCTTGTTTCAACACTGTGCATTTCATCATCTTTCAAGACAACATTCATTAGAAAAAACATTGTATACTTGCTTAGCTTCCTGACCTGAGCAATATTCATTGTTTCATGCATCGCATAATGTGCTGAGTTACATTTATATATCTGTGATTTTTAATCATACAAAGCATATCGTACTTAGCTCCTTGACCTAAGCAACGTTCATTCCCTTGGGTTTAGCTTTAGTTCTACCTCAAACCCCTTCTTGATTCCGAAATAGCTTGATCTAGACTTCGTGCACTTGATATCCATTCCCTTGGGTTTGACCTAGACTTGCCACTACGCTAAATAGGGGTTAGTTAAGCTTACAAATATTGTTTGATAGGGTGGGGTGGTAGCCCAACGACCAACCATTCTTCGCCACATCAATCCTCTCTCCCTCCACCAAAAATATTCTCTCCTCTCTCTCTACACCAAAAATCATTCTCTTGCTCTAGCCTAAACTCTAGCCACCCTATTCTCTCTTTTTATATCCCTTAAGCACTCCAAGGAGTCCATACAATACCCGAAGTTCTATACTTAAACCAAGGCGTGATAGGTAGAATTAACTTAGGGTTTGGACCAAATCTACTCTACCTTTTTATTTTATTTAATTTACATTTGATTTATTTTTTATTAAAGTTACTAACAATTTATTCATGATGTAGCAATTTCATGGAAATGCGGAAAGTGAGTAATTAATCATTTAATTACTCTTATTTTTATTTGTTATTGCTAATATCATGATGAGGATTATTATTTGATTTGACTAACACTATTATTGTTGAATTGCTTCCAATATTAATGTTTATTGTTCTTTATTTATGATCACCATATTGCATGTTTAAAGGGAATATGTAATAGAAAATCACGACTAATAAGATAATTTGGACAACTTGTTTAGGTTTCTTTTTAATCTTGTTATTTAATCAAGTGATCACTAATATTTTAGAATTATGTGTGCATTAATATTCAACCAATTTAGCATAATAATAGTTTGGAGCAAATTGAATCTTTGTTTGCATTCCTTTGAGATCACAGAAATACTTTTCAATATAAGAATCGAGTAGAGGCCAATACGGGCGAATGTGACTCCATGACTCACTTCGTACCATCATCCCCGATCCTCCTTTCGTGGTTCCGAACCATATGGAGTTAGTTATCTCATGGATTATGAATGGGGTGTAACCTTCACGGGTCAATCGTTGTTGCCTATCGTTGTCCCTTAATCGTGGTTGCCTTTTATGATCCGTGAACGGTTTACAAGTTCCTTAAAAACTTGTTGGCGGATCCCTACTTTCCTTGTCCCTAATCGTGTCCCTAATCGTATATGTCAATTCCCACTTCCTATGAGTGCCAAGCATATTCACCACTATACTTTAACGTAGGCGCACTTCGTGTGAAGCCTACAGTTCCACCCACTCAATTGGACTCTCAGAGGGTATTTGGAACCATGGTAAACATCTCGGCAATTTTTATTTCAGGGCGAAAAAATGTCAAAAATTCCAAAATTGATGGCTATAATCCACGCTTTTTGAGGAATTTTGAGGTTACGGGGCCTGGTGGCAAAAAGTCTTAAGACCCTAGGGTGTACATTTTAGGGTCATATAATGACGTTTGGAACCATATATGTGTTGGGGTTTGGTGATTCCGACTCACCGCGGAACCAGCCCCACCCGAGGAACCACTCGCAATAATTAATATCATAAAGCATAAATAAATAATTACAAAGAAAAGATAACGAATCTTACCCTCGAAGCGAGCTTCGCCCGAAACCCGGGGCTCTTACTTGAAAGCTACGACACGTCAAGCGCTGCGCCTCCGACGGTATCCACCTACAAAAGGGAGAACACAATTTTAAGGTCTACTACCTTAGGGTTATCAAGGTCCGACCAAAACCCGGGGTTTATATGAGTTTAAGAATTTTTCCAAAAATTATGGAATGCTCTTTTTAACTCCTACTAAAGCATCATTCCCAATGCCCATACTTGGGTATTTATAGGAAATGATGGGAGTATCATTTACTCTCCCATCAATGTGGGATAGTATGATTTTCCCATTTTATTTTAAAGCTAAAATAAAATAAATAATCAAGCTAGTAATAAATCAACAAGTGGCAAGCTCATGTGAGTGGTTAGGTGAGGACCACTTGGAGGAGGGGGGGACCAAACTTGCTCCCCACTCCCTCTCCCTTAGCCATCCACCTCACACCACACACACTCAAGGACCACAAGCCACATGGCACCTACCCTTGGGCACCAAGGCAGCCAAGGTGGGCTGCCATGTGCTGCTGTCCGTGGCACCCACGAGCACGCAAGCCCAGCAGGCCGAGCACTCGCATGCGGGCTGCTAGGCGCTGCTGCCCAGCACGCCCAGCATGCTCGTGCGAGCTGCTGTGGCTTTGTGCCTTGGCCTCGCAGCTAGCAAGCAATGGCCCTCCCCATGCTGCTGCTAGCTGTGGCTAGCTGGCGCGCCTAGTGTGCTAGCTACTGCAGCTTGTTGCGGCATGGCTTACTAGCCAATGTGTGCACAAGGCCGTGCCTAGCATGCTAGCACGCACCAGCCAGCCTAGGCTCGGCTTGGTGCGCATGCTAGCCACCATGCTAGGGCATTCTGATGCTAGGGGTATTTTGGTCTTTTGTTGATTTATTCTATTTCTCGTCTCGTCTTTCACTATTTTTTGACTCGATTTTCGACGCTCGGTTTTGACGCTCTAAGCTCGAATTACCGACGTCTAAATATTTAACACTCAGGCGACGAATTAATATCTTTCAAATTAATTCGTCGAGTTGGTTCGCATGTATTTGCTTAGGTGTGACCGAAGGGTTCAGTCAAGATTAAGCTGTAATATTAATAATATTAATATTACCAATCGGAAGCGGCCTCCACCCAGGCATTCCGATCACTTGACCTTACTGAATATATTAGCTTTCTAATAATTCTGAACCCGCTATCAGAATAATACACTTGTTCGAAGGACACCGTTCCTTTCAATCTCCCACTTGTCCTTCCAGACAACTGTGCATTTAGTGTATAACCCTTATCCTATGTCTCTCCATGAACTACAGGGTAAGATTACTAGTCATCTCTGTTACGTCCAGAAGTTTTTCTCGAAATCCGAGTTTGACTGTCAATAAGCAGATGATTTCTAAAATCCATCGGGCACGGCCATGCATTTTTCACAGTTTCGCTCTTCGAGAGGCCTTGTAAACAACAAGACATGTTCCCTATTGTTAGTAGGGGGACAATTCCAGTCTTGTAATGTAGCTTCTCTTACTAAGAGGACTCACCCGCCTGATATCTGTCTTTATAATCCCTAATTACGGCAGACTTTTGGCGGATACCTAAGCGGACCAGTACTCAAACAAGAGATCTCCCACTACTCATGGTCAAAGGAAAAGAGTTCCGATAGTAATAATGAGAAAATACTTATGACGATTTTCAAATCTCTTAAAGTATCCTCATCGGTCGATCCAGTATGGTTCTAAACCAATACCTGTGCAAATGATTTGTTCCCTCATACCACAATAAACGGTGCTACAAATGATACTACACACTAATCTCTAATGGTCATCATTAATCCATAAAATATGACCTTGATTAGGGATAATTTTCGATTAAAATATTCAATGTTCACTTAATAGGTGTTTCTTTATCCAAGCCATTGACTTGATACCCTATTTTGATTATTTATTAAAATCGAATGGACTCATTATTTAATTCTAAACCACAATTAAATAGAGACGGAGTGACTTAAATTGCATGAAAATTTAAATTACTCCAAAAACTGAATGGTGCATCATGGTGCTTTACATCAACATTGATCAAAATTTGATTAAAACACTATAAAATGGAATTCAAAGCCAGTTCGCGACATGCTTGATTACTATTGCCTCAATGTGTTTGTTGTGCTTCACTTGAGATTGAGGTTTAGTTAGTGGATCGGCTACATTGTCATCCATCCCAACTTTGCAAATTCCGATTTGACCTTCTGACTTTCATTCTCGAATCATATGAAATCGCCTCTGGACATTTTTGACCTTCTGATGTTCTCGTGGCTCTCTAGCCTGAGCAATAGCTCCATTGTTGTCACAATAGAGTTCTATTATTAGACCCTTGATCGAGGGTACAACACCAAGTTCATCAATGAACTTGCGAATCCAAACTGCCTCCTTGGCTGCCTCAGATGCTGCCAAATACTCGGCTTCAGTTGTAGAATCAGCGGTTGTGCTTTGCTTTGCACTCTTCCAACTAAACGCTCCTCCATTGAGACAGAATATGTATCTTGATTGTGACTTGAAGTCGTCTCTGTCTGTCTGGAACCTTGCGTCGGTATATCCCTCAACAACCAATTCATCTTTACCACCATAGACCAGGAATTTATCCTTGTTCCTTTTCAGGTACTTAAGAATATTCTTGCCGCAGTCCAATGCGCCTCTCCTGGGTCTGATTGGTATCGGCTCGTAGCACTCAAGGCACACGACACATCCGACCTAGTACATATCATGGCATACATGATTGATCCAATAAGCGAAGAATATGGAATTCGACTCATCCTTTCTCGCTCATTAGGTGTCTTTGGACACTGCTTCTTGCTTAAGGTTTTGCCATGTGACATGGGCAGGTGCCCTCTCTTGGCTCCTTCCATTTGGAATTGAGCCAGTACCTTATCAAAGTAAGTACTCTGACTTATTCCAATCATCCTTTTTGATCTATTCCTATAGATCTTGATGCCTAATATGTACTGAGCCTCTCCCAAGTCTTTCATTGAAAAACATTTCCCGAGCCAAGCCTTTACAGACTCTTGCAATGGAATGCTATTTGCCTGTAACCTTTTGCTACCAGCCTCGCTTTGTAAATACATTTCCATCTTTGTCAGTTTTCATCTTGAAAATCTATTTACATCCGATAGGTGTGTAACCTGCGGGTAAATCAACCAAGTCCCATACTTGATTTTCAAACATTGAGTCCATTTCAGATTTCATGGCCTCTTGCCATTTTGCAGAGTCAGGGCTCGTCAAAACTTGCTTGTAGGTTGCCGGCTCAACTCCATCCACTACTAGGATGTCATGATCTTCGGTTAATACAACACCGAGATATCTGTCAGGTTGAGATCTTGGCCTAGTCGACCTACGTAGGGTAATGGACTGAGCATTTGCTTTGTCGGTTTGACTTTGCATACTTTGACTTTGACCAACGTCAACAGTTGCTTGGTTAGCACTTTGATTGTCAAACTTGTCCTTGTTGCTCGTCCTCTCGAACCTCGTCGAGTTTGATTTTCCTCCCACTTGTCATTTTGGAGAGATGCTCCTTCTCCAAAAAAGACACCATCACGAGCAACAAACACTTTGTTCTCGGATTTGTTGTAGAAGTAATACCCTTTGGTTTCTTTTGGATAACCCACAATGTAAACCTTATCAGATTTTGGATGAAGTTTATCAGAAATGAGTTTCTTGACATCTGCTTCGCATACCCAAATCTTGAGAAAAGACAACCTTGGTGGTTTATTAGTCCATAATTCATATGGAGAAAAGACAACATTGAATCTTGGCACGATTCAATGTGAGTACCGCAGTTAAAAGTGCATGTCCCCAGAAAGAGATTGGAAGTTCACTAAGACCCATTGTCGATTGGACCATGTCTAACAGGGTTCGATTCCTCCTTTCAGATACTCCATTCCACTGAGGAGTCCCCAGAGGTGTCAATTCTTAAAGTATTCCATGTTCTTTCAGATGGTCATCAGACTCTTGGCTCAAATATTCGCCACCTCGATCCAATCGAAGTGCTTTGATTTTCTTGCCGAGTTAGTTTTCAACTTCTTTATGAAATTTTTTGAATTTATTAACCGATTCAGATTTGTGCGACTTTAGATAGACATAACCATATCTACTACAGTCGTCCGTGAAGGTTATGAAATACCGATAACCACTTCTTGTGGGTGTACTCATTGGTCCACATACATCGGTGTGTATAAGTCCCAACAAGTCACTGGCCCTTTCTCCTTACTTGGAGAACGGTTGCTTTATCATCTTGCCTAATAAACATCCTTCGCAATTCTCCAAGGATTCTAAATAAAATGAGTCAAGAATACCTTCTTGTAGAAGTTTCTTGATGCGTTTGATGTTAATGTAGCCAAGGCGACAATACCACAAGTAAGTTTGACTAGACTGTGTAGTCTTAGCTTTCTTTGTATTGGTATAAAACATTTGTCTAAAAACACATGAAAGTGTCATTCCATAAATATGTTCAAGACATCAAAACAAAAGGTCCCGATTTGATGAAAATGACGTCCAACGTCGGAAATACATCAAAAGTATGGTAGATAAAACTAAATAAGTTCTACTTCTTTAGACAAAACATGAGACTACATGTTTCTCTTGGATAAATCACTTCCATCCTACTTGTGAACTCGATTCCTCTTGAAAAACCACCGCTCACTTGGTTCCTGAAAAAGGAGTGTGTTGTGAGTCAATTTTCCGGTATCTAATACCTTTCTAATACTGCTTATATTAAAGTGTATAAGATGAAACCTGAGGTTGAGGTTACTTTTCCTTTCGCCTCATCATCCAGATACATGCCGCATTCTCTTTTGTAGTGTCCGGGATTACCACAATAGAAGCAACGCATCTTCCTCTTGTCTTTGAACTCCTTCTTCCTTGGTCGAATGGCAAAGTTAGCCTTCTTGCAAGAATATGTCTTTTGGATCTCTTAGATGACTTCCCTTAAGGACAGTGTATCCCTATTGGCGGTGAGACGCATCTTAAGTCCCACATATCCTGAGTGAAGAGAGCTAAGAAGCATGTGAGCCGCTTGCTCGTCTTCCACTAGTTTGCTAATTAGCTCCAGATAGTTGAATAACCTTGTCATGTTAATTACATGTGCTTGAAGTGGCATTCCGGGCCTAAGTCTCGCATTGTAGACTTTTCCCCATACCTCTTGTATTTCTTTCGAGAGACAACCTTCTTGCGGTGGCTTGATCCTCATTTTGGAGAGTGACCTTGTCACATCCTCCACATGACCATCATAATTGCCCCTAGCACTCTTGGTGACCCTCATATTGACTACATCCTCAAGAGCTTTGAGCATCTTGTCCAGAAAATAGCCGGATAAAACCCCTCTCCATTGATCCGGGATGGAGTTTTCCATGAGTTTGGAAACTCTCTTGCAATCTATACTCCATTCTTCATGAGCTTCATCACTCATGATCCCTTTTGAGTAGAAACTCGGGAACGGAGTGTCCAAGATATGCTCTAGGTAGCAATTTCTGAGTGTCTTTCAGAGTTCATCTTCCCATTCCTTGAAGTTCACCAAATTGAGCAAAATGGTAACTTCTTCGGAAGTTCCGGGTACATAAGGTTGTTGTCATTAGTTGAAGACATGATTCTACAATTGAAAGAATTTTAATGAAAAACCATTCAAAAATACTTAAATAAGATTGAATTTTATTAATGCAAATTTTCAATACTTATTTAACATCTTATTTACCCGTAAAAATTGTCCCTATTTTGAGAAAATAAGGCGATTCCAAGATCCGAAGAAACAAAGAGTGGTTAAGCATGCTTTGGCTTGTCTTAAACACTCAATCTTCTAGGGTAAGCAATGCCTTGCTAATGGCTCTAAGCCACTCTTGGTTAGACAATCGTCGCATCTAATGCATCTTTGACGATGTATCTCTTTTGCCACAGTACGTGAGGACTCCTCACTCATACCGATGACTTAAACCAAAACCAACGTGCACACCCGGTGTGCCTTATGCCCCTTAGAGAATTGATGGCACCTTGCTTTGGCGTAGCCTACCATCACCATCGTCCGGTTAGTAATTGTTGTTTCGGAACGGTAAGTTTTACTCAATATAATCCATGGTTTTTGAGGAATTTTGAGGTTACCGGCCCGGTGGCGAAAAGTCTTGAGACCCTAGGGGATACATTATAGGGTCATATAATAACGTTTGGAACCATATATGACCCTTATATGTTGCCATAAACGTCCGTGGTAAGTTTGAGGTCACGATATCGTTGCAAGTTTGGAACGGGTAAATTGACTGTTTAAAGGCATATTGGATGGTTCCACCCACTCAATTTGACTCCAGAAGGGTATTAGGAACCATGGTAAACATATCGGCAATTTTTATTTCCTGGCGAAAAAAGGTCAAAAAATTCAAACAATTAAGGCATCCACGCTTTTTGAGAAATTTTGAGGTTACGGGGCCCGGTGGCGAAAAGCCTTGAGACCCTAGGGATACATCTTAGGGTCATATAATGACGTTTGGAACCATATATGACCCTTATGAAAGGAATGGTGTCCTTCGAACAAGTGTACTATTCCGTTAGCGGGTTCAGAATTATTAGAAAGCTAATATATTCAGTAAGGTCAAGTGATCGGAATGCCTGGGTGGAGGCCGCTTCCGATCAGTAATATTAATGGATAATTAATGTTACAGCTTAATCTTGACTGAACCCTTCGGGTCACACCCAAGCATTCAACAAACCGAAACGACGAATTAATTCGGAAGGAATTAATGAGTCGACCGAGTAATATTTATTTAGACGTCGGAAATTCGAGCTTAGAGCGTCGAAACCGAGCGTCGGAAGTCGAGTCGAAAAATAGTGAAAGACGAGACGAGAAATAGTAATAAATCAACAAAAGACCAAAATACCCCTAGCATCGGAATGCCCTAGCAAACCGAGTGCTAAGGGCGTATGGCCTAGCATGGTGGCTAGCATGCGCACCAAGCCGAGCCTAGGCTGGCTGGTGCGTGCTAGCGCACTCATGCTAGCATCGCAAGGCTAGGCGCAGCCTAGTGCGTGCTACCATGCTAGGCGCAGCCTTGTGCGCGCAATGGCTAGCAAGCCATGCCGCAACAAGCTGCTGGAGCTAGCACGCTAGGCGCGCCAGCTCGCCACAGCTAGCAGCAGCATGGCTAGGCCATTGCTTGCTGCCTAGCAGCGCTGGCCGAGGCACAAGGCCAGCAGCAGCAGCCCGCACAAGCATGCTTGGCGTGCTGGCCAGCAGCATCAGCAGCCCGCATGCAAGTGCTGGGCTTGCTGGGCTTGCTGGGCGTGGCTGCCACGGACAGCAGCACATGGCAGCCCACCTTGGCTGCCTTGGTGCCCAAGGGTGGGTGCCATGTGGCTTGTGGTCCTTGAGTGTGTGGGGAGTGAGTTGGCCGGTTATGGGAGAGGGAGTTGGGAGCAAGTTTGGTCCCCCCCTTCTCCAAATGGTCCTCACCTAACCACTCACATGAGCTTGCCACTTGTTGATTTATTACTAGCTTGATTATTGATTTTATTTTAGCTTTAAAATAAAATGGAAAAATCATACTATCCCACATTGATGGGAGAGTAAATGATACTCCCATCATTTCCTATAAATACCCAAGTATGGGCATTGGGAAAGATGCTTGAGTAAGAGTTGGAAAAGGCATCACAATTAGTGAAAACCTTTGAACTCAATATTATTACTCGGGTTTTGTTGGTCGGGTCTTGCTAACTCCAAGACATTGGACCTAGTCGGTTTTGTTGGTGCGGGTGGACTTCGTTGGAGGTCTCCGTGCGAGCGGGACTTGAAGCTTTCAAGTAAGAGCTCATTTGGAGCGAAGCACGCGTCAAGGGTAATTAACTTATCTTAATCTTGTGATTAATTTAATTATGTTTATGGTTTTATTTATTGCGATTGCGGTCTTGGTTTTGGGTTTGTTTCCGCGGTGAGTCGGACTCACCAAAACCCAACAGCGGTATCGGAGCCAGGCTCGTTTATTTTAAAATCATAATATTTTCAAGGTGTTATTATGGCTTATTTTTTCTGGTTTTAAGTTGCTAATTATATTAGTAACTCGTTTTTCAAATTTTACCTCGTTTTTTAGCCAGAAAACGACCAGAAATGCATTTTTCGAGGGATATTTCGTTTTGACGAAAAATTTTAAGTCTTTCTAACCTTGAAAATTGATTGCATATTTATGGTGGTTATGTAAATGGTTCTTTCCTTATTTTATATGCAATTTTTTAGACCACTTTAAGCATGATTACTTGGTAGTAATTGGTGCTTGAAAGTTTGGTTTTATTTTTCACATAATTGCAAATTAATTGCATTGAGTGTGAAATAGTTGTTCTTTGATGCTTCCAAGTATTAAAGATTCAATCTTTACTTATGATAAGTGATTGAAACTTTGAGTTACTAAATTCCATGAATTTTGGTTAAACTTTGTTGATTTAATCATTTTTAGTTGATTGGAATCATAAAGTTTAAAACTTGTGATAGAAATTGGTTTATCTTCATATTGGAAGATATAATTTTTCATGAAGTCACAAGTATTAAAGTTGGAGTCTTTATTGAACTTATGTTCATTTTTCCAACTCCCTTTTATTTTGTCAAAATCTCAAGATTAATTTAAAGTGATTAAATTAATAGTGAGAAATGCCCTAATTTATTTTGATACACCAAGTTAAACCAATTTTATTAAAGAATGATTCTTGGTAATAAATTTGGTTAATTGCTTTGGATGAATTATTTAAGTTGGACTTGTTATTTTTCATTTTTCCTCAAAATTGATTCTAAAATTAATTTAGAATTGATTTATAATGTCACACACAAAATTCGATAATTTTCGAAGCATTAGCACGCAACACGAGGCCTAAGAGCCCCGAGCTAGCTCTCGGCCAGCTGGGCTGCTCACGCAACCCATATGTGGCTGCCGAGGCTGCTGGGTGCTTCGTGCTTAGGTGCGTGGTGCTGTGCGACTGTGTGTGCGAGGAAGGGCGTGGGCTGCTGCTCGATGCCAGCCACATAGCGCACCAGCCAGCAACAAGCAGCAGCATGGCGCAGCAGCAGCATAGTGTTGTGCGCGCTGTGCGTGCTGCTACGCTTGGCTTGGCTGGGCGTGGCGTGGGCGAGCACAAGCAGCCCATGGGCATGCTTGGTGTTGCGGGGGTGCGAATGGGTATGTTACGAGCTTGTTGTACGGTACGTACGATCCCATAATTGGCACAATAACCCCGGGTTGTTAAGGCGATGCTATTTTAAAGTTAATTTTAGCATTGCTCAATATGTAAATAAGGGCAATTTTGGGTTCCAAGTCTTAGTGCTAGGCACTTAGACATTATGGAATTCGTAATTTTGCTTAGATTGTCGTTTTAATTATTTTAATTATTTTGTTTATTTAATTAAAATTTTGGAGGCTAGGCCTCGGGTTTTTGAACGACATTTGCAAAATTAATTTTGACAAATATTTGGGTTCACCGACTTAATTAATTGGATTAGTTAAGATTGGATGCGGAATTTAGTGGGAGCGTCTCTTAGTTATTACCATAACCGGTTAAAACAACTTTGACTAGTTTAATTAGGCGTGTTAATTGAATTAACCACCTAGATTAATTACTAGTTCCCGCGCGGTTTTATGCATTGTTACTTGTTTGATCGTTGTAAAATGCATGGGCCATTCACAGATAGTGAATGGATGAATGGAATGTAAAATTCTCTCACAGGTTTTATGAAATGGCAACTAGTGGGGCCTGATTAGGATAGAAAATACGGACTGTGATCCGTGATGTATTTTTGTAAATCTAAATACGGTCTGCGAACCGTTGAGTATTTTTGTACCTTAATATTTTGATTAGTCCTAATCGTAGATACTAGCAATTATATTATTTGGTCAAGTCTTGAAGACGGAGTTCTTAGAAGACGAAGCCATGAAGTTGCTAAAGAAGACCTTTTGAAGACTTGAAGATCTCAAGGGGTCATGCTAGTTGCCAAATGCATCTCTATTTATGTTTTCGATATATATTTATGTTTATATATTTGAATTAGATGTTAGATGCATGGTTAGGATTTCGAATGTTGAGATGATTAATTAAGTTCACTTAAATCAACCAACATAGAAACCCTAGGTCCCTTAAAATTGAGTAAAACTTGCCATTCCAAAACACACTTACCAACCGAACGAGGGTAGTGATGGGCTACGCCAAAGCGAGGCATCACTACTTCTCCAAGGAACGTAAGGCGTACTAGGTATGCAAGTGGTTTTGGTTATACTCAACGATATGAGTGATGGAGTCCTAACATGTCGTGGCAAAGTGAATAAATTGTTTAGAGAGCATTGGATGCGACGATTTATTCAACCAAGAGTGGCTTGGAGCCAATAGCAAAGTGTTGCTTACCTTAGGAGATTGAGTGTTAAGACAAGCCAAAGCATGCTTAACCACTCTTTGTTTCTTTGGATCTTGGAATCGACTTATTCTCACCAAAATTGGGGACAATCTTTAATGTGTGAATAAGACGTTTTAAATAAGTTTGATTAAAATGCATGATTTCAATCTTATTTAAGTATAATGAATGGTTTTTCATTTTAAATTCTTTCAATTGTAGAATCATGTCTTCAAATAACTCGAACAACCAATTCTCGTTACGCTCAATTCTCGACAAGGAGAAACTGAGTGGGCCAAATTTTCTTGATTGGCAAAGGAATTTGCGAATTGTTCTCATGCAAGAGCAAAAGGAATATGTCCTTGATGAGGAAATGCCCGAGACTCCCAATGAGGAGGTAACTCAAGCTGCCCTAAATCGATGGCAAAGTGCCAATCGAGATGTCAAATGTATCATGTTGGCCACAATGTCACCTGAGCTTCAAAAGAGTTTCTTTGAAAAGGAGACGGCTTTTGAGATCATTTCTGAATTGCAGAATATGTTCCAAGAGCAGGCCCGAACTGAAAGGTTTGAAACCCACAGGCAGATCCTTGAGAGCAAGCTCAAGAAAGGAGAGCCAGTCAGCCCACATGTACTCAAAATGATTGGATTGTTTGAAAACATGGGAAGGCTTGATGCGGGGTATTCAACCGAGATGGCAATTGACATCATTCTCCACTCGCTGCACAAAGGCTATGATCAGTTCAAGATGAACTATAATATGCACAGCATGGAGAAAACCCTCACCGATCTTCATGGTATGTTGAAGCAAGCTGAGCAAACGCTCAAGGATGAGGGAAAGCATGATATGCTCATGATTAAAAAGGGCAAGCCGTTCAAATTTTCGGGCAAGAAGAAGAAAGGCTTTAAGGGGAAAGGTAAGAAGAAAACTTTTCCGCCTAAGTCTAAAGCTACCAAGGATAAGAGGGTAGCGTCTTCTAAATCTGATTCCGAATGTTTCTACTATAAGAAGAAGGGACATTGGAAGAGAGATTGCCTCAAGTTCAAGGAAGATAAGAAGAACGGAACCGTTGCTTCTGAATCAGGTATATTCGTTATAGACTTTAACTTCACTAGCTTAACATCATGGGTATTAGATACCGGATGTGGCTCACACCTTTGTTCCAACTCTCAGGGACTAAGGAACGCTAGAAGGCTAGAGAAGGGAGAGATTGAACTCCGGGTCGGCAATGGAGCCAGAATTGGTGCCGTATCCGTAGGAACTCTCAGTTTGTCTTTGCCCACCGGGTTAGTTTTGGAACTCGATAATGTTTATTATGTTCCTAACATTACCAAAAACATTATTTCAATTTCGGCGTTGGACGCCAAAGGTTTTGAATTTCGAGTAAAGAACAAAGAATGTTCATTTTATCTCGATAATGTTTTATATGGTATTGCACATTCTGAAAATGGTCTTTATGTGCTTTCATCAGACAAACAAGTTTATAATGTGAATAATGATACCAAAAGAGCTAAGACCATGGAGTCAAATCAGACTTACTTGTGGCATTGTCGTCTTGGCCACATTAACATCAAACGCATCAAGAAACTTCTACAAGAAGGTGTTCTTCACTCTTTCGATTTAGAATCGTTTGAGAATTGCGAAGGATGTCTATTAGGCAAGATGATTAAACAGCCATTCTCCAAGTTGGGAGAAAGGGCAAGTGACTTATTGGGTCTTATACACACCGATGTATGTGGACCAATGAGCTCAACCACAAGAAATGGACATCGATATTTCATCACTTTCACAGACGACTATAGTAGATATGGCTATGTCTACCTCATGTCGCACAAATCTGAATCATTTGAAAAGTTCAAAGAATTTCAGAGTGAAGTTGAAAATCAGCTTGGCAAGAAAATCAAAGCCCTTCAATCGGATCGAGGTGGTGAATACTTGAGCCAAGAATTCGATGACCATCTGAAAGAAAAGGGTATACTTTCAGAATTGACACCTCCAGGAACTCCACAATGGAACGGAGTATCCGAAAGGAGAAATCGGACCTTGTTAGACATGGTACGATCAACAATGGGTCTTAGTGATCTTCCTATCTCTTTCTGGGGACACGCACTTCTAACTGCGGCACTAACACTGAACCGTGCTCCATCAAAAGCTGTAGAAAAGACTCCTTATGAATTATGGACGAAGAAACCTCCTAGGTTATCTTTTCTAAAGATATGGGGATGCGAAGCATATGTCAAGAAATTAGTCTTTGACAAACTTCATCCCAAATCTGACAAGGTTTACGTTTTGGCTACCCAAAAGAAACCAAAGGGTATTAATTCTACAACAAATCGGAGAACAAAGTGTTTGTTGCTCGCGATGGTGTCTTTTTGGAGAAGGAGCACCTTTCCAAAATGAAAAGTGGGAGGAAAATCGAACTCGACGAAGTTCGTGAGGATGAGCAACAAATTCATAATGACAGTCAGAGTGCTCAAACAGCATCTGTTGACGTAGGTCAAAATGATCAAAATGTGCAAAGTCAAACCGACAATGCAATTGCTCAATCCATTACCCTACGTAGGTCTCTGAGGCCGAGATCTCAACCTGATAGATATCTTGGTTTAGTATTAACCGAGAATCAGGACATCCTGATTATGGATGGAGATGAACCGGCAACCTACAAGCAAGCGATGGCAAGCACCGACTCTGCTAAATGGCAAGAGGCCATGAGATCTGAAATGGATTCCATGTTTGAAAATCAAGTTTGGGACTTGGTTGACTTACCCGAAGGTTATACACCGATCGGATGTAAGTGGATTTTCAAGTTGAAAACCGACAAAGATGGAAATGTATTCATTTACAAAGCTAGATTGGTGGCAAAAGGTTACAAACAAGTTCATGGTATTGATTACGATGAAACCTTTTCACCAGTTGCAATGCTTAAATCCGTTCGGATCCTCCTAGCGATTGCTGCATATTACGACTATGAAATATGGCAGATGGACGTCAAAACCGCCTTCCTTAATGGTTATTTGGAAGAAACTGTGTATATGACACAGCCTGAAGGTTTTGTCGACCAGATCAATGCTGGGAAAGTTTGTAAGCTTAAGAAGTCCATTTATGGATTAAAGCAAGCAAGCAGAAGTTGGAATCTGCGTTTTGATGAAGCCATCAGTAAGTTTGGTTTTATCAAGAATCCAGATGAATCTTGTGTTTACAAGAAGGTCAGTGGGAGTGTCATCGCCTTCCTAGTCTTATATGTCGATGACATATTGCTCATTGGAAACAGCATTCCGTTGTTAGAGTCTGTAAAGGCCTGGCTTGGAAAGTGCTTCTCAATGAAAGACTTGGGAGAGGCTCAATACATACTAGGCATCAAGATCTATAGGGATAGATCGAAAAGGATGATTGGATTTAGTCAAAGTACTTATATTGATAAGGTACTTGCTCGATTTGGCATGGAGGAGGCCAAAAGAGGTCACCTGCCAATGTCACATGGCATAACCCTAAGCAAGAAGCAGTGTCCACAGACACCTGATGAGCGGGTAAGAATGAATCAGATTCCATATGCTTCGCTTATTGGATCTATCATGTATGCCATGATATGTACTAGGCCAGATGTGTCGTATGCCTTGAGTGCTACGAGCCGTTACCAATCAGACCCAGGAGAGGCGCATTGGACTGCGGCCAAAAATATCCTAAAGTACTTGAAAAGGAACAAGGATAAATTCCTGGTGTATAGTGGTACAAAGGATTTGGTTGTGGAAGGTTATACCGACGCAAGCTTCCAGACAGACAGAGACGATTTCAAATCGCAATCTGGATATGTGTTCTGTCTAAATGGAGGGGCGTTTAGTTGGAAGAGCGCAAAGCAGAGTACAACTGCAGATTCTACAACTAAAGCCGAATACTTGGCAGCTGCTTAAGGAGGCTGTTTGGATTCGTAAGTTCGTTGGCGAACTTGATGTTGTACCCTCTATAAAGGGTCCAATAGCCCTCTATTGTGACAACAATGGAGCTATTGCTCAGGCCAGAGAGCCTAGAGAACATCAGAAGGTCAAACATGTCAAACGGCGATTTCACATGATTCGAGAATGGAAATCAGAGGGTGAAATCAGAATTTGCAAAGTTGGAACGGATGACAATGTAGCCGATCCACTTGCTAAACCTTTGCCTCAAGTGAAGCACAACAAGCACGTTGAGGCAATGGGAATCAAGCATGTAGGAGACTGGCTTTGATTTCCTTGTTTAGTGTTTTAGTTAATTTTGAGAAAAGTTAATGTAAGACACTAAGGAAAACCATTCATGTTTTGGAGTAATATAAAATTTCATGCAACATTTTATTACTCCATTATGCTATTTAATTGTGGTTTAGGATTAAATAATGAGTCCATTCGATTCTGAGAATATTCAAAATAGGGTATCAAGACCAGTCTTGGTAAGGAAACACCTATTAAGTGAACATTGAATATTATAATCGAAAATTATCCCTAATCAAGGTCATTTAAACGATGGACGATTAATGACCAATTGAGATTAGTGTGTAGTCTGATTTATAGCACCGTTTCATGTGCTACGAGGACATGATTGTCGTAAATCATTTGCACAAGTATTGGTTTAGAACCATACTGGATCGACCTATGAGAATACTTTAAGAAATTAAAAATTTGTCATAAGTATACTTCTCATTATGGCTATCGGAACCTATTTCCTCGACCATGAGTAGTGTGAGTTCTCTTGTTTGAGTACTAGTTCGCTTTGATGTTGTCAAACGTCTGCCGTAATAGGGGATTATAACGGCAACACTCGGGCGGCTAGGTCCTCTCAGTAAGAGGAGCTACATTACAAGACTGGGAATGTCCCCCTAGTAAAATAGGGAAGATGTCTTTGTTGTATACAAGGCCTCTCGTAGAGCGAGACTGTAAAATGCATGGCCGTGCTCGGATGGATTTTAGAAATCATCTGTTTATTGACAGTCGGACTCGGAATCGGGAAACACTTCTGGACGTAATAAGGATGACAAAATAAATCTTACCTTATAGTTCATGAAGAGACATTAAGCGACATAGGAAAGGGCTGTACACAAAATGAGCACTTGTCCGGAAGGACAAGTGGGAGATTGAAAGGAATGGTGTCCTTCGAACAAGTGTACTATTCCGTTAGCGGGTTCAGAATTATTAGAAAGCTAATATATTCAGTAAGGTCAAGTGATCGGAATGCCTGGGTGGAGGCCGCTTCCGATCAGTAATATTAATGGATAATTAATGTTACAGCTTAATCTTGACTGAACCCTTCGGGTCACACCCAAGCATTCAACAAACCGAAACGACGAATTAATTCGGAAGGAATTAATGAGTCGACCGAGTAATATTTATTTAGAAGTCGGAAATTCGAGCTTAGAGCGTCGAAACCGAGCGTCGGAAGTCGAGTCGAAAAATAGTGAAAGACGAGACGAGAAATAGTAATAAATCAACAAAAGACCAAAATACCCCTAGCATCGGAATGCCCTAGCAAACCGAGTGCTAAGGGCGTATGGCCTAGCATGGTGGCTAGCATGCGCACCAAGCCGAGCCTAGGCTGGCTGGTGCGTGCTAGCGCACTCATGCTAGCATCGCAAGGCTGGGCGCAGCCTAGTGCGTGCTAGCATGCTAGGCGCAGCCTTGTGCGCGCAATGGCTAGCAAGCCATGCCGCAACAAGCTGCTGGAGCTAGCACGCTAGGCGCGCCAGCTCACCACAGCTAGCAGCAGCATGGCTAGGCCATTGCTTGCTGCCTAGCAGCGCTGGCCGAGGCACAAGGCCAGCAGCAGCAGCCCGCACAAGCATGCTGGGCGTGCTGGCCAGCAGCAGCAGCAGCCCGCATGCAAGTGCTAGGCTTGCTGGGCTTGCTGGGCGTGGCTGCCACGGACAGCAGCACATGGCAGCCCACCTTGGCTGCCTTGGTGCCCAAGGGTGGGTGCCATGTGGCTTGTGGTCCTTGAGTGTGTGGGGAGTGAGTTGGCCGGTTATGGGAGAGGGAGTGGGGAGCAAGTTTGGTTCCCCCCCTTCTCCAAATGGTCCTCACCTAACCACTCACATGAGCTTGCCACTTGTTGATTTATTACTAGCTTGATTATTGATTTTGTTTTAGCTTTAAAATAAAATGGAAAAATCATACTATCCCACATTGATGGGAGAGTAAATGATACTCCCATCATTTCCTATAAATACCCAAGTATGGGCATTGGGAAAGATGCTTGAGTAAGAGTTGGAAAAGGCATCACAATTAGTGAAAACCTTTGAACTCAATATTATTACTCGGGTTTTGTTGGTCGGGTCTTGCTAACTCCAAGACATTGGACCTAGTCGATTTTGTTGGTGCGGGTGGACTTCGTTGGAGGTCTCCGTGCGAGCGGGACTTGAAGCTTTCAAGTAAGAGCTCATTTGGAGCGAAGCACGCGTCAAGGGTAATTAACTTATCTTAATCTTGTGATTAATTTAATTATGTTTATGGTTATATTTATTGCGAGTGCGGTCTTGGTTTTGGGTTTGTTTCCGCGGTGAGTCGGACTCACCAAAACCCAACACCTTATATGTTGCCATAAATGTCAGTGGTAGGCTTGAGGTCACGATATCGGTGCAAGTTTGAAACTGGTAAATTGACTTTTTAAACGCATATTGGATGGTTCCACCCACTCAATTGGACTCTCGATGGGTTAGGAACCATGGTAAACATCTCGGCAATTTTTATTTCCGGGCGAAAAAAGGTCAAAAAATTCCAATAATCCACGCTTTTTGAGGAATTTCGAGGTTACGGGGCCCGGTGGCGAAAAGTCTTGAGACCCTAGGGGATACATCTTAGGGTCATATAATGACGTTTATGACCATATATGACCCTTATATGTTGCCATAAATGTCCGTGGTAGGCTTGAGATCACGATGTCGGTGCAAGTTTGGAACGGGTAAATTGACTGTTTAAAGGCATATTGGATGGTTCCACCCACTCAATTGGACTCCCGAAGGGTATTAGGAACCATGGTAAACATCTCGGCAATATTTGTTTTCGGCGAAAAAAGGTCAAAAAATTCCAAAGTTGAAGGCTATCCACGCTTTTTGAGGAATTATGAGGTTACGAGGCCCGGTGGCGAAAAGTGTTGAGACCCTATGGGATACATATTAGGGTCATATAATGACTTTTCGAGCCATACATGACCCTTATATGTTGCCATTAATGTCCGTGGTAGGGTTGAGGTCACGATATTGGTGAAAGTTTGGAACTGGTAAATTGACTGTTTAAAGGCATATTGGATGTTTCCACCCACTCAATTGGACTCCCGGAGGGTATTAGGAACCATGGTAAACATCTCGGCAATTTTTATTTCGGGGCGAAAAGAGGTCAAAAAATTCCATAATTGAAGGCTATAATCCATGCTTTTTCGAGGAATTTTGAACTTAAGGGGCCTGGTGACGAAAACTCTTGAGACCATAGGGGATGCATCTTAGGGTCATATAATGACGTTTGGAACCATATATGACCCTTATAGGTTGCCATTAATGTCTGTGGTATGCTTGTGGTCAAGATATCAGTGAAAGTTTGGAACCGATAAATTGACTGTTTAAAGGCATATTGGATGGTTCCACCCACTCAATTGGACTCCCTGAGGGTATTAGGAACCATGGTAAAAATCTCGTCAATTTTTTTTTTCCGGGCGAATCAAGGTCAAAAAATTCCAAAATTGAAAGCTATAATCCACGCATTTAGAGGAATTTTGAGGTTACGGGGCCCGATGGCGAAAAGTCTTGATACCCTACGGGATACATCTTAGGGTTATATAATGACGTTTGGAACTATATATGACCCTTATATGTTGCCATAAAAGTCCGTGGTAGGCTTGAGGTCATGATATCGGTGCAAGTTAGGAACTAGTAAATTGACTATTTAAACGCATATTAGATGGTTCCACCCACTCAATTGGAATCCTGGAGGGTATTAGGAACCATGGTCAACATCTCGACAATTTTTATTTCAGGGCGAAAAGGGTCAAAAAATTCAAAAATTGAAGGCTTTAATCCACGCTTTTTGAGAAATTTTGATGTTACGGGGCCCGGTGGCGAAAAGTCTTGCGACCCCTAGGGGATACATCTTGGGGTCATATAATGACGTTTGGAACCATATATGACCCTTATATGTTGCCAGAAATGTCCGCGGTAGGCTTGAGGTCACGATATCGTTGGAAGTTTGGAACGGGTAAATTGACTGTTTAAAGGCATATTGGATGGTTCCACCCACTCAATTGGACTTCCGGAGGGTATTAGGAACCATGGTAAACATGTCGACAAATTTTATTTCCAGGGGAAAAAAGGTCAAAAAATTCCAAAATTGAAGACTATTAATCCACGCCTTTTCGAGGAATTTTGAGGTTAAGGGGCCCGGTGGCAAAAACTCTTTAGACCCTAGGGGATACATCTTAGGGTTATATAATGACGTTTGGAACCATATATGACCCTTATATGTTGCCATTAATGTCCGTGGTAGGCTTGTTTTCACGATATTAGTGAAAGTTTGGAACTGGTAAATTGACTGTTTAAATGCATATTAGATGGTTTCCACCAACTCAATTGGACTCCCTAAGGGTATTAGGAACCATGGTAAACATCTCGTCAATTTTTATTTCAGGGCGAATCAATGTCCAAAAATTCCAAAATTGAATGATATAATCTACGCTTTTAGTGGAATTTTGAGGTTACGGGGCGTGGTGGCGAAAAGTCTTGAGACCCTAGGGGATACATCTTAGGGTCATATAATGATGTTTGGAACTATATATGACCCTTATATGTTTCCATAAATATCCGTGGTAGGCTTGAGCTCATGATATCGGTGCAAGTTTGGAACTGGTAAAATGACTGTTAAAGGCATATTAGATGGTTCCACCCACTCAATTGGAATCCCGAAGGGTATTAGGAAACATGGTAACATCTCTGTAAATTTTATTTCCGGGCGAAAAAAGGTAACAAATACCAAATTTGAAGGCTATAATCCACGCTTTTTAAGGAATTTTGAGGTTATGGAGCCCCGTGGCGATAAGTCTTGACACCATATGGGATACATCTTAGGGTCATATAATGATGTTTGGAACCATATATGACCCTTATATGTTTCCATAAATGTTCGCGGTAGGCTTGAGGTCACGATATCGTTGGAAGTTTGGAACGGGTAAATTGATTGTTTAAAGAAATATTGGATGGTTCCAACCACTCAATTAGACTTCTGGAGGGTATTAGGAACCATGGTAAACATCTAGGCAAATTTTATTTCCGGGCGAAAAAAGGTCAAAAATTCCAAAATTGAAGGCTATAATCCACGCATTTTCGAGGAATTGTGAGGTTAAGGGGCCCGGTGGCGAAAACTCTTGAGACCCTAGGGGATACATCTTAGGGTTATATAATGAAGTTTGGAACCATATATGACCCTTATATGTTTCCATTAATTTCCGTGGTAGGCTTGTGGTCACGATACCGGTGAAAGTTTGGAACTGGTAAATTGACTGTTTAATGGCATATTGGATGGTTCTACCCACTCAATTGGACTCCCTGAGGGTGTTAGGAACCATGGTAAACATCTCGTCAATTTTTATTTCCGGGCGAATCAAGGTCTAAAAATTCCAAAATTGAAGGCTATAATCCACGTAATTAGAGGAATTTTGAGGTTACGGGGCCTGGTGGCGAAAAGTCTTGAGACCCTAGGGGATACATCTAAGGGTCATATAATGACGTTTGGATCTATATATGACCCTTATATGTTGCCATAAATGTCCGTGGTAGGCTTGAGGTCATGATATCGGTGCAAGTTTGGAACTGGTAAATTGAATATTTAAAGGCATTTAGATGGTCTACCCACTCAATTGGAATCCCAAAGGGTATTAGGAAACTTGGTAACATCTCGGCAAATTTTATTTCCGGGCGAAAAAAAGTAAAAAATTCAAAAATTGAAGGCTTATAATCCACGCTTTTTGAGGAATTTTGAGGTTTTGGAGCCCCGTGGCGATAAGTCTTGAGACCATATGGGATACATCTTAGGGTCATATAATGAAGTTTGGAACCATTTATGACCCTTATATGTTACCATAAATGTCCGCAGTAGACTTGAGGTCACGATATCGTTGGAAGTTTGGAACGGGTAAATTGACTGTTTAAAAGAATATTGGA
Source organism: Chenopodium album (assembly GCF_948465745.1). Lineage (NCBI taxonomy): Eukaryota > Viridiplantae > Streptophyta > Magnoliopsida > Caryophyllales > Amaranthaceae > Chenopodium > Chenopodium album. The sequence continues at coordinate 22,712,769 of NC_137852.1, read as the reverse complement.
TGGTTCAATCCACTCAATTGGATTCCTAGAGGGTATTAGGAACCATGGTAAACATCTCGGCAACTTTTATTTTCGGGCGAAAAAAGGTCAAAAAATTGCAAAATTGAAGGCTATAAATCCACGGTTTTTGAGGAATTTTGAGGTTACGGGTCCCGGTGGCGAAAAGTCTTGAGATCCTAGGGGATACATCTTAGGGTTATATAATGACGTTTGGAACTATATATGACCCTTATATGTTGCCATAAAAGTCCGTGGTAGGCTTGAGGTCATGATATCGGTGCAAGTTAGGAACTAGTAAATTGACTATTTAAACGCATATTAGATGGTTCCACCCACTCAATTGGAATCCTGGAGGGTATTAGGAACCATGGTCAACATCTCGACAATTTTTATTTCAGGGCGAAAAGGGTCAAAAAATTCAAAAATTGAAGGCTTTAATCCACGCTTTTTGAGAAATTTTGATGTTACGGGGCCCGGTGGCGAAAAGTCTTGCGACCCCTAGGGGATACATCTTGGGGTCATATAATGACGTTTGGAACCATATATGACCCTTATATGTTGCCAGAAATGTCCGCGGTAGGCTTGAGGTCACGATATCGTTGGAAGTTTGGAACGGGTAAATTGACTGTTTAAAGGCATATTGGATGGTTCCACCCACTCAATTGGACTTCCGGAGGGTATTAGGAACCATGGTAAACATGTCGACAAATTTTATTTCCAGGCGAAAAAAGGTCAAAAAATTCCAAAATTGAAGACTATTAATCCACGCCTTTTCGAGGAATTTTGAGGTTAAGGGGCCCGGTGGCAAAAACTCTTTAGACCCTAGGGGATACATCTTAGGGTTATATAATGACGTTTGGAACCATATATGACCCTTATATGTTGCCATTAATGTCCGTGGTAGGCTTGTTTTCACGATATTAGTGAAAGTTTGGAACTGGTAAATTGACTGTTTAAATGCATATTAGATGGTTTCCACCAACTCAATTGGACTCCCTAAGGGTATTAGGAACCATGGTAAACATCTCGTCAATTTTTATTTCAGGGCGAATCAATGTCCAAAAATTCCAAAATTGAATGATATAATCTACGCTTTTAGTGGAATTTTGAGGTTACGGGGCGTGGTGGCGAAAACTCTTGAGACCCTAGGGGATACATCTTAGGGTTATATAATGAAGTTTGGAACCATATATGACCCTTATATGTTTCCATTAATTTCCGTGGTAGGCTTGTGGTCACGATACCGGTGAAAGTTTGGAACTGGTAAATTGACTGTTTAATGGCATATTGGATGGTTCTACCCACTCAATTGGACTCCCTGAGGGTGTTAGGAACCATGGTAAACATCTCGTCAATTTTTATTTCCGGGCGAATCAAGGTCTAAAAATTCCAAAATTGAAGGCTATAATCCACGTAATTAGAGGAATTTTGAGGTTACGGGGCCTGGTGGCGAAAAGTCTTGAGACCCTAGGGGATACATCTAAGGGTCATATAATGACGTTTGGATCTATATATGACCCTTATATGTTGCCATAAATGTCCGTGGTAGGCTTGAGGTCATGATATCGGTGCAAGTTTGGAACTGGTAAATTGAATATTTAAAGGCATTTAGATGGTCTACCCACTCAATTGGAATCCCAAAGGGTATTAGGAAACTTGGTAACATCTCGGCAAATTTTATTTCCGGGCGAAAAAAAGTAAAAAATTCAAAAATTGAAGGCTTATAATCCACGCTTTTTGAGGAATTTTGAGGTTTTGGAGCCCCGTGGCGATAAGTCTTGAGACCATATGGGATACATCTTAGGGTCATATAATGAAGTTTGGAACCATTTATGACCCTTATATGTTACCATAAATGTCCGCAGTAGACTTGAGGTCACGATATCGTTGGAAGTTTGGAACGGGTAAATTGACTGTTTAAAAGAATATTGGATGGTTCAATCCACTCAATTGGATTCCTAGAGGGTATTAGGAACCATGGTAAACATCTCGGCAACTTTTATTTTCGGGCGAAAAAAGGTCAAAAAATTGCAAAATTGAAGGCTATAAATCCACGGTTTTTGAGGAATTTTGAGGTTACGGGTCCCGGTGGCGAAAAGTCTTGAGATCCTAGGGGATACATCTTAGGGTTATATAATGACGTTTGGAACTATATATGACCCTTATATGTTGCCATAAAAGTCCGTGGTAGGCTTGAGGTCATGATATCGGTGCAAGTTAGGAACTAGTAAATTGACTATTTAAACGCATATTAGATGGTTCCACCCACTCAATTGGAATCCTGGAGGGTATTAGGAACCATGGTCAACATCTCGACAATTTTTATTTCAGGGCGAAAAGGGTCAAAAAATTCAAAAATTGAAGGCTTTAATCCACGCTTTTTGAGAAATTTTGATGTTACGGGGCCCGGTGGCGAAAAGTCTTGCGACCCCTAGGGGATACATCTTGGGGTCATATAATGACGTTTGGAACCATATATGACCCTTATATGTTGCCAGAAATGTCCGCGGTAGGCTTGAGGTCACGATATCGTTGGAAGTTTGGAACGGGTAAATTGACTGTTTAAAGGCATATTGGATGGTTCCACCCACTCAATTGGACTCCCGGAGGGTATTTTGAACCATGGTAAACATCTCGGCAATTTTTATTTCCGGGCAAAAAAAGGTCAAAAAATTCCAAAATTGAAGGCTATAATACACGCTTTTAAAGGAATTTTGAGGTTACGGGTCCCGGTGGCGAAAAGTCTTGAGATCCTAGGGGATACATCTTAGGGTCATATAATGACGTTTGGAACTATATATGACCCTTATATGTTTCCATAAATGTCCGTGGTAGGCTTGAGGTCACTATATCGGTGAAAGTTCGGAGCGGGTTAATTGAATGTTAAAAGACATATTGGATGGTTCCACCCACTCAATTGGACTCTTTGAGGGTATTAGGAACCATGGTAAACATCTCGGAAATTTTTATTTCCGGGGGCGAATCAAGGTCCAAAAATTCCAAAATTGAAGGCTATAATCCACGCTTTTTGTGGAATTTTGAGGTTACGGGGCCCAGTGGAGAAAAGTCTTGAGACCCTGGGGATACATCTTAAGGTTATATAATGACGTTTGGAACCATATATGACCCTTATATGTTTCCATTAATGTCTGTGGTAGGCTTGAGGTCACGATATCGGTGAAAGTTTGGAACTGGTAAATTGACTGTTTAAAGGCATATTGGATGGTTCCACCCACTCAATTGGACCCCCGGAGGGTAATAGGATCCATGGTAAAAATTTCGGCAATTTTTATTTCCGGGGGAAAAAAGGTCAAAAAATTCCAAAATTGAAGGCTATAATCCACGCTTTTAGAGGAATTTTGAGGTTACAGTGCCCTGTGGCGAAAAGTCTTGAGACCGTAGGGGATACATCTTAGGGTCATATAATGATTTTTTGAACTATATATGACCCTTATATGTTTCCATAAATGTCCGTGGTAGGGTTGAAGTCACGATATCGGTGCAAGTTTGGAACGGGTAAATTGACTATTTAAAGGCATATTAGATGGTTTAACCCACTCAATTGGAATCCCGGAGGGTATTATGAAACATGGTAAACAACTCGGAAAATTTTATTTCCGGGCAAAAAAAGGTCAAAAAATTCCAAAATTGAAGGCCATAATCCACGCTATTTGAGGAATTTAGAGGTTATGTGGCCCGGTGGCGATAATTCTTAAGACCATAGGGGATACATATTAGGGTCATATAACGACGTTTGGAACCATATATGACCCTTATATGTTGCCATAAATGTCCGTGGTAGGCTTGAGGTCATGGTATCGGTGCTTTGGAACTAGTAAATTGACTATTTAAAGGCATATTAGATGGTTCCACCCACTCAATTGGAATCCCGAAGGGTATTAGGAAACATGGTAACATCTCGGAAAATTTTATTTCCGGGCGAAAAAAGGTCAAAAAATTCCAAAATTGAAGGCTGTAATTCACGCTTTTAGAGGAATTTTGAGGTAACGGGTCCCGACGGCAAAAAGTCTTGAGACCCTAGGGGATACATCTTAGGGTCATATAATGACGTTTGGAACCATATATGACCCTTATATGTTGTCATAAATATCCATGGTAGGCTTGAGGTCACGATATCAGTGAAAGTTTGGAACGGGTAAATTGACTGTTTAAAGGCAAATTGGATGGTTCCATCCACTCAATTGGACTCCCGGAGGGTATTAGGAACCATGGTAAAAATCTTGGTGAATTTATTTTCCGGGCGAAAAAAGATCAAAAAATTCCAAAATTGAAGGCTATAATCCACGCTTTTTGAGGAATTTTGAGGTTACGGGGCCCGGTGACGAAAAGTCTTGAGACCCTAGGGGATACATCTTAGGGTCATATAATGACGTTTGGAACCATATATGACCCTTATAGGTTGTCATAAATGTCCATGGTAGGCTTGAGGTCACGATATCGGTGAAAGTTTGGAACGGGTAAATTGACTATTTAAAGGCATATTCGATGGTTCCATCCACTCAATTTGACTCCCGGAGGGTATTAGCAACCATGGTAAACATCTCGGCAATATTTATTTCTCGGCGAAAAAAGGTCAAAAAATTCCCAAATTGAAGACTATAATCCACGCTTTATGAGGAATTTTGAGGTTACAGGGCCTGGTAGCGAAAAGTCTTGATACCGTAGAGGATACATCTTAGGGTCATATAATGACGTTTGGAACTATATATTACCCTTATATGTTGCCATTAATGTCCGTGGTAGGCTTGAGGTCACGATATCGGTGAAATATTGGAATTGGTGAATTGACTCTTTAAAGGCATATTGGATGGTTCCACCCACTCAATTAGACTTAGGGAGGGTATTAGGAACCATGTTAAACATCTCGGAAATTTTTATTTCTTGGCGAAAAAAGGTCAAAAAATTCCAAAATTGAAGGCTATTATTCACGCTTTTTGAGGAATTTTGAGGTTACGGGGCCCGGTGACGAAAATTCTTGAGACCCTAGGGGATACATCTTAGGGTCATATAATGACGTTTGGAACCATATATGACCCTTATATGTTGGCATAAATGTCCATGGTAGGCTTGAGGTCACGATATTGGTGAAAGTTTGGAACGGGTAAATTGACTATTTAAAGGCATATTCGATGGTTCCATCCACTCAATTGGACTCCCGGAGGGTATTAGGAACCATGGTAAACATCTCGGGAGTCCAATTGAGTGGGTGGAACCATCCAATATGCCTTTAAACAGTCAATTTACCCGTTCCAAACTTTCAACTATATCGTGGCCTCAAGCCTACCATGGACATTTATGGCAACATATAAAAGACATATATGGTTTAAAACGTCATTATATGACCCTTAGATGTATCCCCTAGGGTTTCAAGACTTTTCGCAACTGGGCCCCGAAACCTCAAAATTCCACAAAAAGCGTGTATTATAGCCTTCAATTTTGGAATTTTTTGACCTTTTTTCGACCGGAAATAAAAATTTCCGAGATGATTACCATGGTTCCTAATACGCTCTGGGAGTCCAATTGAGTGGGTGGTGTTTAGGGTAATTTTACCCCGCCATGTGGACCAACCAAGGGGTAACACGTGGCAGCTCTAGGGTGGTCAAAAGTGGACCTTTCCCTGCTTGACACGTGTCATCCTAGATATTTGGAGGATGACGGCCTTCAGGCCCAAATCCCGAGAAAACCATAAAACGGCGCAGCCCACCACTGATTAGGGTTCTGTGACCTAATCAGGGGCACAATTCATTCCCAAGGACCCTATAAATAGGGAGATTCCCCTCTTTTGGAGGGCACATTTTTCCATTTACTACAAACTGTCCCTTTGATAGAGATAACCGAGCTTGGAATCCGAGCATATACCCACCTAATTTTCCGCACCTTTTTTCTCTCTTTTCAAGTTACTAACTTGACCGTCGAAGGCGGAGCACCTACCAACTAGTGTCTCCGTTTGACTTGCAGGTACATGCCGCACCGGACCAGTCTTCGAGCTTTAACTCTCCCGAGGGACAAAAACACTTAAAACATTTGGCGCCGTCTTTAGGGAGAGTACCTCGAAGATGGTTGGAGAGCCTGTACCCATTCTTGATCATACAAACTTACAACCGGTTATACAACCGGAGAACCAAGAAAACCCTCAACAGCCATCTCAGCCGGGAGGTTCTAGAATCCCTCAGTCGTTCCCTGATGTGGCTAGGAATGGTAGGTCGTTGGGCTACCACCTTGCCCTATCAAACAATATTTATATGCTTAACCAACCCCTAATAGTCTAGCGGCAAGTCAAGGTCGAATCCCAAGGGAATGATGTTAAGTGCACGAAGTCTAGATTAAGCTATTTTGGAAACAAAAGGGGTTTGAAGTAGGACTAGGTCTAAACTAGTTATGCAAACTTGTACTTAATCGATCTAAAACACTAGGGCAATGGATTCACATACATTCACAATGGAATTGGTAATTTGGGGAGGTCAAACCGACTAAGTCAATCGATATGAGGGAAAACTATCAAGTATCCAAAAGAGCATGCTAAGGTGGTTCACCTAGAGGTCTAACTAGCGTCAACTATGCTAAACACTAACTAGGGAACATAACAAAGCACCTCAATCGTGAAATTGCAAGTCTACTAATCAATTGTCCGTGTCATAGCATACTTACAATGCAATCTAGTGTATTAATCAAAGATGGCCAAACCTCAATTAATCACACACATGCACATGAAAAATCAACCAATTTAATCATATCATCAACTCCATCAATTATCCCCAAATTACACTATTCCATCATTCATGCATGCTTCACCATCTCCCTAGCTAAAGAACTACTCACTAGCCATAGAAATGGAGATCAAAACTACAACATTCATCAAATTAATCATCAACATGCTTGAATTCAAAGATTAAACCAACAATCAATCAAAATCAATCAAAATTTAATCAATAACCAAATCAATCATCAACAATATGAAAAACTAATGAAATCAACTAAAATCAAAATTGAATTGAGATTAAGAAGAAGATCCTTACAAAACTTTGATCAAAAGATCAAATACAATGATGAATTCTTGAACAAACACCAAAGATCATGAGTTTCTCTCTCTAGTTCTTGAGTTTCTCTCTCTAAAAATTCTCCAAAAACTAACTATCTCATTCAATCTAAAACTTCCTTTCTAAAAATAGGTAGAAATAACTATATATACAAGGAGGAGGTCGGTAAAGACGCCCAAAAATAGACCCTCGTAAGTGCGGGCGCTCGGAGGAAGAAGGAAGAAATAGAGCCCGTCAGCTCGTGTGCGGCCGCACAGCCTTGATGTGCGCCCGCACAGGCCTTGTGTGCGGCCGCACACCCTGTGCCGTATCTTTCCTTCGTTTTTTTCTCAAAATTTTTAATACTTGCTGCCTATTTGGGTGCGCACATGAATCATGATGGTGATGAGGAACAACATAGGCAGTAGTAAAAATTATTTTCAAAGTCCTTAAAGTTGAAAATTCATGTGCACACCTCAAAAATTCACCAAGTATCAATTTCCTCCATTATTCAAAATATGAATTTCCTATCTCACCTTTCTAAAAATTCTTACCCTTTAACCTCAAATTTCGATTGAAATCGAACAAAATATGATTTTTGCCATTTACACCTTCCATCCATCATACAAGCTTGTTGAGTTCCAATCCCACAAACGAACATCCTAAAAATCCAAATAAAGAGAAAAATAAAAGAAAAGACAAAGTAATAAAAGAAACAAAAATGAGAAAAATCAAAAATCAAAGAGAAAGGTTAGAAACTCCGGGTTGCCTCCCGGGAAGCGCTTGCTTAAGGTCCTAAGCTCGACCCTTCCTCCAAATCACGGAGGATCAAAGAACACCACCCTCTTCAAGGTGGTTGATAGAGCAAATTTTTCTTCAACCTTTGGCAACTTCTCATTGTTGCTTGATGAAATTCTCACAAACTTCTTTTCAAACTCTTCTTTTTCTTTCAACTTCTTCCTTTTTCTTGCCTTCTTAGAGTCACGAGCCTTTTTCTTTGGCTCAACTTCAACATCCATTGTCATGGAAGCTTTCTCTTCTTCATGAGGATTAAGTTTGAACCAATTTGGAAAACCAATATCTTTCTCATCCTTTGGCTCTTGAATCTCAAATTCTTCTTCACTAACAACATCAATACTTGCACAAGCATCATCAACAAACTCAAAAACATTGTTAGTGGAAGAATCAACCACGCATATATCATTGATGGAATGAGAAAGACTAGCACATGCAATATCTTGAACACAAGACAAAGACTCATGCATAGGTTTCAACTTAAATCTCTCTTCTAAATTCCCACACCTCAAAGTAATTTGACCTCCTTTGACATCTATTAAAGCTCCCGAGGTAGCTAAGAAAGACCTCCCTAAGATGATTGGAATATGTTCATCTTCCTCAATCTCTAGAACAACAAAATCCACCGGAAAAACAAACTCTCCAATCCTTAGGGGGACATCATCAATTCTTCCCTTAGGTAGCTTAATAGAACGGTCGGCCAATTGAAGTGTTATCTTGGATGGTTGAAGCTCACCAAGATCAAGCCGCTTAAAAACCGAGTAAGGCATAATGCTAACACTAACACCAAGGTCACACAAAGCATTTTCAAAAAGCATTTCCTTAATTTGACAAGGGATTGAAAAATTCCCCGGATCTTCCATCTTTCTTGGGAGTTCACCATGGATAAAAGCACTAAAGCACTTCCCTCCATCCACCGAACTACTCTCATCAACATCCTCTCTCTCATCTAAGATCTCCTTAACAAACTTGGAGTACTTAGGCATGTCTGGAATTGGTTCGGTAGGGGGTGTAGAATCATGAACATCCTTAAAAGCTTCAAGGAATTTCCCAAATTGCTCATCCATTTTAAATCTCAAGTATTTTTGGGGATATGGAAGATCGGGAATTCTCTCTATCTCTCTGATCCTTTCATCAACACACTCTTCTCTTTTATCACCCTCACAAAAGAATTCCTTAGACTCAACTTTTTCCTCTTCATTCTCCTTAGCAACACACTCATCTCTTTCCTCCTTTGACCAAGAAACTCCCTCATCAACATCAAATCCACCACTAGTGGCTATAGAGTACACGGGTTTCTTTGGTTCAACACCTTGGGAAGGCAAAGATGAAGGACTAGCAAAATCCTTAATTGTGCTTGCTAATTGAGTGATTTGAGTCTCAAGCATCTTATTGTGAGTCATCATTTCATTGAATTTCTTATCACTAACCGCCATATAGGTGTTAATGATCTTGGTTTGATTATCAATCAACTCTTCCAAGGTTGTCTTAGGAGAAGAAGATTGTGAATAGGAATTTTCATTTTGAGTCTTTGGAGCAAAACCGGGTGGGGGACCTCTTTGAGCATTATTTTGAAAATTTCCCCTTCCTTGGTTGTTCCAATTACTCCTATTTTGATTTGAACCATAACCTTGATTATGGTTACCACCACCATGATTATGGTTTCCATTACCTTGGTTATGATTACCATAATTATGATTTTGATTACCATAATTTTGGCCTTGATTTTGGCTACTATAACCTTGGTTATTGTTACCACGAGAACCTTGATTCCCTTGGTTCCTATAACCACCATTATGATTATAGTTGTCAAAATTGCCTTGGTTTTGGTAATTCCTATTCCATTGGCCTTTTTGATTATCAAACCTTTGAACATTGTTGTTTGACACAAATTTGACATGTTCACATTCATTGTCAAACTCATCAACACATTCATTAGGACAAGCACTAGAATCATGATCATACGATCCACATGCATCACAAAACAAGCAACCCAAAGGCATATTATGTGAAGAGGGAGGGGGTTGAGAGTTAGAAGGAGTACCTCTCCCCTTAAATTGGGAGGGAATATTGGAAGCTTGAGAAGAGGTAGAAGTTCTCTCCAACTTAGCCTTGATTGCGGTGACCTCCTTTCCTAAATTTGTCATTTGAGAGGAAAGGTTGTTGATTGCATTGAGGTGGTCCACCGAATACAATGAAGATTGTTTGCTTGAAGAGTCTCTCTCCCCATCTTGCCAATCCCTATAATATGTCACCACATCCTCAATGATGTCCACAACTTCTTCCTCGGTTTTGTTCATGATAGGGCCCCCGGCCCCTCCATCAAGGCATGACTTGCCTTGGGGACTTAAACCGCCATAGAAGATTTGGATCACTTGGTATGTGGGGATTCCATGATGAGGACACTCCCTTTGATACTCTTTAAATCTCTCCCATGCTTCATAGAGACTTTCATTTGGCCTTTGCTTGAACCCTTGAATCAAAGCTCTTGCCTCCGCCGTCTTCTTTTGGGGATAGAAACGGGACAAGAAAGCCTTTGTAACATCATCCCAAGTTCTCAAGGATTTGGGCTTCACCTCCTTGTCTAGCCACTCCAAAGATCTACCTATTAGAGAGAAGGGGAACAACTTGAGGCGGATGAATTCTTGAGAGACCCCATTGACTTTGATAGTGTTGCAATATTTTTCAAATTCTTTCAAATGGTTCAATGGGCTTTCATTTTTAGCCCCACATACTGCCTTCTCTCGATCAAGGTGATCATTTTTGGACGGATTTCGAAGTCATTTGCCGGGGTAGTTGGGGGAGCAATTCCACTTTCAAATCTATATGCCCCGGGCACTCCAAGCTCCTTCAAGGCTATTCTAGGATGTTCACCCATTCCTTGTTCTTCTTGAATTTCTTCTTCACTCGAAGAGCTATAAGCCAAAGATCTAATATCCACTCTTCTTCTTGAAATAGTCCTTTCTATTTCCGGGTCAAGGGGAACAAGGGGACGATCACGGGTTCTATACATGCAAAATTCACACAAAAATGTTAGTAGCACGGCTACAAATGTAGCCTAGAGAAACAAAATCTTTTTGTATTTTATCAAAAATGAAATAGACTCAAAAACTTCATACAATCAAGCACCATTCCCCGGCAACGGCGCCATTTTGATGTGGCTAGGAATGGTAGGTCGTTGGGCTACCACCTTGCCCTATCAAACAATATTTATATGCTTAACCAACCCCTAATAGTCTAGCGGCAAGTCAAGGTCGAATCCCAAGGGAATGATGTTAAGTGCACGAAGTCTAGATTAAGCTATTTCGGGAACAAAAGGAGTTTGAAGTAGGACTAGGTCTAAACTAGGTATGCAAACTTGTACTTAATCGATCTAAAACACTAGGGCAATGGATTCACATACATTCACAATGGAATTGGTAATTTGGGGAGGTCAAACCGACTAAGTCAATCGATATGAGGGAAAACTATCATGTATCCAAAAGAGCATGCTAAGGTGGTTCACCTAGAGGTCTAACTAGCGTCAACTATGCTAAACACTAACTAGGGAACATAACAAAGCACCTCAATCGTGAAATTGCAAGTCTACTAATCAATTGTCCGTGTCATAGCATACTTACAATGCAATCTAGTGTATTAATCAAAGATGGCCAAACCTCAATTAATCACACACATGCACATGAAAAATCAACCAATTTAATCATATCATCAACTCCATCAATTATCCCCAAATTACACTATTCCATCATTCATGCATGCTTCACCATCTCCCTAGCTAGAGAACTACTCACTAGCCATAGAAATGGAGATCAAAACTACAACATTCATCAAATTAATCATCAACATGCTTGAATTCAAAGATTAAACCAACAATCAATCAAAATCAATCAAAATTTAATCAATAACCAAATCAATCATCAACAATATGAAAAACTAATGAAATCAACTAAAATCAAAATTGAATTGAGATTAAGAAGAAGATCCTTACAAAACTTTGATCAAAAGATCAAATACAATGATGAATTCTTGAACAAACACCAAAGATCATGAGTTTCTCTCTCTAGTTCTTGAGTTTCTCTCTCTAAAAATTCTCCAAAAACTAACTATCTCATTCAATCTAAAACTTCCTTTCTAAAAATAGGTAGAAATAACTATATATACAAGGAGGAGGTCGGTAAAGACGCCCAAAATAGACCCTCGTAAGTGCGGGCGCTCGGAGGAGGGAGAAAGGCACGCACGGGACACACCCAGGAATGTGCGCTCGCACGTGCCTGGTGTGCGGCCGTACACGACCACTGTGCGGCCGCACACCCCCTGTGTGCGCCCGCACGTTCCTGGGTTTCCTCCCCTTCTTCTCTTCGTCCTAGCTCAAGTGATGCACGCACCTATGATGATGATGATGGAGGACAAGGTGGGCAGAAACTTTCTTGAACTTCTTGAAGAATGAAAGCCATGAATAAGGCACAAACAAAGCCTTGAAGCTTGCCCCTTGGATCCACCTTTGACTTGACACTTCTTGCACCTTCTCTAGGCATAAAAACAATGAAAAATAGTAGAGAGGAGGCTCGGGAATTCTTGGACAATCGATTACCACCTACAAGCAAAAGATAAAAAAACAAGTAAAAGAGAAAAATAACAAATAAACTAGAAAAAGACATGAAAAAGAGAAATAAACTACAAAAAGCATAAAGTGAGGAAAACAAGAATAAAACCAAGGAAAACTAAAGAAAAAAGAGATAAAATAAAATAAAAATCATCCAAAAAGAAACCAAATGAGTGCCAAAAATGTAACTCATCATTCCCTCAGCCTCCGCCTGAGGTCGTCACTGAGGATGAAGCTTATGATGAAGATGATGATGACGTATATCACAAAGGATGGGTCCTTCGTGTCCAATTACAAGCGTTCCAAAGATAAATTGGAGCGCAACCTTGACCAGGCGGGCCCAAGCAGGCGCCCCTCTGAGAGGTCAGAATGGGAAACCCAAAAGGCCGGACTTCAAGCCCAAGTCACCCGGGATGAGCTCATGAAATGAACTCTTTCAAGGGTGAAATCAAATCCATGATCAACAAAAACAAGGCAGGCTCTAGCAAGAGTCCGCCGGCTAAGAACTCTCCCACTCCTGGGAAGAAAAAGACCGTCAAGGACAGGCGTCCAACTCCCCATCCCAAAGACAAAGAAAGGGAGAAGGAGAGGATGGCCTCTAAACTTGACTGGTCGAAAATTCTACTGCCTACTGATCCTTAGAGGCAGCCTCGGCAAGAATAGCCGGGGACCAGCAAGAAAACAGCCTCCGACGCTAAACACATCATCGAGCGGAGGAGAAACCAACAGCTGTCTCTACTTCGAGCTTTCCAGACAGCTTCAAAGAAACTTCTGTAAGGAACTCACAGTCCTTACTTGAGAGTCGGACAGGCAGCAAAACCGTCAATACCGAGCCTCAACTGATGATTTGGTCTGTCCCATATGCGCCTCAAGCGCAGTATGGGAAATATGGCCTACAGTTCATGCAGCCTCCTCCTTTAGGAGGACAGGCGGCATACACCCCCGTCCAGCCTCTAGACTGTCAGCTCCGGCTACTCAAACTTGGCGAACAACCTTCTGCATTTGCCAAGAATACAACCGAGGCGGCTCAGCCGTCCAAGGTTAAGAATGTGTTAGTGGGCACCTATGATGGTACCACCAACGCAGAAGACCACCTAATGGCATACACCAACCTCATGCGCTTACAGGGTTGGGACGATGCCACCTGGTGTCGATGTTCCCCGGCTACACTGAAGGGCATTGCCTAACAGTGGTTTTGCAACTTGCCAGCCGGCTCAATTGATTGCTTCAAGAAGCTAGCCTTCTTGTTTTCCACCAACTTCTCAAAGAACATCCCTGCTAAGAAAACGAGCCTCGATTTGAGCACCGTTAAGCAGGGTGAGAAGGAAGGGCTACGTTCATATGTCAGGTGGTTCAACCTGTCAGAATCCTGATCTAGGGACTGTTTAACGAGGTAGCTTTTACAGTCTTTTTCAAGGGTCTGAGAGACGTGTCGGCTTTTAAGTTCGACCTTGTCAAAAAGGGGGCATTTACGCTACCGGCGGCCCTGAGGGAGGCGGAGAGCTACATTCAAGCTACCGACCTCTGCACGCCTGGTTGTCAGTTAGACTCTAAGAAGTCTGACAAACAAAAAGAAAGCCGGTCTGCTTAGCCGGGTAACAAAAAAGAAGAGAGCAAAAAGAGAAAATAAGTCAAGGCGGTTAGTGATTCTGACCAGCCGTCCCAGAAGAAAAAGAGAGAGTTTAAACCGTACGTCCCAAGTACAAGTTTAACAAAGGCTGCAACTCCATCCTCATGGAGGTAAAGGACCAGCTGTCCATTGAGAAGCCGAATCAAATGAAGAATTCCGTCCAATCACGGAAAAAAAATAAATTTTTCCAGTTCCATGAGGAGGTTGGCCATGACACCAACGACTACTTCAGTCTGCAATAGACGTTGGACCGTCTGGCTGACAAAGGGCTTCTAAAGTCCTACATTTCTAAGTCCCCAGCTTGGGCAAAGAAGAAAAGAAAGGGTCAGTCCCCCAAGAATACCCAGCAGCCTACTAGTAGCTCGGATACCGACAAGGATCCGGTCTACACTATCGCAGGCTGATTTTCATGTGGTGGCCCTACCATCTGGAACACCAAGAGCCATCTTCGAAAGATGGACAAGGATGATGATGAGCAGGCGTCTGCTAGTTCCACCTTCCCAGACATCCTCATAACTGAGAAGGACAGGGGCAGCGTCCGCCGTACGCATGATGACTAGGTCGTCATTGAATGTAAGGTTGCTAACCAGTAGGTTGGAAGGATCCTTATTGACACCGGCAGCTCGTCGGACATTATCAGCCTCCGGTGCCTGCAGAAGCAGAAATACAATGTCAGCTGCATGCATCCGGTCACCCACCCCTTGGTTGGTCTTGGGGGTGGAATGGTCTACCCAGCAGGAAGAATTGACTTGCCCATCCGGCTGGGAGAAAAAGGCAGGGACGACATATTGTCGTCAAATTCTTGGTCGTTGAGGAGCTGACCGCCTATAATATCATCCTTGGTAGGCCAACCCTCAACGAAGCCAAGGCGGTAATCATCCCGTCTCTCATGCTGATCAAGTATGAGCGGGATTATGGCTCTGTTGGTTCCCTGAACGGGGATCAGAAGACGGCTCGGGAGTGCTACCTCTCGGCCGTTAAAGACACTGTGGCCTCAGACGGCCAAGAGAAGGAACAAATAGACCTTGACGATGTCAAGGATGCCAATCCTGACCCACCAGCCGTTGGTAAGAAAAGAAAGCACCTCTGCTGGTGGAGGTGAAGAAAGAGAAAAAATAGCAATCACTGACCGGGGAACGGTCAGACTAGCTCCGTCCCTAACCGGCTGATGAAAACATTGATCTCGCTTTGGACGACAGCCGTCCAGAGCGTATTGTGAAGGTTGGGACGGTTGCTTACGCTACTTTGGGTGCAAGGTTGCACGTTCTGCTGAAAGAATTCAAAGACATCTTTGCCTTTGAAGTGGAAGAGATGCCAGGCTTCAGCCCGGATCTCGCTTTCCACAAACTCGCCGTGGATCCTAAAAAGAAGCCCATCCGGCAAAAGGAAAGAAACCATGGCGAGGAAAGAAGTCAGGCAGCTGTCGAAGTCAAAACGCTGCTAGACGATAGGTTCATTCGGCCTTGTAATTTCCCCGACTGGGTGGCCAATGTGCTCCTGGTTAAGACACCGAATGGGACATGGCGCATGTGTGTTGATTACACAGACCTCAACAAGGCATGTCTAAAGGATAGTTACCCGGTTCCAAAGATCAACAGTCTGGTCGATTCAACAGCCGGTCACGCCTTGATGAGCATCATGGATGCCTACTCCGGCTTCCATCAGATACCCCTCTGGAAGAAAGATAAAGAGAAGACGACCTTTGTCACTGATTTGGGGTTATTATGTTATACTGTGATGCCGTTTGGCTTGAAGAATGCGCCCGCCACCTTCCAACAGATGATTAATACGGTTTTCATTAATCAAATTGGAAGGAATGTGGAGGTGTACATCGATGACATGATAGTTAAATCCAAGCAACAGACAGATCATCTTGCTAATCTCCGAGAAACATTCACCACCCTTAGGCGGCATAAGGTCATGTTAAACCTCAAGAAATGCATCTTTGGTTTTGAGTCTGGGAAGTTTCTCGGATTCCTGATTGATCAAAGGGGGACAGAGGCTAACCCCGAAAAGATACAGGCTGTAATTGACATGAAGTCACCCCGTTCTGTGAAGGAATTTCAGAGACTAACTGGTTGCCTAGCCGCCTTGGGAAGGTTCTTCAGCTGATCAGGCGACAAATGCCTTTACTTCTTACAAGCAATCAGTAAGAAGACCAGGTTTGAATGGAGAGACGATGCTGAGACGGCATTCCAGAAGCTAAAAGAGCACTTGCATTCTCTGCCTAGGCTGGTCAGTCCTCTGCCTAGGGAGACGTTGTACATGTATTTAGCCGTCTTAGATCATGCTCTTAGTGCCGTTCTCCTTGCTGAGCGAGACGGCGTTCAGCTCCCGGTTTACTTCATTAGCCATGTTCTAAAAAATGCTGAACTCCGGTACCCTGTGGTTGAAAATTTTGGCCTCGCTTTGTACATGGCTGATAGGTGTGTCGCGTACCTAACAAAAATAACCTAACAAGACCACTACTATGTAGACGGGCAAGTAAGGGTCAGATCCCAAGAGACTATAGTTCAACTAATTAATTAGACTCAAGTAACTACTAAGCAAGTAACCAAATCAAATAAGTGAGAATTAATAACTAAGAGCAATATCAACTAATAAGCAATGAATAATAATACTATGGAATTAATCAAGAACTAAAAACATCTAAGATTAAGCATCCCCACTAATATGAATCAATGCAATAGAACAATCCCTTTCCCTCAATTAAATCAATAAACATTCCACAAGACAGATGCTCCCTAAAACAATACTAAGAGTTTCTTTCGATCAACTAATAGCTTCCCTAACATGCAATCATACCTATTTTCATGGAATCATACATATTAAAGACATTGAGAACGACATCTTATAAGTCCTAGCAAGAACAATTAGCTATTTTCATGCATAAAAGCTCTTACTTTTAATTAGGGTTCTAAAATCAATTAAGAATCAACTTTCGTTGTAAACCTAATCACATTCAATAATACTATTTCTAGTTAATCATTGATAATAAAACCAACCCTAACAAAGAGGAATTATAAATTAATCAAATTGGGAATTGGGAATCAAATAACACATCAATCCATATTAGGGTTCAACCTAACCCTAGATTATGAAACTACTCACACATGATAATAGAAATAACAAGAAAAATAATTAAAGAAAACATAATAACAATAGGAAATTAAAGAGATTAAGGTTGAAAGAGAAATACTTGAAATTGAATTAAGATGAATGCTTCAATGGAGTTCTATGTGTTCTCTCCAAAACAACGTAGAATGGAAAAAGTTATAATAAAAATTAGATGTTTTAAAATAGGGTTAAAACCCCTATTTATACTTTCCTAAAAATTAACATAAAATAATAAATAAAATAAATCTCCTGCGCATACGTACACGGCCGTGTGCTGATGGGTACACGACCGTGTAGCTGACCATACTTGATCTTCAGATTTCATCATACATGTACACGGTCGTGTAGCTGAGAGGTACATGAGCGTGTAGGCGGACTTCTTACGGAGATGGAATCACACGACCATGTAGAAAACACTCGAACTTGGAACCTTCGCATGACCGTGTAGTTAAGGGTACACGGCCATGTAGCATGTAAGCGTGGATGGAAGAATCACACGACCATGTAGCTTATGGTACACGGCCATGTAGCATTACCATCAATCATCATCTATCACTCCAGCAAAGCTCTTTATAAAGCTCTCCAATCCACCTCAAAATGTCGTGGCATGCTCATAATCACTCCAAATGCTCCATTTCATCCTGAAATCACAACACACCAACCAAACAACCAGAATAGAAGAAATCGAGTCCAATTTGGATAAAACATACAGAAACACGAACTATATGTTGAATTTCTAGAGTAAAAACGTCCCAAAAAACCCAAGAATAACGGTATAATATCGACTTATCAAACTCCCCCAAGCTAGACCAATGCTTGTCCTCAAGCATTGAAACATGAAACACAAGAAGAGTAAGATAGCCTCTCAAGCAAGAATATATGTGCCAATGAATTAAAACCAAGTGAAAAACAAGAAATGCAAGTCATTGATTATAAAACCACCATAAACTTCAAGCACTCGAAATTGACAACCAATCTTTTCCACACATCTCTCCTAACCAACTCAGTCATATATGAATAGCATCTCACTTTAGTTGTGCAAAATAAAACAAACAAGCCACTCATGTGTTTACAACGGGTTGAATAAGAAATCACTCATCCTAATTGCAACTATGCACGTCGACTTCATGCAATTTTCCTCTTTAGATTTGCTAATAGATTTTCTCCACTTGTAAAGCGATGATGCAGATGCGAAAGTCATGAGATCCTAAATAAAGGTAGGCTTGGTTATATGGGGTTAGACGATGTCATTTGGGAATGTGGTGCTCAAAAATAACAAAAATCCTAATCCCACTACATAGTCAAATGTCGGGTCCAAACCAACCTTATATCCTCCGCACAACATACAAGCATGCCCTTATTCTCACTTTTCTTCACAAGACAACATAGATTTTCATGACAAATATTGCTTTTCTTTCTTCTTCATGGGTTTCCAACTCAAATTCTCATGAGAACTTCACCTTTTTTTTTTTTTTTCTCTTTTTCTCATATTTTTTTTCTTTTTTTTTTTCAACTTATTTTTTTTCTTTGAAACTTAGAGCATACACAAACTTATTTTTCTGAATTTTTTTCATTTTTGCTCTTTTTTTTCTAACTTCTTTTTTTTTCTTTCTCTTTATTTTCCAAACACAACTCAACAGGGCATAAATTAATACATTGATTCTCCATCAAATAAACCTACAAAAAGGCTCTAAGGCATAAAATGTAAGGCGACAAAGAAGGGAAATCGTGGCTCAAATTGGTTCATCCTAAGAGTTAATGTAAAATAAAAAGAAAATAGAATAAGCATCAAGCACCTAAGAATTTTTGGCTCTAATTATCTAAGAGGAACTTCAATCACTCTTCCACATTGCATCATAAGTCTCAAATAATCGCAAAGCAAATCCAAGAATCAAATTACAGGAAGGAAAATCTAACACTCATGAAAAGAATGACTGAAATAAGATATACCAGTCAACAATGGCTCAAAAGTCTCACATAGGTACTCAAGCTATCCATATTGGTCGAGCGGGGAGACCATTCTAACCACAAACAAGTTCAATCCCAAGCCAATCAGTGAATGGGTTTTCAAAAACAAGTTTTTCAATTTTTAAAATCACACATATATTACATATCATCATCGAGACATAGTCGTATATATGCAACCCAAAGCAAAAAGTAATCTCTCCCCCAAGCTAAACTTCACATTGTCCTCAATGTGAACATATATCGAATAAGAACAAGCAAGAGAAAGAGAAAACTAGGCCCTACTGGCAGAGGAGGGATTATACATATGGGCGGAGCTGGGACCGCCCTAAAAAAAAAAAACTGTCGCATCATATCCCCTAGACACTAAAAAAACAAAAACAAGAAAAAGAAAATAAAGGGGAAAATAAAACAAAAAAAATAAGAAAAAGGGAATGGGTTGCCTCCCATTTAGCGCTTGTTTAAGGTCATAAGCTCGACCTCCTTTAGTAGCTCAACCTGGGTCACCACACGGAGAAGATATTCCGTGGCATTGCTCATTAATATATCCACCTCCAAACAACTCCTTCAAATTAGAGTTGATGTGCTTTGTATCCGATTTTGTTTTGATGTAGTTAAATCCATCATGTGGTGGAATATAGTCACTTTTGCTCACAAGATTTTTATTAGAATAAACACACTTATCAACCAAAGGGTTAGTAGCATCAATTCTCAAACAAGTACCACCATCAAAAGTAAAATTATGGTCATTGAAAAGCTTAAACACAACTTGTTTATCCTGAGCTCTAATGGTCACTTGTCCTTTAGGAACATCTATTAAAGCTTGACTTGTAGCAAGAAAAGGGCGACCAAAGATAAGTGGGATCTTATGGTCTTCTTTTATATCCACTACAACAAAGTCAACAGGAAAGACAAGTTCACCAATTTCAACTAATACATCTTCAACTACACCCTTAAAAAGTCTAACAGTTCTATCAGCCATCTGAAGAGATACGGGGGAAGGTTTAAGGTTTTTCAAACCTAATTTGTCATACACCGAAGAAGGCATTAAGTTAACACTAGCACCTAGATCACACAAGACCCTATCAAAATATGTTTCGTTTATCATGCAAGGGATAGTAAAACTACCGGGATCATGCAATTTAGGTGGTAGGCTATCATTTAAAAGATTAGAACATTGTTCTTTTACTACCCAACTTTCTAATTTCTTATCATTACGATCATGATCTAGAATTCCTTTCACAAAATTTGCAAATTGAGGCATTTGAATTACAAGATCGGAAAAAGGAATGGTAGCATATACCTTTTTAAGAGTCTCAGAATACTTCCCAAAATGCTTATCGAGCACGGCTTTTGAAAGCCTTTGCGGGAAAGGAATTGGCTCCTCATATGCTTGTGGAGCGACATATTTGGGACCTTCTTTCTCATTCTTCTCTGTTCTTGACTCCACATTGCACGCTTTCTCTTCTAATCCTCCTATAGTCAATTCATCACTCTTCACGAATATTGCATTGCATTGTTTCGTCTGGACTTTTGCTTGATCTTGAAGAGTTGTTAGATGACTCACTTGTTGTGAAAGTTGAGAAAGATGAGTCTCTATCCTCTTATTTTGAGCGGTGAGCAATTGGATTGAGTTTTGAAAATATTCATTTTGCTTTGCTTGTAGCTCAAATTGCCTTGATATAAGCTCTTGTTTTTGAATTTGGGAGGTAGTAAAATCCTTAATAATTGATTCAAGATCAAATGTTGAGGCCTGAGGTGGTGGTGGTTGTGTGGATTGATGATTGGAAGGTGCCCTTGCTTGAAAAGCGGATGGTGGTGAAGGATTCGCTATAGCTTGAGTGTTCTTGTATGAGAACCCTTGATGATTTCTCCACCCTTCATCAAATGGCCTTGTGGAGGTAGTGGTATAAAAAGCATTAGCTTGCTCAATTGTCATTCCATCATAATTAGGTTGACACTCCCGCGCAGTATGGCTTTGCAATCCACACATCTGACAAGTTTCCATCGAGGGTCGAGGGGACTCGGCTTGGAGTTGATTGACTTTATGAGTTAGTGCCTGCACAGAACTAGTCAACATGGTTAAAGCATCAACATCATGTTTATTACCTATGTTGATAGCATTTCGTCCCCTTGGATGGTAATTATCATTAGCCGCCATCTTCTCAATCAAATCCTTCGCATCAGTTGGGTTCTTCGTCATGATAGAACCTCCGGACGCAGCATCAATGTATATGCGAAACTCATAGGTCAAACCATTATAGAACGTTTGGATCAACATCCACTCTGAAATACCATGGTGAGGGCATTGTCTTTGCAATCGTTTAAATCTTCTCCATGCCTCATATAGGGATTCGTCATTGGATTGATGGAAAGTAGATAGCTCGATCCTTAATTTTGCGGTTTTCTCTTGCCCCAAGAATTTGACTAGAAAGGCCTTGGCAAGCTTGTCCCACGTATCAAAAGAACCAATACCTTCATCTCGTAACCACTCCCTAGCTCTCTCCCGTAGTGAAAAAGGGAAAAGGCGTAGTCTAATAGCATCATCAGTGACACCATTGAGCTTCATGGTGTCACACTTCTCCAAGAAACTATCAATGTGACTCACTGGGCAATCATTAGGTGAGCCCGCAAAAGAATAATTGGAGATGAACTGTATGAATTGGGGCTTCTACTCAAAACTCTGAGCGGTGACAGGTGGTCTAACAATACTGGAGAGGAATCCGGTTGTTGTATCCGGAATACCATACTCCAAAAGAGATTTTGTTCCCAGATCGCCCATGTCTCTTTTGTTTTGATTCTTCCTCTTTTTACTTCTTCGTCTTCTTGCAGTAGCTTCGATCTCAGAATCAAAAGGTGTTAAATCATCTTACCTGAACTTCGAGTTTGCATGCAACAAAGAAACTAAAACAGAAGATCAAGTACACAAGGAACAATAGCCGAAGCAACAAAATAAATGCTTAGTAAAAACGAATCAGAAGTAACTAGTATAAAACCGTTAGTCCCCGGCAACGGCGCCAAAATTTGATAGGCGTGTCGCGTACCTAACAAAAATAACCTAACAAGACCACTACTATGTAGACGGGCAAGTAAGGGTCGGATCCCAAGAGACTATAGTTCAACTAATTAATTAGACTCAAGTAACTACTAAGCAAGTAACCAAATCAAATAAGTGAGAATTAATAACTAAGAGCAATATCAACTAATAAGCAATGAATAATCATACTATGGAATTAATCAAGAACTAAAAACATCTAAGATTAAGCATCCCCACTAATATGAATCAATGCAATAGAACAATCCCTTTCCCTCAATTAAATCAATAAACATTCCACAGGACAGATGCTCCCTAAAACAATACTAAGAGTTTCTTTCGATCAACTAATAGCTTCCCTAACATGCAATCATACCTATTTTCATGGAATCATACATATTAAAGACATTGAGAACGACATCTTATAAGTCCTAGCAAGAACAATTAGCTATTTTCATGCATAAAAGCTCTTACTTTTAATTAGGGTTCTAAAATCAATTAAGAATCAACTTTCGTTGTAAACCTAATCACATTCAATAATACTATTTCTAGTTAATCATTGATAATAAAACCAACCCTAACAAAGAGGAATTATAAATTAATCAAATTGGGAATTGGGAATCAAATAACACATCAATCCATATTAGGGTTCAACCTAACCCTAGATTATGAAACTACTCACACATGATAATAGAAATAACAAGAAAAATAATTAAAGAAAACATAATAACAATAGGAAATTAAAGAGATTAAGGTTGAAAGAGAAATACTTGAAATTGAATTAAGATGAATGCTTCAATGGGGTTCTATGTGTTCTCTAAATTAGAAAGTTATAATAAAAATTAGATGTTTTAAAATAGGGTTAAAACCCCTATTTATACTTTCCTAAAAATAAACATAAAATAATAAATAAAATAAATCTCCTGCGCATACGTACACGGGCCGTGTGCTGATGGGTACACGACCGTGTAGCTGACCATACTTGATCTTCAGATTTCATCATACATGTACACGGTCGTGTAGCTGAGAGGTACATGAGCGTGTAGGCGGACTTCTTACGGAGATGGAATCACACGACCGTGTAGCAAACACTCGAACTTGGAACCTTCGCATGACCGTGTAGTTAAGGGTACACGGCCATGTAGCATGTAAGCATGGATGGAAGAATCACACGACCATGTAGCTTATGGTACACGGCCATGTAGCATTACCATCAATCATCATCTATCACTCCAGCAAAGCTCTTTATAAAGCTCTCCAATCCACCTCAAAATGTCGTGGCATGCTCATAATCACTCCAAATGCTCCATTTCATCCTGAAATCACAACACACCAACCAAACAACCAAAATAGAAGAAATCGAGTCCAATTTGGATAAAACATACAGAAACACGAACTATATGTTGAATTTCTAGAGTAAAAACGTCCCAAATAACCCAAGAATAACGGTATAATATCGACTTATCAATGGCATTCAAAAAATTGAAGCCTTATTTTCTGGCTCATCCGGTGGTGATTTACACCGACCAGCCACTCAAGCGGCCAATGTCTACTTTGGAGTCAGCCGACAGAATGTTGAAATGGGCTATGGAAATGCAAAGTGACAAGGTAATAATCGCGTCGTCAAACGACTACACCTAGATCAAATATAATTTATACACCTAAACAAACCTAATACGAGTATAAGGCAAGCATAGGGGTCGAACCACAGAGAACGGTTAAACACCACCAAATGTTATCGACAATTAAGCTAGTCCGGAATAGGAGATAAGTAAACTAAAGTCTAAAAAAAATGCTAAAACAAGAAATAAAACATTAAGGGAAATGGTCTAGGAGTAGCATTCACTTGAACATAAACAAAGGCATAGGAGTTGAATTAATTATGAACTAAACATGCTCGAATATCGAAGTAAGGTCCAATCTAACCGCCTTCCGGGGCTAATCGGCTTCTCCTAACATAGCCTCTATGTTTCCACATTAGAACCATATACTAGGAGGTAATATCAAATAACAATCGATATAAATGAACTTAGCTAAGTCAACTTCCGTTTCATGTTAGCAAAGATTCACTCCCAATCAACTAACAACATGCATTTTGCAAGGAGATTGAAGAATATCAAGCATATAAAGACTTTAATCACAAATAAATCAATTCTAAACCCTAGAACATGCTCAAGATTCAACTACACCACCACCATCCCCTTAATGGGGGAATTACTCACTAATCATGATAACAACTAGATTAATCAACAAATAATCAAGAATCAACATGATTAATAAGCAATACCAACAACAAAAACAATAATCAAAAGAAAGCAAATAAAAATAGAGGAGAGAGAGTTAGAGATTCTCATTGATTGAAGATGGAAGTCTACAAACAAGATGATCAATCTTCTTCTTCAAGATCCAAGCTACAATCAACAATGGTGAAGCCCCTCACTTTCTCTCTCTAAACTACACTAATCCTAAACTAAACCTAGAGAGAGAAGCTCTCCTAAAACTAGGGAGAAAGGTCTAAAAGAATGAAGACGTTTTTTTGTGCAAAACAAGCCCCGCAATATATAAAGAATCGCGCAAAAACGCTGAACAGGACACGCTGCGCGCCCGCGCAAGGCAGCTGCGCGCCCGCGCATTTGAGGGTTGCGCGGCTTGTGCTTTGGTGTGTGCGCCCGCGTTGCTGGCTGCGCGCCCGCGCAGTGTCGGTGTGTGCCCGCGCACATGTCGCGCACAGGCCGCGCAAAACTTTCTGCCTTGCTTCTGCTATTTTGCCAGTTTTGCGCGGGTTCTCACAGGGCTGCGCGCCCGCACACTCTGGCCTTTCTTCGATTCTTCTCTCATGCTTCCTTGGCTTCTTCTTTGCAATCCAAGACTTTAAATACCTAAGCACAAACACCAAGGGAAGCAATAAGGTATAGGGAACGGTGCAAACACGCAATGAAGGCAAGCATTAAGGAGTATACGCGATTTCATTAAAAACACATCGAGACATGCATGCACGCATTATTTGAACAAAACAACTACAAAACACCCTAAGACAAGCTAAAACAAGGCATAAACACTATCCTAGGAGCGACATAAATGTCACTCATCAAATTCCCCCAAGCTAAACCTTTGCTCGTCCTCGAGCAAAGCTAGAGCAAAAGAGAACAAGAGGAAAATTATTGGAAGCAAAAGAAACAAAATAGAAACAAGGAGAAAGAATGTACACTAACTCACTAACGTAGGAATCACGGTTGTTTTTAGCTACAACAAGCCCTTAAAACCCCAAAGTCGCCTATGAGGACGAGTGAGGTCTCGTGAGGGTTTCCTAAGAGCTTAACCCACAACTCTTGAGAAAAACCAAGGCAAGGCAACAAAAGGAAAAGGAAGAGAAACACGAAGAGAAAAAGCAAACACAAGTTCATATATGGACAAGAGATAGGGACAAGTACTAATGAATGCAAACCTTTCTAAATGGACAAATGTATGCACGTTCCAAGATGTCAATGGTTGATTGAAACATAACACATGCTAAGCATAGAGAACTACTTAGGACTCAATCCACCCTAGCCCCAACCAATCGGGCCACGTTCTCTCCACTAGCTTCAAATCAACCCTTAAGCTAGCTTCTCAAGATTCCACGAAGGAATCGGAAAAATATAAAGAAATGAGAAATTTGAGTAGGTAATCCCGACGTCTCAACTATGCATACTCTTTCCATAGGTTTGAAGTCTATCTCCCTCCACCGTTCTTTTGACCTAACCCACTAGAGTCTAAGGGTCTTTTTATTGGTTGTAACGTAAGGCTAAGGGTTAAGGCGGGGTAAAAATTTTAAATTTGGTGATAATTCCTAAGTGAAGCAAAAAGTGCGGCCGACACTCAAAAATAACTCAAGAATTCACTAAATATCAAGAAAAAAATACCACTAATGCCATTCCCCAAAGCTTATTCAACACAAACACACAATATTCCCCCCAAGCTTGAACAAAGCATTGTCCTCGATGCTTAAACTAAGGAAGAAAATGAAACCAACTAAATATTTTTTTTGTTGTTTTTGTTTTTTTTTTTCACTTTTTTTTTTCTTTTTTTTTTAACTTTATTCAATGTCCTTGCCTTTTTCAAATTATGGACGGCTTTTTCTTGAAACTTCATTTGATTTTCATGAATTGCATCATTCATCACAAGCTCAACTTTAACCAAATCTCAAAGTGCTTCTTGTTTATGATCAACATTCTCAAAACTAAAACCTCACATGCCAATTCTTCACTAACTATAAGGGTTGGTTAACATAGGCTACTAGGTTTATAATGTGGTTTAAACAAGAGCGGGAAACATAAGGCTCAAATTGGTTAGCAAGTAGGTTTATGCAAAATAGAAAATCAAATTTGTAACAAAATAAAAAGAAGATAAAGAAAAATGAGAAAGAAATGCCCTTTTCCTCCCCTAGAGTGCTTCGGTCACGATCTTGGGAACTATAAGTCAAAACAAGGATCAAGACATGCATAGCTAAGGATCCAAATGCGCCACACAACAAAGTGATGAAGGCTAGAACAATGTTACCTCACACGGGATTATAACTAAGCAAATACCAACTAAGGGTGCCAAATCCACTATAGAGAGCAACACCATCTTACCACATACCACGTGAACTAAGGCTTCATGGCGCCCTAAAAGTTCTTAACCCGGCTACCTTAGCATGTAATATCCTAGAGTCAACCAATGACACTCTCAAACCGTGCACACATTAACCACTTAGGAAGAAAGGCATTCAAGAGTAAACAAATCCAAAAGATATAATGTCCAAAATAAGTACAAACAAAACACAATTGCTAAACTTGCCTCAAAGTAAACAAAAATCTTTTTGGATTTTCCAAAAGAATGAAAAACATGGAAATGCATATACTCAAGTGCATGACAAATATGAATCAACATCCCACCAAACATGGTAGAATACCCTCCCCCAAGCTTGAATGAAACCAAGCTCTCAAATCATAAACGATGAAACCAAGGAGGGGAAAACAAGGAAAAATTAATCCAACATTACCAACACATGATCTTCAAGTCACAATAAGTAAGAGAGAGAGGGAAAAGAAGGATATTACCGGATATGGGATAAATGCAAAATCACACAAAAAACCCGAAATAACCTCATGTGAGCCACAATCTCTACAAACAAGGCTTGAATTCCACATGATAGGTAAGTTGAGGCACATTTCCTTGATTCTTGATCATCACCAATGCGCAAGAGTATATCAAGTTGTGTACCTAGCAAGGAACACAAACACGTCCATGAGAGAAAATCTAATCTAAAAACAAAAGAAAATGAAAGCAATAAAACACGGGTTACTTCCCGCAAAGGCTTGTTTAACGTCTAAGCGAGACCGCTCTAGGAAATAATAATTCAACGCACGCAAGAGCTTGTCAAATGCACTACTACACATTTCATATGATAGAAGGTAGGCAAATGACGGGATAAGAACGTGCAATAAGATCGTTGCACGCAAGTGAGAAGGGAGATGCCAAAAGAAAGAAGAAGAGGGATCAAAAGGAAAAACAAGAAAATAAGAAGAAGAAGAAGAAGAAGAAGAAGAAGAAGAAGAAGGAGGAGTAAAGAAAAGGAAAGAAAAAGAAAAAGGCAAAACCTCCTCACTAAAATATTTTTGGGTGGCAACATCACCCTTTTCTTCAACAATAGACGAATGAGGGGAATTAAGATCATCATAGACAAGGGAGTCCCCAATAGGTTTATCAACAAAGGAAGGGAGAAAAATAGGGCAATAGGGGATGTGGTCAAACCTTTGAGAAAAAGGGGTATGAGAATTAGTTAAAGGGTTCGCGACTCCCTCAACACAAGGTCTCACATTGCCAATGAGGGCATGAAAATCAATCATAGAGTCCTCAATTGAAGTCCTCTCACAATCGACATATCCCTCAAGCTCAAAAACTCCAAAGGAATCAACCTCATCCTTCTTTGCACCACTATAAACAACTTTTCCTTCCACAAACTCAAAACCCAAGTCCTCAAAACCGTGCATGAATGGATGCAAAAATAACTCAAAATCATCTCTCTCCCGTGAAGCATCATCAATGAACTCACTTAGAAGGCTATGAGTTTTCATTTGACTCTCAATAAACACATTGGACATAACCTCAAACAAGTCCAAACACTCATGGATAGGAGAGTCACATTCATACACTTGAGGCTCATCAAGATGGGAAAGAGGATTAGGATTTTCAAAATCAACACTCTCTTCATTCTCTACTCCTTCACCATCACTCGAATGCTCTCTAATGGGATCCTCACTCATATGGGGAAGAGGAGAAGAAGGAAGGGCATTTTCTTGAGAGTTGGCTAATTGGAGAATTTGGCTCTCAAGCATCTTCATTCTAGCTTCCACCTCCCTATTCTCAACTTCCCTCATCTCGTTATACCTCTCCATCATCTCCATTATCTTCATTATCTTCTCTTCCTTCAAATTTTCCATAGAATTGCCCTCATAAAAGGATTCATTAGAAGCATAAGGGAAATCAATTGGAGCTATGTAAGAACAAGAAGATGAGGAGGGAGGATCATTCACATTATATACATGAGCATCATCATATTGGGGAAAGGGGGCATAATCAAGCAAATGAGATTCATTATCAACATTACGAGAAAAAGAGTTGAAATCACTTGTACTAGGTTCACATATAGGATCACAAGACAAATCATGGGGATTCATGCCACCAATAAAACTATTATCACATTGAGAAACAAAATTAGCAACATTACATGCCCTATTGCGTACATCCTTAGCTAACCGTACAAAAAAGCTCCAAGCACTATGAACCGTTAATGCTTGAAATTCACCATTAAACCTACTTTCAACTTCATATCTCGTTTGTTCATTCATGCCACAATAACAAATCTCACAAGCTTCACAAGGAATACAACCATTATAGTTCAAAAACTCTACAAGTCTATGGAAATAGACATAAAAAGGCTCACCATCATATTGAGGAAAAGAAAAACGTGCCATTTTTCATCAACAAAAACAAAACAAAGAGAACATAAATAAATCAAAGGAAAAATATATACAATGGACTAGTCTCAATAAGATAACACAACGGTAATGGAAGCCGTTCCCCGGCAACGGCGCCAATTTGACAAGGTAATAATCGCGTCGTCAAACGACTACACCTAGATCAAATACAATTTATACACCTAAACAAACCTAATACGAGTATAAGGCAAGCATAGGGGTCGAACCACAGAGAACGATTAAACACCACCAAATGTTATCGACAATTAAGCTAGTCCGGAATAGTAGATAAGTAAACTAAAGTCTAAAAAAAATGCTAAAACAAGAAATAAAACATTAAGGGAAATGGTCTAGGAGTAGCATTCACTTGAACATAAACAAAGGCATAGGAGTTGAATTAATTATGAACTAAACATGCTCGAATATCGAAGTAAGGTCCAATCTAACCGCCTTCCGGGGCTAATCGGCTTCTCCTAACATAGCCTCTATGTTTCCACATTAGAACCATATACTAGGAGGTACTATCAAATAACAATCGATATAAATGAACTTAGCTAAGTCAACTTCCGTTTCATGTTAGCAAAGATTCACTCCCAATCAACTAACAACATGTATTTTGCAAGGAGATTGAAGAATATCAAGCATATAAAGACTTTAATCACAAATAAATCAATTCTAAACCCTAGAACATGCTCAAGATTCAACTACACCACCACCATCCCCTTAATGGGGGAATTACTCACTAATCATGATAACAACTAGATTAATCAACAAATAATCAAGAATCAACATGATTAATAAGCAATACCAACAACAAAAACAATAATCAAAAGAAAGCAAATAAAAATAGAGGAGAGAGAGTTAGAGATTCTCATTGATTGAAGATGGAAGTCTACAAACAAGATGATCAATCTTCTTCTTCAAGATCCAAGCTACAATCAACAATGGTGAAGCCCCTCACTTTCTCTCTCTAAACTACACTAATCCTAAACTAAACCTAGAGAGAGAAGCTCTCCTAAAACTAGGGAGAAAGGTCTAAAAGAATGAAGACGTTTTTTTGTGCAAAACAAGCCCCGCAATATATAAAGAATCGCGCAAAAACGCTGAACAGGACACGCTGCGCGCCCGCGCATTTGTGGGTTGCGCGGCTTGTGCTTTGGTGTGTGCGCCCGCGTTGCTGGCTGCGCGCCCGCGCAGTGTCGGTGTGCGCCCGCGCACATGTCGCGCACAGGCCGCGCAAAACTTTCTGCCTTGCTTCTGCTATTTTGCCAGTTTTGCGCGGGTTCTCACAGGGCTGCGCGCCCGCACACTCTGGCCTTTCTTCGATTCTTCTCTCATGCTTCCTTGGCTTCTTCTTTGCAATCCAAGACTTTAAATACCTAAGCACGAACACCAAGGGAAGCAATAAGGTATAGGGAACGGTGCAAACACGCAATGAAGGCAAGCATTAAGGAGTATACGCGATTTCATTAAAAACACATCGAGACATGCATGCACGCATTATTTGAACAAAACAACTACAAAACACCCTAAGACAAGCTAAAACAAGGCATAAACACTATCCTAGGAGCGACATAAATGTCACTCATCACAAAGCCTTGAAATCACTTACGAACCAATGAAGGCAGTGAAAGATCAGGTGTTTGCCGACTTCATTGTTGAAATAACCCGTCCGATGGCTCCAGATAATCTTGATCAGGTTTGGAAAGTGTTTGTAGACGGGGGCTCTATAAAGAACGTCTGTGGTGCAGGCGTAATTTTTGAGTCTCATGAGGAGGACAGATATGAGTATGTACTACGGTTCAAGTTTCAGGCCTCAAACAATGAGGCGGAATATGAAGCCCTGCTAGCCGGAATCCGCATGTGTAAGGTGGCAGGGGCAACTAAAATTGACGCCTACTCTGATTCACAGTTGGTCGTTAGCTAATGTGAGGGAAAATTTGAGGCAGCTCACCCGGCTGTGATCAAATATCATCAGGCAGTCAAAGAGGAGGCTGGGTCACTTGAGGAGTTTCATTTGAATCAAGTACCCAGGTTTGATAACAACCGGGCGGATGCACTGTCAAAACTTGCATCCTCCGCCTGCCATGATACGCCTCGGTTAGTCTTTTGGGAAGTTCTTGAAAAAAGAAGCATATATGAAGATCCCATTGGAGTCCTGGACCGAAGCTCTACCTGGATGGATGGCATCCGGGCATACCTCTCAGACGGTAAGCTTCCTGACTCGCCACAAGAGGCAGCCGTTTTGAAAAAGCGAGCCGCAAGCTTCGAATTGAGAAATGGAGAACTCTTCAAGGCGGGGTTTCTTAAGCCTCTTTTGAAGTGTGTAAACCCAGAAAAGGGGAAAGAAGTTCTTAAAGACTTGCACTCGGGATTCTGCGCCTCCCACATAGGCGGCAGATCCCTTGGCGTCAGAGCCAGACGACATTACTTTTGGCCCACTCTAGAGGCAGACGCCAAGGAGTTGGTGAAGAAATGTGACAAGTGCCAGAAATTTGGCAAATTTATTCACCGTTCGGCTACTGATCTAACGACCATCCACAGCCCAATCCCGTTTGCAAAATGGGGCATGGACATCTTAGGACCTTACACGCCTGCACCAGGCGGAAAGCGTTACATCTTGGTGGCTGTGGATTACTTTACCAAGTGGGTAGAGGCTGAGGCGGTAAAGAATATCAAGACATCAGACGTCATCTTCTTCATCTGGAAGAATGTTATCACCCGATATGGGGTTCCTATGTCCATGGTGTTTGATAATGGTCCTCAGTTTGAGACGCCTCAGTTAAAAACTTGGTTGGGAGCTCAAGGGATCTCAAGTTGTTTTGCATCAGTCGGCCGACCCCAAGCAAACTGCCAAGTTGAAGCGTTCAACAAACTGATCTTAGACGGCATTAAGAAGAAAATTGAAAGAGCCGGTGGCTTATGGGCTGAGGAATTAATCCATGTCCGATGGGCCATCCGGACAACAGCAAAAGGGGCAACCGGTGAAACCCCATTTCTCATTGTTTACGGTGCTGAAGTCGTCTTGCCCATTGACCACTATGAGCCGACTCTCAGAGTCATGCTTTATGATGAAGAGGCAAATTAAGAGGCCATGCGCCTAGCATTGGACTCACTCCTAGAACGCAGGAGCAACGCCACCTTGCATCATGAGATTTACCGTCTGAGAATGACAAGAGTCTACAACAAGAAGGTACACAGGCGTCCTTTGAAAGTGGACGACCTAGTGTTACGGAAAATCGAGGCAACCGGTAGGGCCTATGAGCTTGGAAAGCTAACTCCAAATTGGGAAGGCCCCTACCGGATTTATGAAGAACTAAGAGACGACACTTATCGCCTCGAAACTCCAGACGGCAGGCGTCTGCCTAGAACTTGGAATGTAGACAATTTGAGAAAGTACTACTTCTGAGATTTGTAATTTTTGTAAACAAGAAGTAAATTAATGAAAAATTGCTTTTTGTTTTCACTTTTGTTTTGTTTGTCTTGTACTCCGTCTGAAGCTCAGACGGGTCACTTGTTTATTTCTCTAAGTTTGTCACTTTAAAATTGAATTAGCGTCTGTCTGACGAGAGGCCAATGGCCAGATTATTAAGTTAAGCACAAAATCGCTTAGTGGCTATACAAGCGTTCTCAAACAAGACCAGAGGCCAATGGCCGGATGGCTGCTTTTCCCTTAAATTTTCTTGTCCTAACATGGACAAAGGCGTTTGGCGACACCCCTCCGGGTGCAATCGTCGCAGAGAGAAGCCAACCTGCTTACTCTACGTACCAATTCAGGCAGCCACAATTGGACGGCTGAATCAGCCATCCATAGCCGTCTGATCTGAACCATCTAAGGAACGACCAAGTTTCGGAACCCGGATGTCCAATGACATCAGTCGGCAACCAACTGAAGTTCTTACTTAGCGATTCTCATTTTAAATTGCATACATCCTCGTTTGGTGCAAAATAGTTGTGCAATGGCTATGTAATCTCTACCTAGACGGTCAACACCGTCTAGCTAGTGACTGGAACGCCTGTTAATGTACGGCTATGTACTTGGTTTGAGGAAATCACTACTGTGATTGATTGACTTACAAACGTATCATGCTCTTTGCAGCATCAGACGTTCCCAAATCAATCAACCAACTCCACTTGAAACCAACCACACAGCCGTCCAGGGGCAATGACAGCCGCATACTTTTGACAAGTTAGGCAGAGATCGCCGCATGCTTTTGATAAGTTAGGCAAAAATTGAAAAAATTGAAAATACAAAAATTGAATTGCAAACACAAGCGCAAAGTAATAAAAACTGACTCAGTCGGTGCATTCATTGAATTTCCACCCTGCCAAACGGCTGTGATGGATTAATTGTTATCCGGACCCCGTCCGGGAAAGAGAAATTGTTTCATAAACACGGCTCCGTAGCCGGTAAAGATACACGTATACTCGGCACACAGGCCGAAAAAGCAAGTTGTTTGGCATATTGACAAAGATGAAAATTAAAAAAAATAATAATAAATAAAAAATAAAAAAAAAGAAGTTGGCACACAGCCGTTGAATTCACTGCCCCATAGACAGTCCTTCCTGGCCCTTCTCCCCTTGTTCTTCAATCTCGGGGGCTTCAGGCTCGCGTTTCTCTGTGTTGGCCCAGGCGAGGAAAGACATACGCTCTGGCTCACCTTTCTCTCTTAAGTATATCACCTCTTCAGCATATTTATGAGCCAGAGCCCAGACGCCATAATCCTTGTTTGGATACAAGGCAGCCTAGGCGATCTTAATCATGACCTCGCTGTCAGCGGCCATCTCAACTACCAGGCGGTTTTGATCCGCCTGCAGAGTCGCTTTGGCCGCCTCCTTCTCCAATTTGGCAACCTTCCCCTTCAGATCAGTGTTCTCTTTCGAGACACACTAAAGCTTCTTCAGATCCTCCTGAGCCTTCTTGAGGTCCTCCCTGAGCTTGGAGAGGACCTCCTCCGCCTGTTTCTGGGCCGTCTCAGCATCATCAGCCCTCTGCTTGGCCGCCCGGAAGTCCGCCACCAGCTCTTGGATCTTGGCCGCCGGTGTAATTTGGGTAACTTTGGTTTCAAGATCGTCAATGATACACGAGTATAAAGCAACATTATTGGCGTTTGAGGCAGACTACTTGGCCCGTCTTACCTCATCTCGCTTGCGGGTGTAAGGACTCTTGTGCTCGTCTACCTGCAGAAGAGCCTGCAAAAGCAAGCAGGGTTAGTACTGCATGCGGAGAAAAACTTGGAGAAAAAATTATTCAAAATTATTCAAGTGTCTTACCTCATCTAGGAGGGACAGGATACGTTCAAGATTGAACGTCTAAATCCCCAGGATAGCATCCTTATCCCGTTTGCTGACAGCCTCCAGCATGGCCTTGGCGTGCTTCTAGACGTCTTGCCAGTGGGGTGATTGATCTACACCACAATCAGTATTAGAGTGTGAAACTAAAGCAGCACCAATCTGGTTCCGACCGTCTGGGGATGACGTCTGCTGGGAGTGTGATTTCACTCGCATCGGCCATCCCAGCTCAGGCGGGGATTCAAAAGGGTTCTTACCTGCAGAGCAAGCCAGGCGAGAGCCGCTGGAAGGCATGGTGAACCCCCCCCGGTTGCAGATAGGGGTTTAGCCAGGTCAAGGCCTAGAGAGGCACTCACCCTCTCCGTCCTTCCCCTTATCCGCATTTGAGTCTTCCCGCCTGGGGCGTTGGGAGTTGCGGTGGAGGCAGCCTTTTTTGAGAACTTGCTGGGGTTAGAGGCGGTGGTCTCAACCCTAGCCCGTTTGAGTTTTTTCTTAAACGTCTTGTCCACCTCTCCTCCCTGAGAAAATAAACAAAAAAATGTTAGCAGTCGAAGAAAGAAAACTTTGAAAACAAACTCAAGAAAAGAGTCAGACTTTACCTTGGCCTTGAGCTCTTTCGCCTAGGCTTCCGCCAAGTCTCGGCGGATCTATGCTGAGGACCGTCTGGGGGTGTTCTCGTCTGGCAGCATGTTCAAAGCTTCTTCTGCAAAAACAAAAAAGGAATTTATAAGTCCATCATAAAAAACAATTCTGATACAAAAGTACTACAGACGGAAATGTATTCAGGTGCTTACGTCTGGTGAACATGTGTCCTAGCCCGCAGGCGGCTAGGAAGCATTCGTCCCTGAGCCAGGCGCTCTTAGGGATCCAGTTTCTAGGGACTTTTATTGTCTCCCCAGTTGACAATGTGGCGTCTGTGAGGCCGAAGAAGTCAGCTTCAATTACTTTGTCGAAGTCCTCATCCGGGATCCGGGGAAAACAACATTTCCGACCCAAAAGGTCAGGCTTCTTATTGTATTGGTGAAGCTCGCAGTTCTCCCGCCTGGTCGAGGCCGTCAGCAAGTAGAAACTATGCTTCCAGCCATCAATTTTTGAGACCTTATGCAAGGTCATTGTGTATTGAGGGAACGTGGTCAAAGTATATGACGCTCTATACCCGCCTTGGCTGCGGCTAAGATAGTGCATCTTAGCAAAAGCTTCCCATCCGGGGTGAATTCCTTGGATTTCACAAGCGGCAATATACCCTAGAATTTTTGCCCAAGAATTGGGGGTAAGTTTCCAGACTCCGAGGCCGTAGCCTCTCAAGATTGCCTTCACCGCCTGGTGAAGGGGGAAGCGCAGACCAGCCTTAAACGCCGCCTCGTAACGGCCGAAGTAGCCGTTGGCGTTTCGTTCATTATCTTCCCAAGAGATGGTGCCGTCTGGAGGAGGAACCCTTATTTTCCACCCGTCTCCCATTGGGTGCACTTTCAAAAAAATTTCAAGGCCTCTTTCCATGAGGTCCCTGTCTTTGATGGAGACGTGGATCTTGTAGGGATTGTCCTTCTCGTTCCATTTCTACCTCTCTTCTTCCTCGCTATCCTCAAGCGGGGGATGATCATCGCCGCTCTCAGAAGAGGAGACGGTAAATCCACTTCCCGTCTCCTCCCCAGATTGGGAGACAGAAGCTAAGGCGGCCTCCTCACCGCCTTGGTCGCACTCGTCCAAAAACGAGTCTGGAGGAGTTGGGGGGCCACGCGAAGGGGATCTCTCCGGAGCCGTCTGGTGTTCTGAGCCAAACGTCTCTCCCTCAGGCGTTTGGCCGCCTGAGCCTTCGCTCTTATAATTTGGATCCTTTGCGTCTGCATAGTCCGAGCCATTGTGTCCTGCACAGACGCGCAAATGGTCGAAATCCAAGCATGAGGGTGGTCCCAACACCTTGAGACGGCACTACCAGTCCTAGACTCAGCCGTCCCTGGTGAATGGCTGGATTCTAACCTAGGTTGTGCCATGTGTGTTGGTGATGAATCCATTTATTACAAGAAATATGTACAAGCGGTAAAATTAAAAAGAGGTGAGAGAGTCAGAGACGGTACGTTTAGGTTTGATATCTGAAGGTAGACAGGTCTGCCTTTGTTAAGAAGAAAGAGTTTTCTTAACTTGCGCTTGACTCAGACGGATGACTTCTGCTCTGTCTTTCAAGATTCTCTGTAAGTTTTCTCTGAATATTTTTGTGAAACGTACAAAAATTATGAGGGTAAGCCGCTATATAAAGAGGGTAAATTAAGGGGTATTCCTGTAATTTACTCAGATTGTGAACAGTAAAGTTTAGGCGGTAAAATTACCACCAATCAAAGAGTGACGCGTGTCACAGATGCCACGTGGCGCGCCACGGCATATCTGTGATGGGCAAATGTTTAGGGTAATTTTACCCCACCATGTGGACCAACCAGAGGGTAACATGTCAGCCCCAGGGTGGTCCAAAGTGGACCTATCCCTGCTTGACACATGACATCCCAGATATTTGGAGGATGACGGCCTTCAGGCCCAAATCCCGAGAAAGCCATAAAACGGCGCAGCCCACCACTGATTAGGGTTCTGTGACCTAATCAGGGGCACAATTCCCAAGGACCCTATAAATAGGGAGATTCCCCTCTTTTGGAGGGCACGTTTTTCCATTTATTACAAACTGTCCCTTTGATAGAGACAACTGAGCTTGGAATCCGAGCAGATCCCCACCTAAATTTCCGCACCTTTTTTTTCTCCTTTCAAGTTACTAACTTGACCATCGGAGGCGGAGCACCTACCAACTCGTGTCTCCGTTTGACTTGCAGGTACAAGCCGCACCGGACCATTCTTGGACCTGTAACTCTCCCAAGGTACAAAAACACCAAAAACAGGTGGAACCATCAAATGTGCCTTTAAACAGTCAATAACCCGTTCCAAACTTGCGCCGATATCTTGACCTCAAGATTACCACGGACATTTATGGAAACATATAAGTGTCATATATGGTTTCAAAAGTCATTATATGACCCTAAGATTTATCCCCAAGGGTCTCTAGACTTTTCGCCACCGGGCCCCGTAACCTCAAAATTCCTCAAAAAGCGTGTATTATAGCCTTCAATTTTGGAATTTTTTGACCTTTTTTCGCCCAGAAATAAAAACTGCCGAGATGACGAGATGTTTACCATGGTTCCCAATACCCTCCGTGATTCCTATTGAGTGGGTGGAACCATTCAATATGCCTTTCAACAGTCAATTTACCCGTTCCAAACTTGCACCGATATCGTTACATCTAGCCTGCCACGGACATTTATGGCAACATATAAGGGTCATATATGGTTCAAAACGTCATTATATGACCCTAAGATATATCCCCTAGGGTCTCAAGACTTTTCGCCACCGGGCCCCGTAACCTCAAAATTCCTTAAAAAGCGTGGATTATATATAGCCTTCAATTTTGGAATTTTTTTACCTTTTTTCGCACGGAAATAAAAATTGCCGAGATGTTTACCATGGTTCCTTATACCCTCCAGGAGTCCAATTGAGTGGGTGGAACCATCCAATATGCCATTAAACAGTCAATTTACCCGTTCCAAACTTGCACCGATATCGTGACCTCAAGCTTACCACGGATATTTATGAAATCATATAAGGGTCATATATGGTTCCAAACGTCATTATATGACCCTAAGATGTATCCCTTAGGGTCTACAGACTTTTCGCCACCGAGCCCCGTAACCTCAAAATTCCTCAAAAAGCGTGGATTATAGCCTTCGATTTATGAATTTTTTGACCTTTTTTCGCCAAGAAATAAAAATTTCCGAGATGTTAACCATTGTTCCTAATACCCTTCGGGAGTCAAATTGAGTGGGTGGAATCATCAAATATGCCTTTGAACAGTCAATTTACCCGTTCCAAACTTGCACCGATATCGTGACCTCAATTCTACCACAGACATTTGTGGCAACATATACGAATCATATATGGTTTCAAACGTCATTATATGACCCTAAGATGTATCCCCTAGGGTCTCAAGACTTTTCGCTACCGAGCCCCGAAACCTCAAAATTCCACAAAAAGCGTGTATATAGCCTTCAATTTAGGAATTTATTGACCTTTTTTCATCCGGAAATAAAAAATGCTGAGATGTTTACCATGGATCCTAATACCCTCGGGTAGTCCAGTTGAGTGGGTGGAACCATCCAATACGCCTTTAAACAATCAATTTAACCATTCTAAAGTTGCACCAATATCGTGACCTCAAACCTACCACGGACATTTATTACAACGTATAATGGTCATATATTGTTCTAACCGTCATTATATCACTCTAAGATGTATCCCCTAGGGTCTTAAGACTTTTCGCCGTCGGGCCCTGTAACCTCAAAATTCCACAAAAAGCGTGGATTATAGCCTTCAATTTTAGAATTTTTTAACCTTTTTCTCCTGGAAATAAAAATTGTCGAAACGTTTACCATGGCTCCTAATACCCTCCGGAAGTCCAATTGAGTGGGTGGAACCATCCAATATACCTTTAAACACTTAATTTACCTGTTCCTAATTTGCACCGATATCGTGACCTCAAGCCTACCACGGACATTTATGGAAACATATAAGGGTCATATATTGTTCCAAACGTCATTATATGACCCTAAGATGTATCCCCTAGGTTCTCAAGACTCTTCGAAACCGGACCCTGTAACCTCAAAATTCCTCTAAAACCGTGTATTATAGCCTTCAATTTTGGAATTTTTTGACCTTTTATCACCCGGAAATAAAAATTGCCAAGATGTTTACCATGGTTCCAAATACCCCCCTGGGAGTCCAATTGAGTGGGTGGAACTATCCAATATGCCTTTAATCAGTCAATTTACCCGTTCCAAACTTGCACCGATATCGTGACATCTAGCCTACCACGGACATTTATGGCAACATATAAGGGTCATATATGGTTCAAAACGTCATTATATGACCCTAAGATGTATCCCCTAGGGTCTCAAGACTTTTCGCTACCTGGCCCCGTAACCTCAAAATTCCTAAAAAAGCGTGGATTATATAGCCTTCAATATTGGAATTTTTTTACCTTTTTTCGCCCGGAAATAAAAATTGCCGAGATGTTTACCATGGTTCCTAATACCCTCCAGGAGTCCAATTGAGTGGGTGGAACCATCCAATATGCCTTTAAACAGTCAATTTACCCGTTCCAAACTTGCACCGATATCGTGACCTCAAGCCTACCACGGATATTTATGAAACCATATAAGGGTCATATATGGTTCCAAACGTCATTATATGACCCTAAGATGTATCCCCTAGGGTCTACGGACTTTTCGCCACCGGGCCCCGTAACCTCAAAATTTCTCAAAAAGCGTGGATTATAGTCTTCGATTTTTGAATTTTTTGACCTTTTTTCGCCCGGAAATAAAATTTTCCGAGATGTTTACCACGGTTCCTAATACCCTTCGGGAGTCAAATTGAGTGTGTGGAACCATCAAATATGCCTTTGAACAGTCAATTTACCCGTTCCAAACTTGCACCGATATCGTGACCTCAATTCTACCACAGACATTTGTGGCAACATATACGAATCATATATGGTTTCAAACGTCATTATATGCTTCTAAGATGTATCCCCTAGGGTCTCAAGACTTTTCGCTATCGAGCCCCGAAACCTCAAAATTCCACAAAAAGCGTGTATATAGCCTTCAATTTAAGAATTTATTGACCTTTTTACGTCCGGAAATTAAATAAAAAATGCCGAGATGTTTACCATGGATCCTAATACCCTCCGGGAGTACAATTGAGTGGGTGGAACCATCCAATACGCCTTTAAACAGTCAATTTACACATTCTAAAGTTGCACCAATATCGTGACCTCAAACCTACCACGGACATTTATGGCAACATAAAATGGTCATATATTGTTCTAAACGTCATTATATCACTCTAAGATGTATCCCCTAGGGTCTCAAGACTTTTCGTCTTCGGGCCCTATAACCTCAAAATTCCACAAAAAGCGTGGATTATTGCCTTCAATTTTGGAATTTTTTAACTTTTTTTCGCCTGGAAATAAAAATTGTCGAAACGTTTACCATGGTTCGTAATACCCTCCGGGCCCTCCGGGAGTCCAATTGAGTGGGTGGAACCATCCAATATGCCTTTAAACACTTAATTTACCTGTTCCTAATTTGCACCGATATCGTGACCTCAAGCCTACCACGGACATTTATGGCAACATATAAGGGTCATATATGGTTCCAAATGTCATTATATATCCCTAAGATGTATCCCCTAGGTTCTCAAGACTCTTCAAAACCGGACCCCGTAACCTCAAAATTCCTTTAAAAGCGTGTATTATAGCCTTCAATTTTGGAATTTTTTGACCTTTTTTTGCCCGGAAATAAAAATTGCCGAGATGTTTACCATGGTTCAAAATACCCTCCGGGAGTCCAATTGAGTGGGTGGAACCATCCAATATGCCTTTAAACAAACAATATAAGGGTCATATATGGTTCCATACTTGCACCGATATCGTGACCTCAAGTCTACCACGGACATTTATGGCAACATATAAGGGTCATATATGGTTCCAAACGTCAATATATGAACCTAAGATTATGTGAAAAAAGGGTCATATATGGTTCTAACCACTCAATTGGACTCCCGAAGTGTATTAGGAACCATGGTAAACATCTCGACAATTTTTATTTTCGGGCGAAAAAAGGTTCAAAAATTCCAAAATTGAAGGCTACAATCCACGCTTTTTGATGAATTTTAGGGTTACAGGCCCGGTGGCGAAAAGTCTTGATACCCTACGGGATACATCTTTGGGTCATATAATGACATTTGGAACCATATATGACCCTTATTTGTTGCCATAAATATCCGTGGTAGGCTTGAGGTCACGATATCGGTGCAAGTTTAGAACGGGTAAATTGACTGTTTAAAGGCATATTGGATGGTTCCACCTACTCAATTGGACTCCCGAAGAGTATTAGGAACCATGGTAAACATCTCGGCAATTTTTATTTCCAAGCAAAAAAAGGTCAAAAAATTCCAATAATCCACGCTTTTAGAGGAATTTCGAGGTAACGGGGTCCGGTGGCGAAAATTCTTGACACACTTGGGGATACATCTTACGGTCATATAATCATGTTTATGACCATATATTACCCTTATATGTTGCCATAAATGTCCATGGTAGGCTTGAGGTCATGATATCGGTGCAAGTTTGGAACAGGTAAATTGATTGTATAAAGGCATATTGGATGGTTCCACCCACTCAATTGGACTGTCGTGGGGTATTAGAAACCATGGTTAACATCTCGGCAATTTTTATTTCCAGGCATAAAAAGGTAAAAAAATTCCAAAATTGAAGGCTAATCCACGCTTTTTGAGGAATTTTGAGGCTACGGGGCCCGGTGCCGAATAGCCTTGAGACCCTAGGGGATACATCTTAGGGTGATATAATGACGTATGGAACCATATATGACCCATATATGTTGCCATAAATGTCCGTGGTAGGCTTGAGGTCACGATATCGGTGCAAGTTTGGAACGGGTAAATTGACTGTTTAAATGCATATTGGATGGTTCCACCCACTCAATTGGACTCCCAAAGGGTATTAGGAACCATGGTAAACATCTCGGCAATTTGTATATCCGGGCGAAAAAAGGTAAAAAAATTCCGTTAATTCACGCTTTTCGAGGAATTTCGAGGTTACAAGGCCCGGCGGCGAAAATTCTTGACACAGTTGGGGACACATCTTAGGGTCATATAATGACGTTTATGACCATATATGACACTTATATGTTGCCATAAATGTCCGTGGTAGGCTTGAGGTCACGATATAGGTGCAAGTTTGGAACGGGTAAATTGACTGTAAAAAGGCAAAGTGGATGGTTCCACCCACTCAATTGGACTCCTGGAGGGTTTTAGGAACCATGGTAAACATCTCGGCAATTATTATTTCCGAGCGAGAAAAGGTCAAAAAATTCCAAAATTGAAGGTTATCCACGCTTTTTGAGGAATTATGAGGTTACGAGGCCCGGAGGCGAAAAGTGTTGAGACCCTAGGGGATACATATTAGGGTCATATAATGTCTTTTGGAGCCATATATGACCCTTATATGTTGCCATTAATGTCCGTGGTAGGGTTGAGGTCACGATATCGGTGAAAGTTTAGAACTGGTAAATTGACTGTTTAAAGGCATATTGGATGTTTCCACCCACTCAATTAGACTCCCGGAGGGTATTAGGAACCATGGTAAACATCTCGGCAATTTTTATTTCGGGGCGAATCAAGGTCCAAAAATTCCAAAATTGAAGGCTATAATCCACGCTTTTAGAGGAATTTTGAGGTTACGGGGCCCGATGGCGAAAAGTCTTGATACCCTACGGGATACATCTTAGGGTTATATAATGACGTTTGGAACTATATATGACCCTTATATGTTGCCATAAATGTCCGTGGTAGGCTTGAGGTCATGATATCGGTGCAAGTTAGGAACTGGTAAATTGACTATTTAAAGGCATATTAGATGGTTCCACCCACTCAATTGGAATCCCGGAGGGTATTAGGAACCATGGTCAACATCTCGACAATTTTTATTTCAGGGCGAAAAGGGTCAAAAAATTCAAAAATTGAAGGCTTTAATCCACGCTTTTTGAGGAATTTTGATGTTACGGGGCCCGGTGGCGAAAAGTCTTGCGACCCCTAGGGGATACATCTTAGGGTCATATAATGACGTTTGGAACCATATATGACCCTTATATGTTGCCATAAATGTCCGCGGTAGGCTTGAGGTCACGACATCGTTGGAAGTTTGGAACGGGTAAATTGACTATTTAAAGGCATATTGGATGGTTCCACCCACTCAATTGGACTTCCGGAGGGTATTAGGAACCATGATAAACATGTCGAAAAATTTTATTTCCAAGCGAAAAAAGGTCAAAAAATTCAAAAATTGAAGACTATTAATCCACGCCTTTTCGAGGAATTTCGAGGTTAAGGGGCCTGGTGGCGAAAACTCTTGAGACCCTAGGGGATACATCTTAGGGTTATATAATGACGTTTGGAACCATATATGACCCTTATATGTTGCCATTAATGTCCGTGGTAGTCTTGTTTTCACGATATCACTGAAAGTTAGGAACTGGTAAATTGACTGTTTAAAGGCATATTGGATGGTTTCCACCCACTCAATTGGACTCCCTATGGGTATTAGGAACCATGGTAAACATCTCGTCAATTTTTTCTTCAGGGCGAATCAAGGTCCAAAAATTCCAAAATTGAAGGATATAATCCACGCTTTTTAAGGAATTTTGAGGTTATGGAGCCCCTGTGGCAATAAGTCTTGAGACCATATGGGATACATCTTAGGGTCATATAATGATGTTTAGAACTATATATGACCCTTATATGTTGCCATAAATATCCGTGGTAGGCTTGAGGTCATGATATCGGTGCAAGTTCGGAACTGGTAAATTGACTATTAAAGGCATATTAGATGGTTCCACCCACTTAATTGGAATCCCGAAGGGTATTAGGAAACATGGTAACATCTCTGCAAATTTTATTTCCGGGCGAAAAAAGGTAACAAATACCAAAATTGAAGGCTATAATCCACGCTTTTTAAGGAATTTTGAGGTTATGGAGCCCCTGTGGCGATAAGTCTTGAGACCATATGGGATATATTTTAGGGTCATATAATGATGTTTAGAACCGTATATGACCCTTATATGTTGCCATAAATGTCCGCGGTAGGCTTGAGGTCACG
The DNA here is from genome assembly GCF_948465745.1 of Chenopodium album. Taxonomy (NCBI): domain Eukaryota; kingdom Viridiplantae; phylum Streptophyta; class Magnoliopsida; order Caryophyllales; family Amaranthaceae; genus Chenopodium; species Chenopodium album. The sequence goes on along the minus strand of NC_137852.1, from coordinate 22,668,532 downwards.
ATATCGTTGGAAGTTTAGAACGGGTAAATTGAGTGTTTAAAGGCATATTGGATGGTTCCACCCACTCAATTAGACTTCTGGAGGGTATTACGAACCATGGTAAATATCTCGGCAAATTTTATTTCCGGGCGAAAAAAGGTAAAAAATTCAAAAATTGAAGGCTTATATAATCCACGCTTTTTCGAGGAATTTTGAGGTTTTGGAGCCCCGTGGCGATAAGTCTTGAGACCATATGGGATACATCTTAGGGTCATATAATGAAGTTTGGAACCATATATGACCCTTATATGTTACCATAAATGTCCGCAGTAGGCTTGAGGTCACGATATCGTTGGAAGTTTGGAACGGGTAAATTGACTGTTTAAAAGAATATTGGATGGTTCCATCCACTCAATTGTATTCCTAGAGGGTATTAGGAACCATGGTAAAAATCTCGGCAACTTTTATTTCCGGGCGAAAAAAGGTCAAAAAATTGCAAAATTGAAGGCTATAAATCCACGGTTTTTGAGGAATTTTGAGGTTACGGGTCCCGGTGGCGAAAAGTCTTGAGACCCTAGGGGATACATCTTAGGGTCATATAATGACGTTTGGAACTATATATGACCCTTATATGTTTCCATAAATGTCCGTGGTAGGCTTGAGGTCACTATATCGGTGAAAGTTTGAAGCGGGTTAATTGACTGTTTAAAGGCATATTGGATGGTTCCACCCACTCAATTGGACTCCCTGAGGGTATTAGGAACCATGGTAAACATCTCGGAAATTTTTATTTCCAGGCGAATAAAGGTCCAAAAATTCCAAAATTGAAGGCTATAATCCACGCTTTTTGTGGAATTTTGAGGTTACGGGGCCCAGTGGCGAAAAGTCTTGAGACCCTGGGGATACATCTTAAGGTTATATAATGACGTTTGGGACCATATATGACCCTTATATGTTTCCATTAATGTCTGTGGTAGGCTTGAGGTCACGATATCGTTGGAAGTTTGGAACAGGTAAATTGACTGTTTAAAGGCATATTAGATGGTTCCACCCACTCAATTAGACTTCTGGAGGGTATTAGGAACCATGGAAAACATCTTAGCAAATTTTATTTCCGGGCGAAAAAAGGTCAAAAATTCCAAAATTGAAGGCTATAATCCACGCTTTTTCGAGGAATTGTGAGGTTAAGGGGCCTGGTGGCGAAAACTCTTGAGACCCTAGGGGATACATCTTAGGGTTATATAATGACGTTTGGAACCATATATGACCCTTATATGTTTCCATTAATTTCCGTGGTAGGCTTGTGGTCACAATATCGGTGAAAGTTTGGATCTGGTAAATTGACTGTTTAATGGCATATTGGATGGTTCCACCCACTCAATTGGACTCCCTGAGGGTGTTAGGAACCATGGTAACCATCTCGTCAATTTTATTTCCGGGCGAATCAAGGTCCAAAAATTCCAAAATTGAAGGCTATAATCCACGTAATTAGAGGAATTTTGAGGTTACGGGGCCTGGTGGCGAAAAGTCTTTAGACCCTAGGGGATACATCTAAGGGTCATATAATGACGTTTGGAACTATATATGACCCTTATATGTTGCCATAAATGTCCGTGGTAGGCTTGAGGTCATGATATCGGCTAAAGTTTGGAACTGGTAAATTGACTATTTAAAGGCATATTAGATGGTTCCACCCACTCAATTGGAATCCCAAAGGGTATTAGGAAACATGGTAACATCTCGGCAAATTTTATTTCCGGGCGAAAAAAGGTAAAAAATTCAAAAATTGAAGGCTTATAATCCACGCTTTTTGAGGAATTTTGAGGTTTTGGAGCCCCGTGGCGATAAGTCTTGAGACCATATGGGATACATCTTAGGGTCATATAATGAAGTTTGGAACCATATATGACCCTTATATGTTACCATAAATGTCCGCAGTAGGCTTGAGGTCACGATATCGTTGGAAGTTTGGAACGGGTAAATTGACTGTTTAAAAGAATATTGGATGGTTCCATCCACTCAATTGGATTCCTAGAGGGTATTAGGCACCATGGTAAAAATCTCGGCAACTTTTATATCCGGGCGAAAAAAGGGTAAAAAATTGCAAAATTGAAGGCTATAAATCCACGGTTTTTGAGGAATTTTGAGGTTACGGGTCCCGGTGGCGAAAAGTCTTGAGACCCTAGGGGATACATCTTAGGGTCATATAATGACGTTTGGAACTATATATGACCCTTATATGTTTCCATAAATGTCCGTGGTAGGCTTGAGGTCACTATATCGGTGAAAGTTTGAAGCGGGTTAATTGACTGTTTGAAGGCATATTGGATGGTTCCACCCACTCAATTGGACTCCCTAAGGGTATTAGGAACCATGGTAAACATCTCGGCAATTTTTATTTCCAGGCGAATCAAGTTCCAAAAATTCCAAAATTGAAGGCTATAATCCACGCTTTTTGTGGAATTTTGAGGTTACGGGGCCCAGTGGCGAAAAGTCTTGAGACCCTGGGGATACATCTTAAGGTTATATAATGACGTTTGGGACCATATATGACCCTTATATGTTTCCATTAATGTCTGTGGTAGGCTTGAGGTCACGATATCGATGGAAGTTTGGAACAGGTAAATTGACTGTTTAAAGGCATATTAGATGGTTCCACCCACTCAATTAGACTTCTGGAGGGTATTAGGAACCATGGAAAACATCTTAGCAAATTTTATTTCCGGGCGAAAAAAGGTCAAAAATTCCAAAATTGAAGGCTATAATCCACGCTTTTTCGAGGAATTGTGAGGTTAAGGGGCCTGGTGGCGAAAACTCTTGAGACCCTAGGGGATACATCTTAGGGTTATATAATGACGTTTGGAACCATATATGACCCTTATATGTTGCCATTAATTTCCGTGGTAGGCTTTTGGTCACAATATCGGTGAAAGTTTGGATCTGGTAAATTGACTGTTTAATGGCATATTGGATGGTTCCACCCACTCAATTGGACTCCCTGAGGGTGTTAGGAACCATGGTAACCATCTCGTCAATTTTATTTCCGGGCGAAAAAAGGTCAAAAAATTCCAAAATTGAAGGCTATAATCCACGTAATTAGAGGAATTTTGAGGTTACGGGGCCTGGTGGCGAAAAGTCTTGAGACCCTAGGGGATACATCTAAGGGTCATAAAATGACGTTTGGAACTATATATGACCCTTATATGTTGCCATAAATGTCCGTGGTAGGCTTGAGGTCATTATATCGGTTAAAGTTTGGAACTGGTAAATTGACTATTTACAGGCATATTAGATGGTTCCACCCACTCAATTGGAATCCCAATGGGTATTAAGAAACATGGTAACATCTCGGCAAATTTTTTTTTCCGGGCGAAAAAAGGTAAAAAATTCAAAAATTGAAGGCTTATAATCCACGCTTTTTGAGGAATTTTGAGGTTTTGGAGCCCCGTGGCGATAAGTCTTGAGACCATATGGGATACATCTTAGGGTCATATAATGAAGTTTGGAACCATATATGACCCTTATATGTTACCATAAATGTCCGCAGTAGGCTTGAGGTCACGATATCGTTGGAAGTTTGGAACGGGTAAATTGACTGTTTAAAAGAATATTGGATGGTTCCATCCACTCAATTGGATTCCTAAAGGGTATTAGGAACCATGGTAAACATCTCGGAAACTTTTATATCCGGGCGAAAAAAGGTCAAAAAATTGCAAAAGTGGGTGGAACCATCCAATATGCCTATAAATAGTAAATTTACCCGTTCCAGACTTTCAACGATATCGTGACCTCAAGCCTACCATGGACATTTATGGCAACATATAAAAGACATATATGGTTTAAAACGTCATTATATGACCCTTAGATGTATCCCCTAGGGTCTCAAGACTTTCGCAACCGGGCCCCGAAACTTCAAAATTCCACAAAAAGCGTGTATTATAGCCTTAAATTTTGGAATTTTTTGACCTTTTTTCGCCCGGAAATAAAAATTTCCGAGATGATTACCATGGTTCCTAATACCATCCGGGAGTCCAATTGAGTGGGTGGTGTTTAGGGTAATTTTACCCCGTTATGTGGACCAACCAGAGGGTAACACGTGGCAGCTCCAAGGTGGTCAAAAGTGGACCTTTCCCTGCTTAACACGTGTCTTCCTAGATATTTGGAGGATGACGGCCTTCAGGCCCAAATCCCGAGAAAACCATAAAACGGCGCAGCCCACCACTGATTAGGGTTCTGTGACCTAATCAGGGGCACAATTCCCAAGGACCCTATAAATAGGGAGATTCCCCTCTTTTGGAGGACATGTTTTTCCATTTACTACAAACTGTCCCTTTGATAGAGATAACCGAGCTTGGAATCCGAGCATATACCCACCTAATTTTCCGCACCTTTTTTCTCTCCTTTCTAGTTACTAACTTGACCGTCGAAGGCGGAGCACCTACCAACTAGTGTCTCTGTTTGACTTGCAGGTACAGGCCGCACCGGACCAGTCTTCGAGCTTTAACTCTCCCGAGGGACAAAAACACCTAAAACATTTGGCGCCGTCTTTGGGGAGAGTACCTCGAAGATGGTTGGAGAGCCTTTACCCATTCTTGATCCTACAAACTTACAACCGGTTATACAACCGGAGAACCAAGAAAACCCTCAACCGGCATCTCAACCGGGAGGTTCTAGAATCCCTCAGTCGTTCCCTCAGCCATCGCCTGAGGTCGTCATTGAGGATGAAGCTTATTATGAAGATGATGATGACGTGGAAACCTATATCACAAAGGATGGGTCCTTCGTGTCCAAGTACAAGCGTTCCAAAGATAAATTGGAGCGCAACCTTGACCAGGCGCCCCTCTGAGAGGCCAGAATGGGAAACCCAAAAGGCCGGAGTTCAAGCCCCAGTCACCCGGGATTAGCTCATGAAATGAACTCTTTCAAGGGTGAAATCAAATCCATGATCAACAAAAACAAGGCAGGCTCTAGCAAGAGTCCGCCAGCTAAGAACTCTCCCACTCCTTGGAAGAAAAAGACCGTCAAGGACAGGCGTCCAACTCCCCATCCCAAAGACAAAGAAAGGGAGAAGGAGAGGATGACCTCCAAACGTGACTGGTCGAAAATTCTACTGCCTACTGATCCTTAGAGGCAGCCTCGGCAAGAACAGCCAGGGACCAGCAAGAAAACAGCCTCCGACGCTCGACACATCATCGAGCGGAAGAGAAACCAGCAGCTGTCTCTACTTCGAGCTTTCCAGACAGCTTCAAAGAAACTTCTGTAAGGAACTCACAGTCCTTACTTGAGAGTCGGACAGGCGGCAAAACCGTCAATATCGAGCCTCAACTGATCATTTGGTCTGTCCCATATGCGCCTCAAGCGCAGTATGGGCAATATGGCCTACAGTTCATGAAGCCTCCCCCTTAAGGAGGACAGGCGGCATACACCCCCGTCCAGCCTCTAGACTGGCAGCTCCGGCTGCTCAAACTTGGTGAACAACCCTCTGCATTTGCCAAGAATACAACCGAGGCGGCTCAGCCGTCCAAGGTTAAGAATGTGTTAGTGGGCACCTATGATGGTACCACCAACGCAGAAGACCACCTAATGGCATACACCAACCTCATGTGCTTACAGTGTTGGGACGATGCCACCTGGTGTCGATGTTCCCCGGCTACACTGAAGGGCATTGCCTAACAGTGGTTTGGCAACTTTCCAGCCGGCTCAATTGATTGTTTCAAGAAGCTAGCCTTCTTGTTTTCCACCAACTTCTCAATGAACATCCCTGCTAAGAAAACGAGCCTCGATTTGAGCACCGTTAAGCAGGGTGAGAAGGAAGGGCTACGTTCATATGTCAGGTGGTTCAACCTATCAGAATCCTGATCCAGGGACTGTTTGACGAGGTAGCTTTTACAGACTTTTTCAAGGGTCTGAGAGACGGGTCGGCTTTTAAGTTCGACCTTGTCAGAAAGGGGGCATTTACGCTACCGGCGGCCCTGAGGGAGGCGGAGAGCTACATTCAAGCTACCGACCTCTGCACGCCTGGTAGTCAGTTAGACTTTAAGAAGTCTGACAAACAAAAAGAAAGCCGGTCTGCTTAGCCGGGTAACAAAAAAGAAGAGAGCAAAAAGAGAAAATAAGTCCAGGCGGTTAGTGATTCTGACCAGCCGTCCCAGAAGAAAAAGAGAGAGTTTAAACCGTACGTCCCAAGTACAAGTTTAACAAAGGCTGCAACTCCATCCTCATGGAGGTAAAGGACCAGCTGTCCATTGAGAAGCCGAATCCAATGAAGAGTTCCGTCCAGTCACGGAAAAAAAATAAATTTTTTCAGTTCCATGAGGAGGTTGGCCATGACACCAACGACTATTTCAGTCTGCAATAGACGTTGGACCGTCTAGCTGACAAAGGGCTTCTAAAGTCCTACATTTCTAAGTCCCCAGCTTGGGCAAAGAAGAAAAGAAAGGGTCAGTCCCCCAGAATACCCAGCAGCCTACTAGTAGCTCGGATACCGAAAAGGATCCGGTCTACACTATAGCAGGCGGATTTTCATGTGGTGGCCCTACCATCTGGAACACCAAGAGCCATCTTCGAAAGATGGACAAGGATGATGATGAGCAGGCGTCTGCCAGTTCCACCTTCCCAGACGTCCTCATAACTGAGAAGGACAGGGGCAGCGTCCGCCGTACGCATGACGACCCGGTCGTCATTGAATGTAAGGTTGCTAACCAGTAGGTTGGAAGGATCCTTATTGACACCGGCAGCTCGTCGGACATTATCAGCCTCCGGTGCCTGCAGAAGCAGAAATACAATGTCAGCTGCATGCATCCGGTCACCCACCCCTTGGTTGGTTTTGGGGGTGGAATGGTCTACCCAGCAGGAAGAATTGACTTGCCCATCCGGCTGGGAGAAAAAGGCAGGGATGACATATTGTCGTCAAATTCTTGGTCGTTGAGGAGTTGACCGCCTATAATATCATCCTTGGTAGGCCAACCCTCAACGAAGCCAAGGCGGTAATCATCCCGTCTCTCATGCTGATCAAGTATGAGCGGGATTATGGCTCTGTTGGTTCCCTGAACGGGGATCAGAAGACGGCTCGGGAGTGCTATCTCTCAGCCGTTAAAGACACTGTGGCCTCAGACGGCCAAGAGAAGGAACAAATAGACCTTGACGATGTCAAGGATGCAAATCCTGCCCCAACAGCCGTTGGTAAGAAAAGAAAAGCACCTCTGCTGGTAGAGGTGAAGAAAGAGAAAAAATAGCAATCACTGACCGGGGAACGGTCAGACGAGCTCTGTCCCTAACCGGCTGATGAAAACATTGATCTCGCTTTGGACGACAGCCGTCAAGAGCGTATTGTGAAGGTTGGGACGTTTGCTTACGCTACTTTGGGTGCAAGGTTGCACGTTCTGCTGAAAGAATTCAAAGACATCTTTGCCTTTGAAGTGGAAGAGATGCCAGGCGTCAGCCCGGATCTCGCTCTCCACAAACTCGCCGTGGATCCTAAAAAGAAGCCCATCCGGCAAAAGAAAAGAAACCATGGCGAGGAAAGAAGTCAGGCGGCAGCTGCCGAAGTAAAACGCTGCTAGACGACAGGTTCATTCGGCCTTGTAATTTCCCCGACTGGGTGGCCAATGTGCTCCTGGTTAAGACACCGAATGGGACCTGGCGCATGTGTGTTGATTACACAGACCTCAACAAGGCATGTCTAAAGGATAGTTCCCCGCTTCCAAAGATCGACAGTCTGATCGATTCAACAGCCGGTCACGCCTTGATGAGCATCATGGATGCCTACTCCGGCTTCCATCAGATACCCCTCTGGAAGAAAGATCAAGAGAAGACGACCTTCGTCACTGATTTGGGGTTATTCTGTTATACTGTGATGCCGTTTGGCTTGAAGAATGCGCCCGCCACCTTCCAACGGATGATTAATACGGTCTTCATTAATCAAATTGGAAGGAATGTGGAGGTGTACATCGATGACATGATAGTCAAATCCAAGCAACAGACAGATCATCTTGCTTATCTCTGAGAAACATTCACCACCCTTAGGCGGCATAAGGTCATGTTAAACCTCAAGAAATGTGTCTTTGGTTTTGAGTCTGGGAAGTTTCTCGGATTCCTGATTGATCAAAGGGGGACAGAGGCTAACCCCGAAAAGATACAGGCTGTAATTGACATGAAGTCACCCCGTTCTGTGAAGGAAGTTCAGAGACTAACTGGTTGCCTAGCCGCCTTGGGAAGGTTCTTCAGCTGATCAGGCGACAAATGCCTTTACTTCTTACAAGCAATCAGGAAGAAGACCAGGTTTGAATGGAGAGACGATGCTGAGACGGCATTCCAGAAGCTAAAAGAGCACTTGCATTCTCTGCCTAGGCTGGTCAGTCCTCTGCTTAGGGAGACGTTGTACATGTATTTAGCCGTCTTAGATCATGCTCTTAGTGCCGTTCTCCTTGCTGAGCGAGACGGCGTTCAGCTCCCGGTTTACTTCATTAGCCATGTTCTTAAAAATGCTGAACTCCGGTACCCCGTGGTTGAAAATTTTGGCCTCGCTTTGTACATGGCATTCAAAAAATTGAAGCCTTATTTTCTGGCTCATCCGGTGGTGATTTACACCGACCAGCCACTCAAGCGGCCAATGTCTACTTTGGAGTCAGCCGACAGAATGTTGAAATGGGCTATGGAAATGCAAAGCCTTGAAATCACTTACGAACCAATGAAGGCAATGAAAGATCAGCCGTTTGCCGACTTCATTGTTGAAATGACCCGTCCGATGGCTCCAGATAATCTTGATCAGGTTTGGAAAGTGTTTGTAGACGGGAGCTCTATAAAGAACGTATGTGGTGCAGGCGTAATTTATGAGTCTCATGAGGGGGACAGATATGAGTACGTACTACGGTTCAAGTTTCAGGCCTCAAACAATGAGGCGGAATATGAAGCCCTGCTAGCCGGAATCCGCATGTGTAAGGCGGCAGGGGCAACTAAAATTGACGCCTACTCTGATTCACAGTTGGTCGTTAGCTAATGTGAGGGAAAATTTGAGGCAGCTCACCCGGCTTTGATCAAATATCATCAGGCGGTCAAAGAGGAGGCTGGGTCACTTGAGTAGTTTCATTTGAATCAAGTACCCAGGTCTGATAACAACCGGGCAGATGCACTGTCAAAACTTGCATCCTCCGCCTGCCATGATACGCCTCGGTCAGTCTTTTGGGAAGTTCTTGAAAAAAGAAGCATATATGAAGATCCCATTGGAGTCCTGGACCGAAGCTCTACCTGGATGGATGGCATCCGGGCATACTTCTCAGACGATAAGCTTCCTGACTCGCCACATGAGGCAGCCGTTTTGAAAAAGGGAGCCGCAAGCTTCGAATTGAGAAATGGAGAACTCTTCAAGGCGGGGTTTCTTAAGCCTCTTTTGAAGTGTGTAAACCCAGAAAAGGGGAAAGAAGTTCTTAAAGACTTGCACTCGGGATTCTGCGCCTCCCACATAGGCGGCAGATCCCTTGCCGTCAGAGCCAGACGACATTACTTTTGGCCCACTCTAGAGGCAGACGCCAAGGAGTTGGTGAAGAAATGTGACAAGTGCCAGAAATTTGGCAAACTTATTCACCGTTCGGCTACTAATCTAACGACTATCCACAGCCCAATCCCGTTTGCGAAATGGGGCATGGACATCTTAGGACCTTACACGCCTGAACCAGGCGGAAAGCGTTACATCTTGGTGGCTGTGGATTACTTTACCAAGTGGGTAGAGGCTGAGGCGGTAAAGAATATCAAGACATCAGACGTCATCTCCTTCATCTGGAAGAATGTTATCACCCGATATAGGGTTCCTATGTCCATGGTGTTTGATAATGGTCCTCAGTTTGAGACGCCTCAGCTAAAAACTTGGTTGGGAGCTCAAGGGATCTCAAGTTGTTTTGCATCAGTCGGCCGACCCCAAGCAAACGGCCAAGTTGAAGCGTTCAACAAACTGATCTCAGACGGCATTAAGAAGAAAATTGAAAAAGCCGGTGGCTTATGGGCTGAGGAATTAATCCATGTCATATGGGCCATCCGGACAACAACAAAAGGGGCAACCGGTGAAACCCCATTTCTCATTGTTTACGGTACTGAAGCCGTCTTGCCCATTGACCACTATGAGCCGACTCTCAAAGTCATGCTTTATGATGAAGAGGCAAATTAAGAGGCCATGCGCCTAGCATTGGACTCACTCCAAGAACGCAGGAGCCACGCCACCTTGCGTCATGAGATTTACCGTCTGAGAATGACAAGAGTCTACAACAAGAAGTTACACAGGCGTCCTTTGAAAGTGGACGTCCTAGTGTTACGGAAAATGGAGGCAACCGGTAGGGCCAATGAGCTTGGAAAGCTAACTCCAAATTGGGAAGGCCCCTACCGGATTTATGAAGAAGTAAGAGACGACACTTATCGCCTGGAAACTCCAGACGGCAGACGTCTGCCTAGAACTTGGAATGTAGACAATTTGAGAAGTACTACTTCGGAGATTTGTAATTTTTGTAAACAAGAAGTAAATTAATGAAAAATTGCTTTTTGTTTTCACTTTAGTTTTGTTTGTCTTGTACTCCGTCTGAAGCTCAGACGGGTCACTTGTTTATTTCTCTAAGTTTGTCACTTGGAAATTGAATTAACGTCTGTCTGATGAGAGGCCAATGGCCAGATTATTAAGTTAAGCACAAAACCGCTTAGTGGCTATACAAGCGTTCTCAAACAAGACTAGAGGCCAATGGCCGGATGGCTGCTTTTCCCTTAAATTTGCCTGTCCTAACATGGACAAAGGCGTCTGGCGACACCCCTCCGGGTGCAATCGTCGCAGAGAGAAGCCAACCTGCTTACTCTATGTACCAATTCAGGCGGCCACAATTGGACGGCTGAATCAGCCATCCATATCCGTCTGATCTGAACCATCTAAGGAACGACCAAGTTTCGGAACCCGGATGTCCAATGACATCAGTCGGCGACCAACTGAAGTTCTTACTTAGCGATTTTCATTTTAAATTGCATACATCCTCGTTTGGGGCAAAATAGTTGTGCAATGGCTATGTAATCTCTACCTAGACGGTCAACACCGTCTAGCTAGTGACTGGAACGCCTGTTAATGTACGGCTATGTACTTAGTTTGGGGAAATCACTACTTTGATTGATTGACTTACAAACGTATCATGCTCTTTGCAGCATCAGACGTTCCCAAGTCAATCAACCAACTCCACTTGAAACCAACCACACAGCCGTCCAGGGGCAATGACAGCCGCATACTTTTGACAAGTTAGGCAGAGATCGCCGCATGCTTTTGATAAGTTAGGCAAAAATTGAAAAAATTGAAAATACAAAAATTGAATTGCAAACACAAGCGCAAAGTAATAAAAACTGACTCAGTCGGTGCATTCATTGAATTTCCACCCTGCCAAACGGCTGTGATGGATTAATTGTTATCCGGACCCCGTCCGAGAAAGAGAAATTGTTTCATAAACACGGCTCCGTATCCGGTAAAGATACACGTATACTCGGCACACAGGCCGAAAAAGCAAGTTGTTTGGCATATTGACAAAGATGAAAATTAAAAAAAAAAATAAAAAATTAAAAATAAAAAAAAGAAGTTGGCACACAGCCGCTAAATTCACTGCCTCACATACAGTCCTTCCAGGCCCTTCTCCCCTTGTTCTTCAATCTCGGGGGCTTCAAGCTCGCGTTTCTCTGTGTTGGCCCAGGCGAGGAAAGACATACGCTCTGGCTCACCTTTCTCTCTTAAGTATATCACCTCTTCAGCATATTTATGAGCTAGAGCCCAGACGCCATAATCCTTGTTTGGATAAAAGGCAGCCTAGGCGATCTTCATCATGACCTCGCTGTCAGCGGCCATCTCAACTACCAGGCGGTTTTGATCCTCCTTCTCCAATTTAGCAACCTTCCCCTTCAGATCAGTGTTCTCTTTCGAGACACATTGAAGCTTCTTCAGATCCTCCTGAGCCTTCTTGAGGTCCTCCCTGAGCTTGGGGAGGTCCTCCTCCGCCTGATTCTGGGCCGTCTCAGCATCATCAGCCCTCTGCTTGGCCGCCCGCAAGTCCGCCTCCATCTCTTGGATCTTGGCCGCCGGTGTAATTTGGGTAACTTTAGTTTCAAGATCGTCAATGATACACGAGTATAAAGCAACATTATTGGCGTTTGAGGCAGACTACTTGGCCCGTCTTACCTCATCTCGCTTGCGGGTGTAAGGACTCTTGAGCCCGTCTACCTGCAGAAGAGCCTACAAAAGCAAGCAGGGTTTGTACTGCATGCGGAGAAAAACTTGGAGAAAAAATTATTCAAAATTATTCAAGTGTCTTACCTCAGCTAGGAGGGACAGGATACGTTCAAGATTGAACGTCTCATTCCCCAGGATGGCATCCTTATCCCGTTTGCTGACAGCCTCCAGCATGGCCTTGGCATGCTTCTAGACGTCATGCCAGTTGGGTGATTGATCTGCATCACAATCAGCATTAGAGTGTGAAACTAAAGCAACACCAATCTGTTTCCGACCGTCTGAGGATGACGTCTGCTGGGAGTGTGATTTCACTCGCAACGGCCATCCCAGCTCAGGCGGGGATTCAAAAGGGTTCTTACCTGTAGAGCAAGCCAGGCGAGAGCCGCTGGAAGGCGTGGTGAACCCCCCGGTCGCATATAGGGGTTTAGTTAGGTCAAGGCCTAGAGAGGCTCTCACCCTCTCCGTCCTTCCCCTTATCCGCATTTGAGTCTTCTCGCCTGGGGCGTTAGGAGTTGTGGTGGAGGCAGCCTTTTTTGAAAACTTGCTGGGGATAGAGGCGGTGGTCTCCTCCCTAGCCTGTTTCAGTTTTTTCTCAAACGTCTTGTCCACCTCTCCTCCCTGAGAAAATAAACAAGTTAATGTTAGCAGTCGAAGAAAGAAAACTTTGAAAACAAACTCAAGAAAAGAGTCAGACTTTACCTTGGCCCTGAGCTCTTTCGCCTAGGCTTCCGCCAACTCTCGGCGGATTTGTGCTGAGGACCGTCTGGGGGTGTTCTCGTCTGGCAGCATGTTCAAAGCTTCTTCTGCAAAAACAAAAAAGGAATTGATTAGTCCATCATCAAAAACAATTCCGATACAAAAGTACTACAGACGGAAATGTATTCAGGTGCTTACGTCTGGTGAACATGTGTCCTAGCCCGCAGGCGGCTAGGAAGCATTCGTCCCTGAGCCAGGAGCTCTTAGGGATCCAGTTTCTAGGGATTTTTATTGTCTCCCCGGTTGACAATGTGGCGTCTGTGAGGCCGAAGAAGTCAGCTTCAATTACTTTGTCGAAGTCCTCATCCGGGATCCGGGGAAGACAGCATTTCTGACCCAAAAGCTCGCAGTTCTCCCGCCTGGTCGAGGCTGTCAGCAGGTAGATACTATGCTTCCAGCCATCAAATTTTGAGACCTTATCCAAGGTCATTGTGTATTGAGGGAACGTGGTCAAAGTATATGACGCTCTATACCCGCCTTGGCTGCGGCTAAGATAGTGCATCTTAGCAAAAGCTTCCCAGCCGGGGTGAATTCCTTGGAATTCACAAGCGGCAATATACCCTAGAATTTTTGCCCAAGAATTGGGGGTATGTTGCCAGACTCCGAGGCCGTAGCCTCTCAAGATTGCCTTCACCGCCTGGTGAAGGGGGAAGCGCAGACCAGCCTTAAACGCCGCCTCGTAACGGCCGAAGTAGCCGTTGGCGTTTCGTTCATTATCTTCCCAAGAGATGGTGCCGTCTGGAGGAGGAACCCTTATTTTCCACCCGTCTCCCATTGGGTGCACTTTCAAAAAAATTTCAAGGCCTCTTTCCATGAGGTCCCTGTCTTTGATGGAGACGTGGATCTTGTAGGGATCGTCCTTCTCGTTCCATTTCTTCCTCTCTTCTTCCTCGCTATCCTCAAGCGGGGGATGATCATCGCTGCTCTCAGAAGAGGAGACGGTAAATCCACTTCCCGTCTCCTCCCCAGATTGGGAGACAGAAGCTGAGGCGGGCTCCTCACCGCCTTGGTCGCACTCGTCCAAAAACGAGTCTGGAGGAGTTGGGGGGCCACGCGAAGCGGATCTCTCCGGAGCCGTCTGGTGTTCTGAGCCAAACGTCTCTCCCTCAGGCGTTTGGCCGCCTGAGCCTTCGCTCTTATAATTTGGATCCTGTGCCGTCTGCATAGTCCGAGCCATTGTGTCCTGCACAGACGCGCAAATGGTCGAAATCCAAGCGTGAGGGTCGTCCCAACACCTTGAGACGGCCAGTCCTAGACTCAGCCGTCGTTGGTGAATTGCTGGATTCTAACCTAGGTTGTGCCATGTGTGTTGGTGATGAATCCATTTATTACAAGAAATATGTACAAGTGGTAAAATGAAAAAGAGGTGAGAGAGTCAGAGACGGTACATTTAGGTTTGATATCTGAAGGTAGATAGGTCTGCCTGTGTTAAGAAGAAAGAGTTTTCTTAACTTGCGCTTGACTCAGACGGATGACTTCTGCTCTCTCTTTCAAGATTCTCTGTAAGTTTTCTCTGAAAATTTTTGTGAAACGTACAAAAATAATGAGGGAAAGCCGCTATATAAAGAGGGTAAATTAAGGGGTATTCCTGTAATTTACTCAGATGGTGAACAGTAAAGTTTAGGCGGTAAAATTACCACCAATCAAAGAGTGACGCGTGTCACAGATGCCACGTGGCGCGCCACGACATATCTGTGATGGGCAAATGTTTTGGGTAATTTTACCCCACCATGTGGACCAACCAGAGGGTAACATGTCAGCCCTAGGGTGGTCTAAAGTGGACCTATCCCTGCTTGACACGTGTCATCCCAGATATTTGGAGGATGACGGCCTTCAGGCCCAAATCCCGAGAAAGCCATAAAACGGCGCAGCCCACCATTGATTAGGGTTCTGTGACCTAATCAGGGGCACAATTCCCAAGGACCCTATAAATAGGGATATTCCCCTCTTTTGGAGGGCACGTTTTTCCATTTATTACAAACTGTCCCTTTGATAGAGACAACTGAGCTTGGAATCCGAGCAGATCCCCACCTAAATTTCCGCACCTTTTTTTACTCCTTTCAAGTTACTAACTTGACCATCGGAGGCGGAGCACCTACCAACTCGTGTCTCCGTTTGACTTACAAGTACAGGCCGCACCGGACCATTCTTCGAGCTGTAACTCTCCCAAGGTACAAAAACACCAAAAACAGGTGGAACCATCAAATATGCCTTTAAACAGTCAATTACCCGTTCCAAACTTGCGCTGATATCTTGACCTCAAGATTACCACGGACATTTATGGCAACATATAAGTGTCATATATGGTTTCAAAATTCATTATATGACCCTAAGACTTATCCCAAAGGGTCTCAAGACTTTTCGCCACCGGGCCCCGTAACCTCAAAATTCCTCAAAAAGCGTGGATTAAAGCCTTCAATTTTGGAATTTTTTGACCTTTTTCGCCCTGAAATAAAAATTGCCGAGATGTTGACCATGGTTCCTAATACCCTCCGGGAGTCCATTTGAGTGGGTGGAACAATCCAATATGCCTTTTAACAGTCAATTTATTCGTTCCAAACTTGTACCGATATCGTGACCTCAAGCATACCACAGACATTTATGGCAACATATAATGCTCATATATGGTTCCAAACGTCATTATATGACCCTAAGATGTATCCCCTAGGGTCTCAAGACGTTTCGCCACCGGGACCCGTAACCTCAAAATTCCTCAAAAAGCGTTGATTAAAGCCTTCAATTTTGGAATTTTTTTGACCTTTTTTCGCCCGGATATAAAAATTGCCGAGATGTTTACCATGGTTCCTAATACCGTCCGGGAGTCCAATTGACTGGGTGGAACCATCCAATATGCCTTTAATCAGTCAATTTACCCGTTCCAAACTTGCACCGATATCGTGACATCTAGCCTACCACGGACATTTATGGCAACATATAAGGGTCATATATGGTTCAAAACGTCATTATATGACCCTAAGATGTATCCCCTAGGGTCTCAAGACTTTTTGCTACCTGGCCCCGTAACCTCAAAATTCCTAAAAAAAGCGTGGATTATATAGCCTTCAATTTTGGAATTTTTTTACCTTTTTTTGCCCGGAAATAAAAATTGCCGAGATGTTTACCATGGTTCCTAATACCCTCCAGGAGTCCAATTGAGTGGGTGGAACCATCCAATATGCCTTTAAACAGTCAATTTACCCGTTCCAAACTTGCACCGATATCGTGACCTCAAGCCTACCACGGATATTTATGAAACCATATAAGGGTCATATATGGTTCCAAACGTCTTTATATGACCCTAAGATGTATCCCCTAGGGTCTACAGACTTTTCGCCACCGGTCCCCGTAACCTCAAAATTCCTCAAAAAGAGTGGATTATAGTATTCGATTTTTGAATTTTTTGACCTTTTTTCGCCCGAAAATAAAAATTTTCGAGATGTTTACCATGGTTCCTAATACCCTTCGGGAGTCAGATTGAGTGGGTGGAACCATCAAATATGCCTTTGAACAGTAAATTTACCCGTTCCAAACTTGCACCGATATCGTGACCTCAATTCTACCACTGACATTTGTGGCAACATATACGAATCATATATGGTTTCAAAAGTCATTATATGACTCTAAGATGTATCCCCTAGGGTCTCAAGACTTTTCGCTATCGAGCCCCGAAACCTCAAAATTCAACAAAAAGCGTGTATATAGCCTTCAATTTAGGAATTTATTGACCTTTTTTCGTCCGGAAATAAAAAATGCCGAGATGTTTACCATGGATCCTAATACCCTCCGGGAGTCCAATTGAGTGTGTGGAACCAACCAATACGCCTTTAAACAGTCAATTTACCCATTCTAAAGTTGCACCAATATCGTGACCTCAAACCTACCACGGACATTTATGGCAATATAAAATGGTCATATATTGTTCTAAACGTCATTATATCACTCTAAGATGTATCCCCTAGGGTCTCAAGACTTTTCGCCTTCGGGCCCTATAACCTCAAAATTCCACAAAAAGCGTGGATTATTGCCCTCAATTTTGGAATTTTTTAACCTTTTTTCGCCTGGAAATAAAAATTGTCGAAACGTTTACCATGGTTCGTAATACCCTCCGGGCCCTCCGGGAGTCCAATTGAGTGGGTGGAACCATCTAATATGCCTTTAAACACTTAATTTACATGTTCCTAATTTGCACCGATATCGTGACCTCAAGCCTACCACGGACATTTATGGAAACATATAAGGGTCATATATGGTTCCAAACGTCATTATATGTCCCTAAGATGTATCCCCGTAACCTCAAAATTCCTTTAAAAGCGTGTATTATAGCCTTCAATTTTGGAATTTTTTGACCTTTTTTTTGAGCGGAAATAAAAATTGCCGAGATGTTTACCATGGTTCCAAATACCCTCCGGGAGTCCAATTGAGTGGGTGGAACCATCCAATATGCCTTTAAACAAACAATTTATCTGTTCCAAACTTGCACTGATATCGTGACCTCAAGCTTACCACGGACATTTCTGGAAACATATAAGGGTCATTTATAGTTCCAAACGCTAATATATGACGCTAAGATGTATCCCCTAGGGGTCTCAAGACTTTTCGCCACCGGGCCCCGTAACTTCTAAGTCAATTTACCCAATCCAAACTTGCACCGATATCTTGACCTCAAGCCTACCACGGACATTTATGGCAACATATAAAAGTCATATATGGTTCCAAACGCTATTATATGACCCTAAGATGTATCCTCTAGGGTTTCAAGACTTTTCGCCACCGGGCCCCGTAACTTCAAAATTCCTCAAAAAACGTGGATTATAACCTTCAATTTTAGAATTTTTTGATCTTTTTTCGCCCGTAAATATAAATTGCTGAGAAGTTTACCATGGTTCATAATACCCTCCGCGATTCCAATTGAGTGGTTGGAACCATCCAATATTAAACAGTCAATTTACTCGTTCCAATCTTGCACTGATATTGTGACCTTAATCCTACCACGGACATTTATGGCAACATATAAGGGTCATATATGGTTCCAAATGTCATAATATCACCGTAAGATGTATCCCCTAGGGTCTCAAGACTTTTCGCCACCGGGCCCCGTAACCTCAAAATTCCTAAAAAAGCGTTGATTATAGCCTTAAATTTTGAAAGTTTTTTGACCTTTTTTCACCCGGAAATATAAATTGCCGAGATGTTTACCATAGTTCCTAATACCCTCCGCGAGTCCAATTGAGTGGGTGGAACCATCCATTATACCTTTAAACAGTCAATTTACCCGCTCCAAACTTGCACCGATATCGTGACCTGAAGCCTACCACGGACATTTATGGAAACATTTAAGGGACATATATGGTTCCAAACGTGATTGTATGACCATAAGATGTATCCCCTAGGGTCTCAAGCCTTTTCGCCACCGGGCCCCGTAACCTTAAAATTCCTCACAAAAGCGTGGATTATAGCCTTCAATTTTTGAATTTTTTGACCTTTTTTCGCCGGCAAATAAAAATTGCCGAGATGTTTACCATGGTTCTTAATACCCTCCGGGAGTCCAATTCAGTCGGTGGATCCATCCAATATGCTTTTAAATAGTCAATTTACCCGTTCCAAACTTTCACCGATATCTTGACCTCAAGCCTTCCACGGACATTAGTGGCGACATATAAGGGTCATATATGTTTCTAAACGTCATTATATGACCCTAACATGTATCCCCTATGGTCTCAAGACTTTTCGCCACCGGGTCCCGTAACCTCAAAATCCTCAAAAAGCGTGGATTATAGCCTTTAATTTTGGAATTTTTTAACCTTTTTTCGCCCTGAAATAAAAATTGCCGAGATGCTTACCATGGTTCCTAATATCCTCCGGGAGTCCAATTGAGTGGGTGGAACCATCCAATATGCCTTTAACAATCAAATTACCCGTTTTAAACTTGTCCTGATATCGTGACCTCTAGCCTACCACGGACATTTATTGCATCATATAAGGGTCATATATGGTTCCAAACGTCATTATATGACCCTAAGATGTATCCCCTACGGTCTCAAGACTTTACGCTACCGGGTCCCGTAACCTCAAAATTCGTCAAAAAGTGGGGATTATGGCCTACAATTTTGGAATTTTTTGACCTTTTTTTGCCCGGAAATAAAAATTGCCGAATTGTTTACCATGGTTCCTAAGATCCTCCGGGAGTCCAATTTAGTGGGTAGAACCATCCAATATGCCTTTAAACAGTAAATTTACCCGTTCCAAACTTGCACCGATTTCGTAAACTGAAGCCTACCACGGCTATTTTTTACAACATATAAGGTTCATATATGGTTCCAAACGTCATTATATGACTCTAATATGTATCCCTAGGGTCTCAAGACTTTTCGCCACCGGTCACCGTAACGTCAAAATTCTTCAAAAAGCGTGGATTATAGCCTTCAATTTTAGAGTTTTTTGACCTTTTTTTCCTTGAAATAAAAATTGCCGAGATCTTTACCATGGTTCCTAATACCCTCTGGGAGTCCAATTGAGTGGGTGCAACCATCTAATATGTCTTTAAATTAAACAGTCAATTTTCCCGTTCCAAACTTGCACCGATATCGTGACCTGAAGCCTACAACGGACAGTTATTGCAACATATAAGGGTCATATATAGTTCCAAACTTCATTATATAACCCTAAGATGTATCCCAAAGGGTCTCAAGACTTTTCGCCACCGGGCCCCGTAACCTCAAAATTCCTCAAAAAACGTGGATTATAGCCTTTAATTTTGGAATTTTTTGACCTTTTTTCGCACTGAAATAAAAATTATCGAGATGTTTTCCATGGATACTAATACCCTTCGGGAGTCCAATTCATTGGGTGGAACCATCCAATATGCCGTTAAACAGTCAATTTACCCGTTCCAAACTTGCACCGATATCGTGACTTCAAGCCTACCACGGACATTTATGGCAACATATATGGGTCATATATGGTTCCAAACGTCATTATATGACCCTAAGATGTATCCCCTAAGGTCTCAAGACCTTTTGCCACCGGGCCCCGTAAACTCAAAATTCCTCAAAAAGCGTGGATATAGCCTTCAATTTTGGAATTTTTTTGACCTTTTTTCGCCCGGAAATAAAAAATGCCGAGATGCTTACCATGGACCCTAATACATCCTGGGAGTCTATTTGGGTGGGTCCAACCATCCAATACGCCTTTAAATAGTCAATTTACCCGTTCCAAACTTGCACCGATATCGTGACCTCAAGCCTACCACAGAGATTTATGCCAAGATATAATGGTCATATATGCTTCCAAACGTCATTATATGACCCTAAGAAGTATCCCTTAGGGTCTCAAGACTTTTCGCCTCCGGGCCCCGTAACTTTAAAATTCCTAAAAAAGCGTGGATTATAGCCTTCAATTTTGGAATTTTTTGACCTCTTTTCGCCGGGAAATAAAATTGCCGAGATGTTTACCATGGTTCCTTATGCCCTCCTTGAGTCCAATCGATTGGGTGGAACCATCCAATATGCTTTAAAACACTCAGTTAACCCGTTCCAAACTTGCACCAATTTCGTAAACTGAAGCCTACCACGGCTATTTTGTACAACATATAAGGGTCATATATGTCTCCAAACGTCATTATACGACCCTAAGATGTATCCCCATGGGTCTCAAGACTTTTCACCACCGGGCCCCATAACCTCAAAATTCCTCAAAAAGCGTGGATTATAGCCTTCAATTTAGGAATTTTTTGACCTATTTTCGTCAGGAAATAAAAATTTACGAGTTGTTTACCATGGTTCCTAATACCCTCCTGGAGTCCAATTGAGTGGGTGGAACCATCCAAGTTACCCGTGCCAAACTTTAACCGATATCGTGACCTCAAGCCTACCACGGACATTTATGGCAACATATAAGTGTCATATATGGTTCTCAACATCATTATATGACCCTAAGATGTATCCCCTACGGTTTCAAGACTTTTCACAACCGGGTCCCGTAACCTCAAAATTCTTCTAAAAGCGTGGATTTTGGAATTTTTTGACCTTTTTTCGCCTGGAAATAAAAAATGCCGAGATGCTTACCATTGACCCTAATACTCGTTCCAAACTTGCACCGATATCGAGACTTTTACCACGGACATTTATGGCAACATATAATGTACATATATCGTTCCAAACGTCATTATATAACCCTAAGATGTATCCCCTAAGGTTACAAGACTTTTCATTACCGGGTCCCTTAACCTCAAAATTCCTCAAAACGCGTGGATTATAGCCTTCAGTTTTGGAATTCTAAGACCTTTTTTCGCCTGGAAATAAAAATTGCGGAGATGTTTACCATGGTTCCTAAAACCCTCCAGGAGTCCAATTGAGTGGGTGGAACCATCCAATATGCCTTAAAACGGTCAACTTACCCTGATTTGGGTAAAAATGTCCTAGGCAAGTTGGCCCAAT
The DNA here is from genome assembly GCF_948465745.1 of Chenopodium album. Lineage (NCBI taxonomy): Eukaryota > Viridiplantae > Streptophyta > Magnoliopsida > Caryophyllales > Amaranthaceae > Chenopodium > Chenopodium album. The sequence continues at coordinate 22,647,127 of NC_137852.1, read as the reverse complement.
CAGAGTCCGCCACGTGTCACTGAAAGGGGCGCCACCTTGGACCTCTCAGAGAACGACACGTGGCAGATGGATAAAAGGACCTGGGATTGGCGGATTTCAGGCCCGAATCCCGAGGTTCGCAAAAGCTGCGTGAATATTCCCTAGGGCACGAAACCCTAGGGAGTGCACGTTTTTCGAGATGCCTATAAATAGGAGATGACCTACTTAGTTATGGCTACGTTCTTTTGACACTCTTTACGAGGAATATTCGGTGATTGCCAATCATTGTCAGAACTGTCACTCTCAAGAGAACAGTACACTTAAGCTTGGGAGGCGGACCACCGACCATTCGGTGCTCCGTTGTTTTGCAGGTACAGGCATCCAAGCGAGCATCCAGTCTTAGTGTTGTAACTCTCCTAAGGGACTCAAAAAAGCCCGAAACATTTGGCGCCGTTTGTGGGGAGAGTACCTCTATGATGGCCTCTTTGGAAACTGTACCAATATCTGTAACCAATCGGCCTCTGGAATCCAATCGGCCACCGGAGACCAAATAGCCACCAGAGACCAATCGGTCCCTGGACGAAGTATTTGTCCACTCGGACGATGATTCGGGTGACGACGGTGACGTTGAAACCTATACTGCCAGAGATGGGTCCCTCATCTCAAGGGGCATCCGCAGTAAGGAAAAGCGGGAGCGCCCTCACTCTCAGAATGCTCCGAGCAAACCAGCCGGACATTCAAAGAGGCCGTCTGATCCTACCCAGGTGGAAGGGTCAGACCTAGTAACCAGAGACGAGCTTATGAAGCTTGTGAGCACTCTCCGTGGTGAGATAAAACAACTCACCAACAAGAAGTTGGCTACTCCTGCCAAGGAGCAGTCGGCCAAGAAGTCAGCCCAGACGGGCAAGCACAAATCGGTCAGGGACCGACAGCCAACTCCTCATCCCAAGGAAATGGTTCGGCCTGAGTTTGACCTCTCAAGACTCCGTTTCCCAAAAACGGTTGCAAGGAAAGCCATTCGGCATGTTCAGCCGGATGGTAACAAGAAAACATTCTCTGATGCTCGACATTACATCAAGCAGAAGAGAAATGAGCTTTCAGAGTCGGCCTCAACGTCGACTTACCACGACAGCTTCCAGCATACCTCGTTGAGGTATTCACAATCTGTGCATGAGACTCCAATAAGCAGCCCCCGGGTTCAAGTTGGAACTCATGTAATCCAGCCAGCTAAGTACATGGCTCAGCCATTGTACCAAAGGCCTGCTCAACCTTACATCCAGCCTGCTTTCTTTGGAGGACAGGCGGCATGCGGCTATCAGCCCATGGATTGGCAGCTTAGGCTGCAGCACCTTGGAGATTAACCCTCTGCTTTCTCTAAGGAAATAACCGACGCTGAACAGCCGGCCAAGGTTAAAAATGTGTTGGTGGGAACCTATGATGGGACCACCAACCCCGAAGAGCACCTGCTAGCATACACCCACCTCATGTATATACAAGGGCTGGATGATGCTGCATGGTGTCGCTGCTTTCCAGCCACCCTGAAGGGCATAGCCCAGCAGTGGTTCGGCAACTTGCCGGCTGGTTGCATCAATAGCTTCAAGACGCTTGCGTTCTTGTTTGATTCCAACTTCTCTATGAACATCCCTGCCAAGAAGACAAGTCTTGATCTTGACAATGTACATCAGGGAGATAGAGAAGGCTTGCGTTCTTACGTCAGGCAGTTCAATCTGGTACGAATCCAGATCCATGGGCTGTCTGATGAGGTCGCCTTCACAGACTTTTTCAAAGGTCTGAAGGACGGTTCTACATATAAGTACGAAATCGTCCGAAAACAAATCTTCACTCTGCAGGGAGCGCTGCGAGAGGCGGAAGCCTATATACAGGTGACCGAGCTCTGCTCCTCCAACAGGCAGTTGGACTCTAAGAGGTTCGACCGACAGAAGGAGAGCAAAAAGAAAAGGCAAGTCTGGGCAGTTGATAACTCTAATCAGCCGGCCCAGAAGAAGAAGAAAGAGTGGAAACCGTACGTCCCAAGGTACGAGTTCCACACGGAATACTGCTCCATCTTGATGGAAATAAAGGACCGGCTAACTCTTGAGATGTCGACTCCAATGAGAGGTTCCATTGAAAATCGAAACAAAAGTAAACATTGCCATTTCCATGAAGACCGGCCATGACACCAACGATTGTTTCAGCCTAAAACGAGAGCTTGACCGTCTGGCCGACCAAGGACAGATGAAGTCCTATGTGAAGTCCAAAGTGACTTCAAAGGCGAATCAGGGGAAGACAAAAAGAAGGCTCCCCAGCCGACTGTTAGTACCGAAACCGATGAAGATCCGGTATATACCATAGCAGGCGGATTCGCTGGGGGTGGCCCGACCATTCGGGGCACCAAGGATAATCTGAAAAAGATGATCCATTCTATTGAAGAGGGAGAGGCGGCAGGCACATCCGCCTTCCCCAAGGTCATCATCACCGAAAAGGACAGAAGCAAAGTCCGTCGGCCGCATGATGACCCTGTGGTCATTGAATGCAAAGTGGCCAACCAAAGTCTCCTCTGACCTCATCAGCCTCAAACGCTTGTCCAATTTCAAGTACAAGCCAGACAGCATGATGGAGGTCTCTCACACCCGTGTAGGGTTTCAGGGAGGACTTGTGCGCCCAGTCCGACGGATAGATTTGCCCATCCGTCTAGGGCAAAAGGGAAACGGTCGGCATATGACCATTCGTTTCCTCGTGGTTGAAGAGCTCACCGCCTACAACGTCATCTTTGGCCGACCCACTCTGAACGAGTGCAAGGCCGTCATCATTCCTGCCCTCATGGCACAGTCGGTTCCCTTAACGGGGACCAAAAGACATCTCGGGAGTGCTATCTCTCGGATGTCAAGCCCGCGGTCGCAGAAACCTTCTGGGGCAAACAAACAGTCGACCTTGATCATAACAGGGAAGACCAGGCGGCCCCACCAGCTGAGAAAAAGAGAAAAGTTGATCAACTGGTGGTGGTCAAAAAAGAGAAGTAATAGCAATCACTGACCGGGGAACGGTCAGATGATCTCCGTCCCCAGCCAACTTGTGAACACATTGATATCCCTCTGGATGATACTCGGCTAGAGCGGACTGTTAAGGTGGGGACTGTTGCATTTGCTAAGCTAGGTGACAACATGCACTAGCTTCTGAAAGAATTCAAAGATATCTTTGCCTTTGAAGTGGAAGAGATGCCTGGCATCAGCCCGGAACTCGCTGTCCACAAACTCGCCGTGGATCCCAAAAAGAAGCCCATTCGGCAAAAGAAGAGAAATCACGCTAAGAAAGAAGTCAGGCAGGAGCAGCTGAAGTTAAAAAACTGCTGGACGCCAAGTTCATTCGGCCATGCAACTTCCCTGATTGGGTAGCTAACGTTGTGTTAGTAAAAAAGCCGAATGGAACTTGGCGGATGTGTGTTGACTACACCGACCTGAACAAGGCATGTCCGAAGGATAGTTATCCATTACCAAAGATCGACAGTCTGGTTGATTCAACAGCCGGGCATGCTTTGATGAGTTTTATGGACGCCTATTTAGGCTTTCATCAAATCCCCCTATGGAAAAAAGATCAAGAAAAGACGGCATTCGTCACTGATCAGGGGTTGTTCTGTTATACTGTGATGCCATTGGTTTGAAGAATGCGCCTGCTACTTTCCAAAGAATGATTAATACGGTCTTTATTAATCAGATTGGGAGGAATGTAGAATCATACATTGATGACATGATAGTCAAATCCAAACTACAAGCGGATCACCTTGCTGATCTCTGAGAAACATTCGCCACACTCAGGCGGCACAAGGTCATGCTAAATCCAAAAAAGTGTGTCTTTGGTGTTGAGTCTGGGAAGTTTCTCGGATTCCTGATTGATCAAAGGGGAATAGAGGCCAACCCTGAGAAAATACAGGCGGTCATCGACATGCAGTCGCCCCGTACTGTGAAATACGTTCAAAAGCTTACAGGTTGTCTGGCGGCCTTGGGGAGATTCCTTAGTCGGTCAGGCGATAAGTGTCTCTACTTGTTCTAGGCAATCAGGAAGAAGACTAATTTTGAATGGGATGATGATGTAGAGGCGGCCTTTCAAAAGTGAAAAACTCATTTGCACTTTTTGCCGAGGCTTGTTAGCCCTTTGCCCAAAGAGACGCTCTTTATCTTTTTGGCCGTCTCCGATCATGCCCTCAACGCTGTTCTCTTAGCTGAAAGAGACGGCACTCAGCTTCCAGTTTATTTCATCAGCCATGTTCTCAGGAACGCTGAGCTTCGGTACCCTATGGTTAAAAAGTTTGGCCTCACTCTCTACATGGCCATCAAGAAATTGAAACCTTACTTCTTGGCACATGCAGTAGTGTTCTATACTGACCAGCCGATCAAACGGCCTCTGACAACCTTGGAGTCTTCTGGACGAATGCTCAAATGGGCGATTGAAATGCAAGGATTGGAAATCACTTACGAACCCAGGAAAGCAATAAAGGGGCAAGCATTCGCCGACTTTATTGTGGAAATGACAAGGCCGGGAGCTCCACTGCGAACGGCTGTGAAGCAGGGACGGTTCAAGTTCCAGGTCTCTAATAATGAGGCCGAATATGAAGCCCTGCTTGCTGGTATTTGGTACTGTAAGGCAGCAGGGGCAAAGAAAATTGACGCCTGCTCAGACTCACAATTGGTCGTACTCCAAGTCAATGGAACGTACGAGGCCACTCATCCGGCCATGATAAAGTATTTGCTGGAGGTCAAAGCTGAATTTTGGACACTTGAAGAATTTACTCTAAGTCAAGTGCCCAGGTCTTCTAACAATCAGGCGGATGCCTTGTCCAAACGGGCATCATCCGCCTCTTGTAAAACGCCTCGGTTAGTCTTCTAGGAGGTCATGGAAAAAAAGAGTATATCAGAGGAAGACCCCATTGGAGTTCTTGATCGAAGATCAACCTGGATGGACAGCATCCGGTCCTACCTTACAGACGGCACGCTCCCTGACTCACCACAGGAGGCAGCTGTTTTGAAAAAACGAGCGGCTACTTTCGAGTTGCGACAAGGAGAACTCTTCAGGGCTGGTTTTCAGAAGCCTTTTTTGAAGCGTGTTACCCCTGAGAAGGGTAAGGAAGTCCTCGAAGAGTTGCATGCGGGTTTCTACGCATCCCATATAGGGGGCAGATCCCTTGCTGCCAAAGCCAGGCGGCTCTACTTATGGCTTACACTGGAGTCGAATGCAATGAAATTGGTGAAAAAATGTGACAAGTGTCAAAAATTTGGCAGGCTCATTCATCCTCCGGCTACAGACCTGACGGCCATCCATAGTCCAATACCCTTTGCCAAATAGGGCATGGACATTTTGTGGCCATATACAGCTGCACCAGGCGCCAAGCGCTACATATTGGTGGCTGTGGATTACTTTACTAAGTGGGTAGAGGCGGAGGCAGTCAAAAACATTAAGACGAAAGATGTCATTTCCTTCATCTGGAGGAACATAATCACTCGGTTCGGGGTGCCCATGTCTATGGTATTTGACAATGGTCCTCAATTTGAAACGCCTCAACTCAAGACTTGGCTGGGAGACCAAGGCGTCTCTAGCTTCTTCGCATCAGTCGGCCGGCCTCAAGCAAATGACCAGATCGAGGCTTTTAACAAGTTAATCTCAGACGGGATTAAAAAGAAAATTGAACGGGCTGGTGGCCTTTGGGCGGATGAATTACCACATGTCTTCTGGTCCATCAGGATGACTGCTAAAGGGGCAACTGGAGAAACCCCATTCCTTATGGTGTATGGTGCAGAAACTGTCCTGCCCGTTGAACACTATGAGCCGACTCTTCGAAAGACACATGGGCACATTGCAAGATAAAGTAAGGAATCCGGCTCATCCGGAAGGAAGCATGATTCAAGGGACCGTGAGTGAGGAGATTGGTAATTTTGTGGCCGACTATTTAGCCGTTGCTGAACCTATTGGTCTTCCTACTTCTCGACATGAAGGGAGACTGGATGGTCATGGCACAATTGGGTCGAAACGAATGTCACCTTATCGAGATCAGTTCTTACAAGCACACCTTTATGTGTTGCACCATGTTGCAGATGTTCACCCATATTTAGATGAACACATGGCTAGTTTGCGTGATGAATTTCCATCGAAAGATGAAAGGGCACTGATGCAGTTGCATAATAAGAGGTTTGTGAGTTGGTTTAGTGAACGAGTGATGAGTCGTTTGGATGATAGTGTCACCGATACAGTAAGGTGGCTTGCTTATGGTCCTAGAGATGATGTTCGCTCATTTGAGGGATATGACATCAATGGGTACACTTTTTGGACAGAGGATCGGGATTTGAAATCTTCGTCGACCCAAAACAGTGGAGTAACGCTTGTGACATCGTCAAGGGAGTTTGCAAGTGCAAAGGATAAATCACCTGTCGATGCAAAATTGTCATACTACGGTCGAATTCAAGAAATATGGGAGCTTGATTATTGTAACTTCACGGTTGCACTTTTCAAGTGTAAGTGGGTTAATAATATCAGGCGTAATGTCAAGTATGATGACTTTACTCTTGTAGATCTTGGCCACTTGAATGATAGTGCGGAACCGTTCATCCTAGCATCTCAAGCTAAGCAAGTGTTCTTTGTCACTGACCCAATCGATTCAAAATGGTCCATTGTGCTAGCTGGGAAAAGAAGAATCTTAGGCATTGGAGATATTGAGGATGAGGAAGAATACGATGCGTTAGATGATTCAGCACCTTTCACTGTTCCTAGACCTATTGCATCAAATGATATAGACGACCACACAAGTTATATGCGGTCAGACCACAACGAAGGAATGTTAGAATGAGGTACTACAACAGTTAATTTGAGATTGTAAGCATTTAAAAGTATTATTTAATCATAAGTTAAGTTATTTTATTAATAGTTTTGGGAAAAATGAATGAAAGTGTTAACTTAGTTGCTAAACTTTTTCAAGTTCTTGCCTATTTTATATGCTAACATGTACATAACTTAGTTGCCTATTTTTACAAGTCAATTTGATGAAAATAGAATAAAAATGATCTATATGTGAACTTACTTGCCTATTTTATATGCTAACATGTAGTATGACCTATATGTCAACATTTTTATCTTTTATGGAACTAATATCGTTTTATGTTTGTAATGACAGGTTTTCATAACTCATGGAGGACAATCATGACCCACTACTAGAGGATTTGGAGGATGATGACGATGGCTATGATGGTGAGTATGAGGACAAGGACGAGCCATATGATGTCAACAAGGAGACTGATTTGGGTGAGCCAGAAGATCAGGAACAAGATGCTTTGGAGCGTAGGCTTGTAGAATTTGAATTGTCAGCTGAACGTGCGCCTCCTATTGATTCTACAATTGTTGAGGTCGTTGGTGAGAACACTACTCCTCTAACTGATAGCTAAAGACATGAGCAATTGAACACAGGTGGTGGAGGGGGGTTAAAGGCTCCTGCTAAGAGAAAGGGTAGGGGTCCGACAACAAGTTTTAGGAAGCCAAACGGTCCCATGGTCCTGGATTATGACAAAAGAGGGCGACCTACTGGCAAATGGCTTTGGAATTATGCAAACCAAGTTGGCATGTGTGCGCGCAAAATCCCGATTACACCTGGTTGGCGGCAAGTACCTCCAGGCTTGATTCAAACATTTTGGGATGATACCAGGGCAAGTGTTTTTTTTCAATGCACATTTACACAATTACAAATACTTTCACTTAATAGTTGTTAGTGAATTTAACATAATAATTGCTTGTATTTGTGATTGCAGATTCTGTTTAATATTGCAAATGATCTGAGAAGAGAAGGGTGTTTGATTCTTTAATAGCGGAGATCAGAGGCTTCAAGACCCATTTGACCAATGGATGGATCTATAAGAAGAAGAAACACAAGAAGAAAGCTTCCAAGGGGAAGGGTGGTGAAGGTGGAAATGAGGATGTTGTTGAGGAACAAGAACCACCGTGGAAAATATGGCCAAGCGTGACGGAGGAAGAGTGGAAAGAATTTGTTATTCAAAAACAAGACCCAAAGCAATTGTAAGAACTAGTAAATCTAATGAGAATTGTATAATATATTGACTCTTTTTGCAGTAATGATTCTAACATTTGTATTTATATAGAAACTTTGAGAGCAAAACAAGGCAAATGCATTGCAGATGGAGTACCTTCATAAGACGGGGGCCAAGACATTTGGTGAATGGAGGCCTACTTGGTTGAAGGAGGGTATATACCCTACTTTGCTGCCTGCGTCATCCAAAGAACCCTCCGACTCCACGATCACTACGTTGGTTAGTCGTGCTGGCGATTTCATTTGTTCTCTACATTCCTTTGATAAGGAAACCGGAAAATGGGTCATCAAAGAACCGGAAAAAAAAGTGGCTGATAAACTTGTAAGCTATTTGAAACTTTTGCATAACTTTACCATCTAAAAATATTATATGTATTCATGTTGACATTTTTTCTTATGCTACAGCTTGAGTACACTACAGAAGTTGTTGAAGGCAAGCTGGTCCCGACTATAGAGAAAGACCCGTTCACCTTGGCTTTGGGCAAGCCCTACCATCCAGGCCGGGTAGTAGGTATGGGAGGGACGTTGCTAGGATGGGAAAAAGTCATGGGTTCGGAATACACAAAATTGGGAAGATCTCGGGCAAGTGTTAACTCACCGGAGGACTTGGATGCCAAGGTGGCATCCATCAAGGAACAAGTACGCAATGAGTTAGTCGGTGAGTTCAATGCTTAGGCGAAGCAAATGAACTTACCCTTGCCGTTTCCCTCGACTACACCGGTCGACTCAAGTAGCCACCCAAAAGGACAAGGAGAAGATGATAGAGATGGAGAAGATGAGATACATGAGGTAGTTTTCAATCTATTAGTTTTGGCATAGTGAGTTATGTGAGATCAAATGTGACATTTTTGAATAAATATTGCAGGTTGTTACTCCCACACATGCGGACTCGAGGGAGCTTGATAATCCAACACCCCATGAATTTCCAGATTTAGAGGTGAATTTAGGATAATCTATTACTTTTAACATAGTGAATTTCATTAGATGATCAATTGTGTAGGAATAGACCATTTTTTTTTATAATTTCTGCTTTTACAAGTGAATTTCGTTAAATGATGTAGGTAGACAACGAGTGCACACTTCTAGCCCTGGGAATATCAAATAGTGAAGAGTTGCAGTTGGTGGCGCATGGTAGTGCACAAGCGACGAGAGGAACGATCCATTTCTAAGGGCTTTGGCCACAACATTACGCGGTCGGGATCAATTCTGTCGTAGCTGGGTTCGAAAACATCCCACTACCGGTGCCTATAGTGGATGATGGGATTACTCTTCTTTGGCAAGCAAAAGGTAGCTATGTGCAATGCCCTCGTGCTTGGGTAAGGTTGATCAACGAGGTAATAATTTTTTAACATGTGCTAAATAACAAATCTGAATGCCATTAGATATATTTCGGTTTTTTTTAAAAAAAAAAACAAAAATGTGCTGCCTGGGCTGCAGCCGCCTTGGCAGATGCTGCCTGGGCTGCAGCAGCCTCGGCAGCTGCTGCCTGGGTTGCCTGCTGTAGAATGGGCAGCTGCTGGGTGGGCTGCAGCAGCCTCGGCAGCTGCTGGGTGGCCTGCTGCAGCCTGGGCAGCTACTGCCTCGGCCGCTGCAGCCTCGGCAGCTGCTGCCTCGGCCGCTGCAGCCTGGAATGCAATTGACTTTGATTTGTTCCTATGCTAGTGCCCACAACAAGATAATGGAGTTGATTGTGGATTATACGTGATGAGATTCATGCTTGACATAGCGACTCATTGTACCAACACCATACATCTTGATGAGGTACGACCGTAAACCTAATAAAATGCGTTTTTTTGTGATTTCAAAGCTTAGCCCCCTAAAACTAAGTATAATTGACATGATATGAGAAATAACTAGCTCATTAGTTACAAAATGTAGAAAATGGGCAAGGTAGAAGTCATTTAGGCCTTATTTAGGCCATTTATTATGAAAATGCGTCCTAAAACTTTGTTAGTTGCTCTATTTCTGTGATTTAAAAGCTTAGCCACCTAAAACTATGTATAATTGACATGTTATGAGAAATAACGAGCTCATTAGTTAAAAAATGTAGTAAATGGGCAAGATAGAAGTCCTTTAGGCCTTATTTAAGCCATTTAGTACCAAAATGCGTCCTAAATCTTTGTAAGTTGCTTTTTTATGTGATTTCAAAGCTTAGCCACCTAAAACTAAGTATAATTGACAAGTTATGAGAAATAACTAGCTCATTAGTTACAAAATGTACAAAATGGGCAAGGTAGAAGTCATTTAGGCCTTATTTAGGCCATTTAGTACCAAAGTGCGTCCTAAATCTTTGTAAGTTGCTTTTTTATGTGATTTCAAAGCTTTGCCACCTAAAACTAAGTATAATTGACATATTATGAGAAAGAACTAGCTCATTTTTTAAAAAATGTAGAAAATGGGCAAGGTAGAAGTCATTTAGGCCCTATGAAGGCCATTTAGTACCAAAATGCGTCCTAAAATTTAGTAAGTTGCTTTTTTATGTGATTTCAAAGCTTAGCCACCTAAAACTAAGTATAATTGACATGTTATGAGAAATAACTAGCTGATTATTTACAAAATGTAGAAAATGGGTAAGGTATAAGTCATTTAGGCCTTAATTAGGCCTTTTATTATGAAAATGTTTCCTAAAACTTTGTTAGTTGCTCTATTTCTATGATTTCAAAACTTAGCCACCTAAAACTAAGTATAATTGACATGTTATGAGAAATAACTAGCTCATTAGTTAAAAAATGTAGAAAATGGGCAAGATGGAAGTCATTTAGGCCTTATTTAAGCCATTTAGTACCATAATGCGTCCGAAATCTTTGTAAGTTGCTTTTTTATGTGATGTCAAAGCTTAGCCACCTGAAAATAAGTATAATTGACATGTTATGAGAAATAAGTAGCTCATTAGTTACAAAATGTACAAAATGGGCAAGGTAGAAGTCATTTAGGCCTTATTTAGGCCATTTAGTACCAAAGTGCGTCCGAAATCTTTGTAAGTTGCTTTTTTATGTGATTTCAAAGCTTTGCCACCTATAACTAAGTATAATTGACATGTTATGAGAAAGAACTAGCTCATTATTTAAAAAATGTAGAAAATGGGTAAGGTAGAAGTCATTTAGGCCTTATGAAGGCCGTTTAGTACCAAAATGTGTCCTAAAATTTAGTAAGTAGCTTTTTCATGTGATTTCAAAGCTTAGCCACCTAAAACTAAGTATAATTGACATGTTATGAGAAATAACTAGCTCATTACTTACAAAATGTAGAAAATGGGTAAGGTATAAGTCATTTAGGCCTTATTTAGGCCTTTTATTATGAAAATGTTTCCTAAAACTTTGTTAGTTGCTCTATTTCTGTGATTTCAAAGCTTAGCCACCTAAAACTAAGTATAATTGACAAGTTATGAGAAATAACTAGCTCATTAGTTACAAAATGTACAAAATGGGCAAGGTAGAAGTCATTTAGGCCTTATTTAGGCCATTTAGTACCAAAGTGCGTCCTAAATCTTTGTAAGTTGCTTTTTTATGTGATTTCAAAGCTTTGCCACCTAAAACTAAGTATAATTGACATATTATGAGAAAGAACTAGCTCATTATTTAAAAAATGTAGAAAATGGGCAAGGTAGAAGTTATTTAGGCCCTATGAAGGCCATTTAGTACCAAAATGCGTCCTAAAATTTAGTAAGTTGCTTTTTTATGTGATTTCAAAGCTTAGCCACCTAAAACTAAGTATAATTGACATGTTATGAGAAATAACTAGCTGATTATTTACAAAATGTAGAAAATGGGTAAGGTATAAGTCATTTAGGCCTTAATTAGGCCTTTTATTATGAAAATGTTTCCTAAAACTTTGTTAGTTGCTCTATTTCTATGATTTCAAAACTTAGCCACCTAAAACTAAGTATAATTGACATGTTATGAGAAATAACTAGCTCATTAGTTAAAAAATGTAGAAAATGGGCAAGATGGAAGTCATTTAGGCCTTATTTAAGCCATTTAGTACCATAATGCGTCCTAAATCTTTGTAAGTTGCTTTTTTATGTGATGTCAAAGCTTAGCCACCTGAAAATAAGTATAATTGACATGTTATGAGAAATAAGTAGCTCATTAGTTACAAAATGTACAAAATGGGCAAGGTAGAAGTCATTTAGGCCTTATTTAGGCCATTTAGTACCAAAGTGCGTCCAAAATCTTTGTAAGTTGCTTTTTTATGTGATTTCAAAGCTTTGCCACCTATAACTAAGTATAATTGACATGTTATGAGAAAGAACTAGCTCATTATTTAAAAAATGTAGAAAATGGGTAAGGTAGAAGTCATTTAGGCCTTATGAAGGCCGTTTAGTACCAAAATGTGTCCTAAAATTTAGTAAGTAGCTTTTTCATGTGATTTCAAAGCTTAGCCACCTAAAACTAAGTATAATTGACATGTTATGAGAAATAACTAGCTCATTACTTACAAAATGTAGAAAATGGGTAAGGTATAAGTCATTTAGGCCTTATTTAGGCCTTTTATTATGAAAATGTTTCCTAAAACTTTGTTATTTGCTCTATTTCTGTGATTTCAAAGCTTAGCCACCTAAAACTAAGTATAATTGACATGTTATAAGAAATAACTAGCTCATTAGTTAAAAAATGTAGAAAATGGGCAAGATAGAAGTCATTTAGGCCTTATTTAAGCCATTTAGTACCAAAATGAGTCCTAAATCTTTGTAAGTTGCTTTTTTATGTGATTTCAAAGCTTAGCCACCTAAAACTAAGTTTAATTGACATGTTATGAGAAATAACTAGCTCATTAGTTACAAAATGTAGAAAATGGGCTAGGTAGAAGTCATCTAGGCCTTATTTAGGCTATTTATTATGAAAATGCGTCCTAAAACTTTGTTAGTTGCTCTATTTCTGTGATTTCAAAGGTTAGCCGCCTAAAACTAAGTGTAATTGATATGTTATGAGAAATAACTAGCTCATTATTTAAAAAATGTACAAAATGGGCAAGGAACAAGTCATTTAGGCCTTATTTAGGCCATTTAGTACCAAAATGCGTCCTAAAACTTAGTAAGTTGCTTTTTTATGTGATTTCCAAGCTTATCCACCTAAAACTAAGTATAATTGACATGTTATGCGAAATAACTAGCTCATTATTTAAAAAATGTACAAAATGGGCAAGGTAAACGTCATTTAGGCCTTATTAAGGCCATTTAGTACCAAAATGCGTCCTAAAACTTAGTAAGTTGCTTTTTTTTAATGTGATTTCAAAGCTTTGCCACCTAAAACTAAGTATAATTGACATGTTATGAGAAAGAACTAGCTCATTATTTGAAAAAATGTAGAAAATGGGCAAGGTAGAAGTCATTTAGGCCTTATTTAAGCCATTTAGTACCAAAATGCGTCCTAAAACCTAGTAAGTTGCTCTTTTTATGTGATTTCAAAGCTTTGCAACCTAAAACTAAGTATAATTGACATGTTATGAGAAAGAACTAGCTCATTACATAAAAAATGTAGAAAATGGGCAAGGTAGAAGTCATTTAGGCCTTATTTAGGCCATTTAGTACCACAATGCGTCCTAAAACTTAGTAAGTTGCTCTTTTTATGTGATTTCAAAGCTTTTCCACCTAAAACTAAGTATAATTGACATGTTATGAGTAAGAACTAGCTCATTATTTTAAAATTGTAGAAAATGGGCAAGGTAGAAATCATTTAGGCCTTATTTAGGCGATGTAGTACCAAAATGCGTCCTAAAACTTAGCAAGTTGCTCTTTTTATGTGATTTCAAAGCTTAGCAACCTAAAACTAAGTATAATTGACATGTTATGAGAAAGAATTAGCTCATTAGTTTAAAAATGTAGAAAATGGGCAAAGTTGAAGTCATTTAGGCCTTTTTTGGGCCATTTAGGATGAAAATGCGTCCTCAACTTTTGTAAGTTGCTTTTTTATGTGATTTCAAAGCTTAGCCACCTAAAACTAAGTATAATTGACATGTTATGAGAAACAACTTGCTCATTAGTGATGAGTGACATTTATGGCACTCATTTGGTTCCTTTTTGGATGATTTCTATTTCATTTTATCTCTATTTTCTTCAGTTTTCCTTAGTTTTATTCTTGTTTTCTTCATTTTATGATTTTTTTAGTTAGTTTCTCTATTTCATGCTTTTTCTAGTTTACTTGCTATTTTTCCTTTTACTTGCTTTTTATCCTTTGTTTATTTGTGGTAATTGATTGTCCAAGAATTCCCGACCTTCCTCTCTATGAGCTTTCATTGTTTTCATGCCTAGAGATGGTGCAAGAAGCTTCAAGTCAAAGGTGGATCCAAGGGGCAAGCTTCAAGGCTTTGTATATGCCTTCCTCATGGCTTATACTTTTCAAGAAATTCAAGAAAGTTTCTGCCTACTTTGTCCTCCATCATCATCACCTAGGATGTGTGCACTGCTTGAGCTAGGACGAAGAGAAGAAGGGGGAAAGACCCAGCGGGCGCACTAGTGGAGTGTGCGGCCGCACATCTGTCGTGTGCGGCCGCACATCAGGTGCGTGCGGGCGCACCTGTCTGGGTGTGCTCCCGTGCGCACCATTCTCTCTCCTTCGAGCGCCCGCACCGACGTGGGTCTATTTTTGGACGTCTTTCCCAACTTCCTCTTGGGATTGTTAGTTATTTTCTTTCCATATATAGAGAGATGATTAGACCTTCAAGGAAAGAATTAGATTAGATTAGATCCTAGAGAGAGAAAACATTAGTTCTTAGCATTTTTAGAGAGAGAAAGTGTGGGTTTGATGATTGATGATTGAAGATTACTTCATTTGATTTGATTTCTATCAAGTTTGTAAGGATTCTTTACTCTTTAATGCAATTCAATGTTTGATTTCATTAGTATTGTTGTTTGATTTGGTTAATTGATAGATTGATTGATTTGATTGAATTTGTTGGTTTCAATTTGATTTCAATTGATGAATTTGGGATTGATGATTAGTTTAGTTTTGATTTTGTTGTTCTTTATGGATTGTGAGTAGTTTATTTGCTAGGGTAGTGGTGAAGCATGTTTTGATGATGAATTGAGATTAATTTGGGGGAAAATTGATTGAGTTGATAATGAGATTAAATTGGTTGATTGATTTTGTGCATGTGTGTGCTTGATTAGGCTTGATCACCCTTGTTATTCACACTAGATTGCATTGTGAGTTCACATTGATACGGACCATTGATTTGTGGCTTACATTTACTCGATTGAGATATCTTGTGATGTTTCCTAGCTAGTGTTTGATGTAGTTGACGCTAATTAGACCTCTAGGAGAATAGCTTGATGTACTCTCTTGGTTGCAATTTCGGTTTTCCCTCACATTGCTTGACTTGATTGGTTAATTCCCCAAGTTGATTGAACTTCATCGTTGATGCATGTGGATCCATTGCCTTAGCATTCATTTAGTACAAGCCTTTTGCATCGCCTAGCTTAGCCTTAGTTTCTACCATAAACCCCTTCTAGATTTCGGAATAGCTTAACTTAGGCATCGTGCATTTGACCTCCATTCCTTTGGGTTCGACCTTGACTTACCACTACACTAAAAAGGGGTTTGTTAAGTTACAAATTTTGTTTGTTTGGGTGGGGTGGTAGCCCAACGACCTACCGTTCTCCTTCCCGTCAAAATGGCGCCGTTGCCGTGGAATGGTGCTTTGAGTGCATGTTGTTGTTGAGTCTATTCCACTTTATTTACAAAATACAAAAAGATTTTACACTTTAGGCTACACTTGTAGCCGTGCTACTAACATTTTCTTTGAGTTTTGTGTGCTTAGATCCCTAGCCATGGGAAGTAATTCAAGAGTTGCCTTGAAGGAACTTAGAGTGCCCGGTGCATATAGGTATGAGAGCGGCATAGCTCCACCTACAACACCGGCAAGCAATTTTGAAATTAGGCCGGCAATGATCACCCTAATTGAGAGGAGACAATATAGTGGGGCAAAGAACGAGAGCCCATTGAACCATCATAAGGGGTTTGAAAAATATTGCAACACTATCAATGTCAATGGAGTTTCTCAAGAGTTTATCCGCCTTAAGTTGTTCCCTTTCTCTCTCATAGGAAGATCTTTGGAATGGCTAGACAAAGAAGTGAAGCCCAATTCCTTGAAGACATGGGATGATGTCACAAAGGCTTTCTTGTCCCGTTTCTACCCACCAAAGAAGACGGCGGAGGCTAGAGCCTTAATCCAAAGTTTTAAGCAATTGCCTAGAGAGAATCTCTATGAAGCATGGGAGAGATACAAGGACGACCAAATGGAATGCCCTCACCACGGAATTCCAACATATCAAGTTGATTCGGGTAAAAATACCCAAGGCCAGTTGGCCCACTCAGAGTCCGCCACGTGTCACTGAAAGGGGCGCCACCATGGACCAATCAGGGAATGACACGTGGCAGACAGATAAAAGGATCTGGGATTGGCGGCTTTTAGGCCCAAATCCCGAGGTCTGCCAAGCTGCACGAAACCCTAGTAAGTGCACGCTTTTCGAGAAGCCTATAAGTAGGAGTTGACCTCCTCATTTATGGGGTACACAATTATTCGGATTTTACAGAACACACACATACTTTTTTACCCGTTGACGTTGACATTGACGTTTTACACTTTACACTCAGTGATTACCAATCATTGTTAGAACTGTCACCCCCAAGGGTACAGTACACTTGAGCTCGGAATCCGAGCAGATATCCTTTACGTTCCGCACCTTATTCTTCGAACTTTGACTAACTTAAGCTTCGGAGGCGGACCACCGACCATTCGATGCTCCGTTGTTTTGCAGGTACAGGCATCCAAGTGAGCGACCAGTCTTAGTGTTGTAACTCTCCCGAGGGACTCAAAAAACCCCGAAACATTTGGCGCCGTCTGTGGGGAGAGTACCTCTAAGATGGTCACTTCGAAAACTGTACCAATTGATGTAACCAATCGGCCTCCGGAAACCAATCGGCCTCCGGAGACCAAACAGCTACCAGAGACCAATCGGTCCCTGGACGAAGTGTTGGTCCAGACGGACCATGATTCAGGTGACGACGGTGACGTCGAAACTTATACTGCTAGAGATGGGTCTCTCATCTCCAGGCGCATCCGCAGCAAAGAAAAGCGGGAACGCCCTCACTCTCTGAATGCTCCGAGCAAACCAGTCGGACATTCAAACAAGCCGTCTGACACTACCCATGCGGAAGGGTCAGACCCTGTAACCAGAGATGAGCTCATGAAGCTTGTGAGCACTCTCCGTGGTGAGATAAAACAACTCACCAACAAGAAGTCGGCTACTCCTTCCAAGGAGCAGTCGGCCAAGAAGTCAGCCCAATTGGGCAAGCACAAGTCGATCAGGGACCGACAGCCGACTCCTTTCGAGACTCCGTTTCCCAGAAACAGTTGCAAGAAAAGCCATTCGGCATGTTCAGCCGGATGGTAACAAGAAAACATTCTCTGATGCTCGGCATTACATCGAGCAGAAAAGAAATGAGCTTTCAGAGTCGGCCTCAACATCGACTTACCATGAAAGCACTCAGCATACCTCATTAAGGTATTCACAATCTGTGCATGAGACTCCAATAAGCAGCCCCCTGGTTCAAATTGGACCTCATGTCATCCAGCCGTCCCAGTACATGGCTCAGCCAATGTACCAATCGCCAGCTCAACCATACATTCGGCCTGCCTTTTATGGAGGACAGGCGGCATGCGGCTATCAGCCCATGGACTGGCAGCTTAGGCTGCAGCACCTTGGAGTCCAACCCACTGCTTTCTCCAAGGAAATTACCGACGCCGAACAGCCGGCCAAGGTTAAAAATGTGTTGGTAGGAGCCTATGATGGGACCACCAACCCTGAAGACCACCTGCTAGCATACACCCACCTCATGTATTTACAAGGGTTGGATGATGCCGCATGATCTTGGCAATGTACAGCAAGGAGATAGGGAAGGTTTGCGTTCCTATGTCAGGCGGTTCAATCTGGTACGAATCCAGATCCATGGGCTATCTGACGAGGTCGCCTTCACAGACTTTTTCAAGGGTCTGAAGGACGGTTCTACTTTCAAGTATGAACTGGTCCGAAAGCAAATTTTCACTCTGTAGGGAGCACTGCAAGAGGCGGAAGCCTATATACAGGCAACCGAACTCTGCTCCTCCACCAAGCAGTCGGACTCTAAGAAGTTCGACCGACAGCAGGAGAGTCGGCCTGCTCAGTCGGCTCCCAAGACAGAAGAAAGCAAAAAGAAAAAACAAGTCTGGGTCGTTGATAACTCTGATCAGCCGGCCCAGAAGAAAAAGAAAGAGTGGAAACCGTATGTTCCAAGGTACGAATTCCACAAAGACTGTTGTTCCGTCTTCATGGAAATAAAGGACCGGCTGACTTTTGAGAAGCCGACTCCCATGAGAGGTTCCGTTGAACATCGGAACAAAAATAAACACTGCCATTTTCATGAAGACATCGGCCATGACACCAACGACTGTTTCGCTCTCAAACGAGAACTTGACCGTTTGGCCGACAAAGGACAACTAAAGTCCTATGTGAAGTCCAAAGTGACTTCAAAGGCGAAGCAGGGGCAGTCCAAAAAGACGGCTCCCCAGCCGACTGTTAGTACCGACACTGATGAAGAGCCGGTAAACACTATAGCAGGCGGATTCGCCGGGGGTGGCCCGACCATTCGGGGCACAAAGGATCATCTGAAAAAGATGATCCATTCTGTTGAAGAGGGAGAGGCGGCAGGAACATCCGCCTTCCCTGAAGTCATCATCACCGAAAAGGACAGAGGCAAAGTCCGTCGGCCGCATGATGACCCTGTGGTCATTGAATGTAAAGTGGCCAACCAACTGGTTGGTCGAATATTGATCGACACAGGCAGTTCCTCTGACCTCATCAGCCTCAAATGCTTGTCAAATCACAAGTACAAGCCGGACAGTATGATGGAGGTTTCTCACACCCTTGTAGGGTTTGGGGGAGGACTTGTACACCCGGTCGGCCGAATAGATCTGCCCATCCGGCTGGGGAAAAAAGGAAACGGTCGGCATATGACCATCCGGTTCCTCGTGGTTGAAGAGCTTTCTGCCTA
Source organism: Chenopodium album (assembly GCF_948465745.1). NCBI lineage: Eukaryota > Viridiplantae > Streptophyta > Magnoliopsida > Caryophyllales > Amaranthaceae > Chenopodium > Chenopodium album. The sequence goes on along the minus strand of NC_137852.1, from coordinate 22,628,038 downwards.
CAACCTCATCTTTGGTCGACCCACTCTTAACGAGTGCAAGGCCGTCATCATCCCTGCTCTCATGCTTGTCAAGTATGAGAGGGATGATGGCACAGTCGGTTCCCTTAATGGGGACCAAAAAACAGCCCGGGAATGTTATCTCTCGGACATTAAGCCCGCGGTCGCAGCAACCTTCCGGGGCAAACAAACAGTCGACCTTGATGATATCAGGGAAGACAAGGCGGCCCCACCAGCTGAGAAAAAGAGGAAAGTGGCTCAGCTGGTGGCGGTCAAAAAAGAAAGGCAATAGCAGTCACTGACTGGGGAACGGCCGGATGATCTCCGTCCCCAGCCGGCTGGTGAACACATCGATATCCCCCTGGACGACGCTCGGCCAGAGCGGACTGTTAAAGTAGGGACGATTGCTTTTGCCAAGCTAGGTAACAGTTTGCACCAGCTCCTGAGAGAATTCAAAGACATCTTTGCCTTTGAAGTAGAAGAGATGCCTGGCATAAGCCCGGATCTTGCTGTTCACAAACTCGCCGTGGATCCCAAAAAGAAGCCCATTCGGCAAAAGAAAAGAAATCACGGCGAAGAAAGAAGTCAGGCGGCAGCCGCTGAAGTTCAAAAGCTGCTGAATGCTAAGTTCATTCGGCCATGCAATTTCCCTGATTGGGTAGCCAACGTTGTGTTGGTAAAAAAGCCAAATGGTACATGGCGAATGTGTGTTGACTACACCGATCTGAACAAGGCATGTCCGAAGGATAGCTATCCATTGCCAAAAATCGACAGTCTGGTCGATTCAACAGCCGGCCATGCCCTGATGAGCTTTATGGACGCCTATTCAGGCTTCCACCAGATACCCTTGTGGAAAAAAGATCAAGAGAGGACTGCTTTTGTCACTGATCAGGGGTTGTTTTGTTATACAGTGATGCTGTTTGGTTTGAAGAATGCGCCTGCTACCTTCTAACGAATGATTAACACAGTTTTCATTCGTCCGATTGGGAGAAATGTGGAAGCATACATTGACGACATGATAGTCAAATCCAAACTACAGGCGGATCACCTTGCTGATCTCCGAGAAACATTTGCCACACTCAGGCGGCACAAGGTCATGCTAAATCCAAAAAAGTGTGTCTTTAGTGTTGAGTCTGGGAAGTTTCTCGGATTCCTGATTGATCAAAGGGGAATAGAGGCCAACCCGGAGAAAATACAGGCGGTCATCGACATGCAGTCGCCCCGTACTGTGAAAGAGGTTCAAAAGCTTACAGGTTGTCTGGCGGCCTTGGGGAGATTCCTCAGTCGGTCAGGCGATAAGTGTCTCTACTTTTTCCAAGCAATCAGGAAGAAGACTAACTTTGAATGGGGTGATGATGCAGAGGCGGCCTTCCAAAAGTTAAAAACTCACCTACACTCTTTGCCAAGGCTGGTTAGCCCTTTGCCCAAAGAGACGCTCTTCATGTATCTGGCTGTCTCCGATCATGCTCTCAGCGCTGTCCTCTTAGCTGAAAGAGAGGGCACTCAGCTCCCGGTCTATTTCATCAGTCATGTTCTCAGGAACGCTGAGCTTCGGTATCCCATGGTTGAAAAGTGTGGCCTTGCTCTCTACATGGCCATCAAAAAGTTGAAACCTTACTTCTTGGCACATGTGGTAGTGGTCTATACTGACCAACCGATCAAGCGGCCTCTGACAACCTTGGAGTCTTCTGGCCGAATGCTCAAATGGGCAATTGAAATGCAAGGACTGGAAATCACTTACGAACCCAGAAAAGCAATAAAGGGGCAAGAATTCGCCGATTTTATTGTAGAAATGACAAGGCCGGTTGCTCCGGATGATACTAGTCAGGTTTGGAAAGTGTATGTGGACGGGAGCTCCACTGTGAACGGCTGTGGTGCAGGGATTATCTGTCAGTCTCCTGAAGGGGACAAATATGAATATGCACTACGCTTCAAGTTCCAGGTCTCTAATAATGAGGCCGAATATGAAGCCCTGCTTGCTGGCATTCGGTACTGTAAGGCAGCAGGGGCAAAGAAGGTTGACGCCTGCTCAGACTCTCAACTGGTCGTACTCCATGTCAATGGAACGTACGAGGCCACACATCCGGCCATGATAAAATATCTGCAGGCGGTCAAGACTGAAATTGGGACACTTGAAGAGTTTACTCTAAGTCAGGTGCCCAGGTCTTCCAACAATCAGGCGGATGCTCTGTCCAAACTGGCATCATCCGCCTCTTGTGAAACACCTCGGTCAGTCTTCTGGGAAGTCATGGAAAAGAGGAGTATCTCTGAAGAAGACCCCATTAGAGTTCTTGATCGAAGTTCAACCTGGATGGACAGCATCTGGACTTACCTTACAGACGGTACGCTTCCTGATTCACCACAGGAGGCGGCTGTTTTGAAAAAACGAGCGGCTAACTTCGAGTTACGACAAGGAGAACTCTTCAGGGCTGGTTTTCTGAAGCCTCTGTTGAAGTGTGTTACCCCTAAGAAGGGTAAGGAAGTCCTCGAAGAGTTGCATGCAGGATTCTGCGCCTCTCATATAGGGGGCAGATCCCTTGCAGCCAAAGCCAGGCGGCTTTACTTCTGGCCTACACTGGAGTCGGATGCAATGGAATTGGTGAAAAAATGCGACAAGTGTCAGAAATTTGGCAAGCTCATTCATCGTCCGGCTACAGACCTGTCGGCCATTCACAGCCCAATACCCTTTGCCAAATGGGGCATGGACATTCTTGGGCCCTATACAGCCGCACCAGGCGGCAGGCGCTACATACTGGTGACTGTTGATTACTTTACTAAATGGGTAGAGGCGGAGGCAGTCAAAAACATTAAGACTAAAGATGTCATTTCCTTCATTTGGAAAAACATAATCACTCGGTTTGGGGTGCCCATGTCCATGGTGTTTGACAATGGTCCTCAATTCGAAACGCCTCAGCTCAAGATTTGGCTGAGAGACCAAGGGATCTCCAGTTTCTTCGCATCAGTCGGCCGGCCCCAAGCAAACGGCCAGCTTGAGGCTTTTAACAAGTTAATCTCATAAGGGATTAAAAAGAAAATAGAGCGGGCTGGTGGCCTTTGGGCGGATGAATTACCACACGTCCTCTGGTCCATCAAGACGACTGCTAAAGGGGCAACTGGAGAAACCCCATTTCTTATGGTTTATGGTGCAGAAGCTGTTTTGCCCATTGAGCACTATGAGCCGACTCTTCGAATCATGTTGTATGACGAGAAGGTGAACTGGGAGGCCATGCGTCTAGCATTGGACTCACTACCAGAGCGCAGGGGCAATGCTGCCCTGCGCCATGAGATATACCGTCTGAGAATGACTCGGGCTTACAACAAAAGAGTACACAAGCGTCCTCTCAAAGTGGGGGACTTTGTGCTACGAAAAATGGAAGCAGTCGGTAGGGCGAATGAGCAGGGAAAGCTAACTCCAAATTGGGAAGGCCCCTACCGAATCTACGAAGAAATAAGAGACGGCACCTACCGCCTGGAAGAACCAGACGGCAGGCGGCTGCCCAGAACTTGGAATGTAGACAACTTGAAAAAGTACTACTTCTAAGTACGAGTGTAAATACTCCAAATTTTGTTATCTATAAATTATTAATGAGAAGATACTTCCCTTTTTCAAATTTGTTATTTTCATCACCGCCTGTACCGGTTACAGACGGCCATATATTTGTAAGGTGACTGTCTCAACAGCAGACGTCCCAACCAATTGAAGGATCCGAATGTTCTGAACAGTCGTCCCAATGAAAAACTTTGTTAAGTTTATACTTAATAAAGAATGAGGCCTAAGGCCAGATAAAAAGAGACCGAATGGTCACAGTCTACTCCAACATGAGTCAGATAACCGGCGACGTCCATTCGGGCGAATTCGTCGAGGAGAGCATCCCCCATTTGGGAGGCACATTGCTCTACTAAAACATCAAACAGCCCTACCGAATGCTGAGGCAGCACTCGCAGTTGTTTGACTTAATCTAAACATGAAATCTAAAAAGCATAAGTTTTCCAACTGTTCTAGTACGAATGGAAAACAGCTACTGTTTCGTGACTAGAGGCTATCGAGGCCAATGGCCGGATAATGAACTAAGTTTGAAACATAGTAGATAAACTAACGTCCCAGTGACGTGAGGCCAATGGCCGGATATTATTACCGAAAGGTCACAGTCTGCTCCAACATGAGTATGGCCGTCTGCTCCAACATGAGTCAGATAACCGGCGACGTCCATTCGGGCGAATTCGTCGAGGAGGGCATCTCCCATTTGGGTGGTACATTGCTCTACGAATATATCAAGCGGCCCTACCGAATGCTATGATAGCACCCGCAGTCGTTTGTTTAATCGAAAGTGGAATCTAAAAGGCCAAAATTTTCTATCTGTTCAAACACAGTTCAGAAATGGTCACTGTTTCATAAGTAGAGGCTAACTGAGGCATCAAGCCGGATGCGCCTGTTTTAGCTCAAGGGTAAAACAGGCGGAACGATTTAATAAAATCCGTTAAGCTAATTACTTGGCAACTATTTGAGGCTATTAGCCGGATGCCGCCTGATCCTACCCTATGGGGCAAGAAAGGCGGATGAATTGTTTTAAACGATAAAAAGTAAAGTCCCAAGACTTACCACTTTAATCTCAATGAGGCCAATGGCCGGATGCGCCTGCTTTTGCCTATGGGGCAGAACAGGCGGGGATTTTTCCTTAGCAAATCAGCTAAGTTGGAAATTTGAGTTCTGTTCAGCCAAATGGCCGAATGAACACTTACTGTTGCTCAACTCTGGATGGACGTCTGCCGCGTGGTTTGGGGCAATCACCATAGTGATTGATTGACTTAGAAACCATAAATACTCTTCTAAGTATCAATAATTTCCAAGTCAATCAATCTCATAAACCGAAACCACTCGACATCCGTCCAGGGGCAATAACATTCGCATGATATACAGGTTATAATACTTGGTAAAAAAAAAACATGCAAAAATTTCAAGAAATTTCAAAGGCAGAATATGAAGAACATCAGCCAAATGGCCGAATGATTCAAAATTAAAATGACCAACCGCCACCAGACGATTGGTTAAAATTGTTATCTGGCAAAGCCAGGGAAATTGTCAAATTACCCGACCCCTCGGTCGGTAAAAATACAGAAATACTCGGCACACAGGCCGGAAAAGCAAGTACTTGGCCATTCGGCCGCAGAAACAACAATAAAAAGCTTAAGTGATCAGGGGAGAGCCTCTTTGTTGGCAGCCGGACTGTTGCCCTTCGGCTGCTCTTCAGCATTTTTCTCTCGCTCCTCCGCCTGATCTTCCTCTTCCTCCCCAGAGGACGACTCCTCAGAAGAGTCGGACCCAGAGCCTTCAGCAGCCTCGGCCTCAGCATCAGCCTTGGAAGCTTCTTCCATCTCCTCAAGGAGGCGATCGTCGAAAGCTTTGCTAAGCTCCTCAAACTTGGATTTCCAAACCTCATAGTCCAAGTCTGGCTGAACAGCCGCCCAAGTGTCCCGCATGACGACCTCATTATCCCTGATCATTTGCTTGACCAGTTCAGATCGTTCTTCTCTCGGCAAGGGACTCATACTTGGCCTTCAGCTGATGCTCCTGATTTGAGAGGCGCTGTTTCAGGCGGGTCACCATCTGCTTGGCTCTCTCGGCCTCGTCCTTGGCCTCCTTGAGAGGCTCGAACTCCTCCTTGAGAGACTTAATCTCCTTCTTAAGGTTTGAGATCTGAAGCTTGGCCGAGTCCAGGTCCTTCTTCACCTGCAGGTTGGCCTCCGACTACGAATACATCATATCAAGCGTCAGTAATTCATTCTGGGCAATATCAAATTGAGCTCTATCCAAGGCGGACTCGGCCTGAGCCTTAGCAGCTTTTACCTCTTTGGACTTCTCCTTGAGGGGTCGTCCAAGTCCTTGGACGCGCAGCATGGCCTGCAGAAATGAAGCCGGATGGTTAAGAACCAGGCGGATAACAGAAAGAGCCGAATGAAAAAGAGATTCAAAGCTAAGTCTATACCTCACAAAGGTTCCCTAGAATGCCATCAAGGTCTAGGGTGCCGACTCCTCTGACGGATGCTTTATCATCCGGATCAATCGCCCTCAGCATGGACTTGGCCATTTGAACTACAGTCGGCCTCTGCACAGGAACTGCAAGATGAAAAAGTTAGAAAAAATACTATGCATAACCTGCAGAAAAGAAAGGGAGGACGAATGGTCTTACCGTCGCCCTCGTCCAACTCCTCTTCCCCCAGAGACCTCTTCTGACCAGCAGAAGAGGCGGGTCTTTTCCCCAGAAACCTCTCCTTACCAGAAAAGGAGGGGGGTTTTTCCCCCAAAAACCTCGCCTCACCAGCAGGGGCGTCTGAGGGCCTCTTGGGCTTATGAGCAACGTGCTTCCGGCCACTCAGGCCGGATGCGCTCACATCACCCGCCCTAGTCTTTTGGAGCTTAGGGTCGGATGGTTTGGACGGGGATTTAGAGGAGGTACCTTGTATCATTGAAGACAAAACAAGGTCAGAAAACATTCGGCACAAACTCGGCATTAATCAGGTGGGTGCTGAGTATGCAAATCTCACCCCTGGGGTACCGGCTGGTTGCTGCCCTTCCACCCTTGCAGTGGTGGCATCCGCCCTGTTAAGGGCATTTTATCTGTATCTGGCAGCAGATACAGCCGGCTTCCTGGAGGCCGAGAGTTTCTCCATTGCTTTGTCTGCAAAAAAGAATCAAGTGTTAGAAACATGTAACAAGTGAAGACAAGAAAAACATGGCATACTAAACAGACGACCGACTACCTCTCGGCATCTCAGTACTTAGCCCACAAGCGGCCAAGAATGTCCCTTCCTCAAACCATTTGTACAAAGGGAGATAGCTTTGGGGGGTGACTATTTTGTCCCCCACATCATTCGTCTTCACAGATACGGTAAACAAACCCGCATCCATGATCTCCTCCTTTGCTCGTCTAGGAAGAGCTGGCAATGCACCCCTGCCTGCTAGGAGAGGTGGATCCTTGTTCCACCTGTTATACTTTTGGTTCAGGCGGCAGTCGGCAGCTTTGACCATAAAGAACTTAGTTCTCCAGTCTTTCCACTTGTTCTCTTTGCCGACAGCCATCATGTACCCCTTGCAAGTAGTCAAGGTGTACCAGCCCTCGCCACCCCTAGCAGGCACCCTGCTAAGATAATGCATATGGGCGAATGCTTCAAAGCTCGCCTCCACCTCTAGCATCTCGCAGGCGGCAACATACCCCAGAATGTTTATCCAGGAATTGGGTACAAGTTGCCAGATACCAAGTTGGTATCCATCCAAAATTCTCTCCACAGCCGGATGGAGAGGGAAGCACAAGCCAGCCTGAAAGGCCTCCTCATAACAACCGAATGCTCGGTCTTGGTAGCTGGCCATGCTCGGCCAAGTAATAGTGTCGTCCTTATTTGGGACGCACAAAGTAAAGCCATGGCCCAGCACAACCTTGCGTCTAAAATTTGCAAGGTCGTTTGCCATGGTGTTCCGCCTGCTCTGCGAAACATGATGATAATAGGGGGCTTTCTCCAAGCGCCTGGAAGCGCTCGGCTCGGCCCAAGATTCCCCCTTCTCAGCTGCCAGGGATTCCCTAGCATCATTTAATTTTGACCTTTCCTCCCCTGAAGAGGCAGGAGCATTATCTGAAGAAGATGACGAGGCCGACTCGTCATCAGAGTTGTCATCAGAGCTAAGGGACTGCCAAATAGGGCCGGCAGGGTCCTCCCTTAGACTCTCTTCCGGCGCCTGTCCAGAAGGCCCGGCTGCATAAGTTTCATCCGCCTCCTCCAGAATCCTATCACTAGGAGTACCGCTTGAAGTGGACGAATGGTAGTAGGTGGGGGTAGGGGGAAGATAAGAAGGGCTATCAGGGTGTTCTGACACCTCACTTCGAGGCACCCTCATGGAGCCGTCAGAATAAAGAGTTGATCCGTCCGACGGGAAAAAAGATCTGTCAGAGTCGGATAATCTTGCTGTTCTTTTTGTTCTGGCCATTGTGTCCTGCACAGACACGAAACCAGTCGGATTCGGAGAAGTTCGCAAAGTACAGTCGCTGGC